>NC_134279.1:63488738-63790101 GCF_949628215.1 Phalacrocorax aristotelis | reverse complement strand
CCCCACTGTGCCTAGTAAGTCTATTCATCAATATTTAAATATTATGTGGATATAAAATCACAATATAAAGATAATACTCAAAGGTTATGAAATATCAAAAGAAGAATATATGGAACTTTATACATATGTAGTATGATTCCCAAGTTACATCAATTATAGCTAGCAAGAAAGGAAAGCAGGATTTCAGAATTCTTTCCACAGTCAGCATATTATGCACAGCTACATGTCTTAAATGCTGTCTAAGAATTATAAAATTCTAATAATCTTTTCATATTTTTAAACACTATTCCCTATAGTGTGGGTTGTCAATGTGGAAAGTAATTTTTTTTCTGTATTTTATTACAGAAGTATGTCAGAAAACAGCGTTTTCTGATACAGGCTTAAGCTGCCTACTGGGGTTAAACCACAACATAATAAAATGTATTTAGTGGAAGAAATTCTTTTCATAACTGGTAATATCCGTTTCACAACTTTGTGATCAAGATCCTGTCTTGCAGTTTAAAGTGAAAGGGTTGAAGCTGGTGATGCTTTTTAAATGATGACTCATTATTTTTGCATCTGATGGTAGGGGTTTTTCCCTCTTTCTTGAGCAAAGTGGTTCTGCCTCTGATCTCTCTTTCAATACAGTGAGAAAATAATGGGAATTTTAAAAGACTGAAGTCTGGCATTTGGTTTTCTGTCCCTTAATATTCTCTGTCCCATCAGAACAGAGAAAATACAGCAAACCCTTCTGGTTCAGGACATGAGGAGTCCTGTGCTGATTGAATTGCTGAAGTGCTGATTGAATGCATTTACTGATTTTGCTACTGGTCTGAAGAGGCTGAACTGCCTCCTTCTAAGTTACTCAAATGTACCAGCTCTCCGAACCTCACTTTTTCTCCTACCTTGTATCTGAACAGATCCAGTCATATGAAATGGAACACAGTTTCATCACATATTGCAGAGACAACATAGGAAATCGAAGCCATATAATTAACAATACGGCATGTTGAGACAAGGGAAAGACTATCTTATTTCCAGTCATAATCTACTGCAGTTAACGTTTTTGTTACGAATTTCCTTTATCAAAGGAAATTCTCCAGAAACCAATAGGTTTAAACCTACATCTCACTTCGTCCACCCCTTTCAAATGATCAAAAATGACTTGTGTGTCAAAGTTGTTGCTGTTCAAAAGCAGCTCTTCCAAATCCTGCTTTTAATTTTGAAGTTCTTACTGAAATAAAAAGATCACTCCTCTTCAGTTTTACCACGAGAAATACTTACCAGATAAAGACTGAAAATACTGCACCGTGAATGCAACCAGAATCGATAGAAGAAAGGTTCCCATGAAGTAGATCTGTGACAGTAAGTTTAGAAACATATTAGAGCAGTGTAAAGCCAAGGTAGTGCTCCCAATGAACTGTGCATGTACCAAAGGAGCAATACATACCAGAGTAGATTGTAAAATATTGTTCCAGAAAACTCTCATGTAAAAATAAAGCAATGCTAATGAGCATGGACTAATTGATTCTTGGTTACTGTTATTCCAGCACCTACAACAAGAAGATCAAAACAACTAATTAGTCCTGCTCTACAATTTTGTGGCATCTGTCATCTGGAAATCTCAAGTGTGTTTGCAGCAAACCTCAGTAACCCAGAAAATAAGCAGATAGTATCATCACTATCTCACAGATGGTGAAGAAAAAATTCATAGAAATACCAGATTAACCTCATTAAACACAGAGTACCTTACCCTAGGAGTATATTTTTATTTTCTTGTTAGCCAACAATGGGTCTAAGCATCCAGGCTACCCTTGCCAAGCAGTCACAGTACAGCGTCGTACCCAAGATACTTTGTTCTAACTAATGAGAAACAACAGCAGCAGGACTTGATTCCAGATTAGACATCCAAAATCTGCTTGCCTATGCAGGAGACTGGTGCCTAGACCCACTTTAGAGTCAATGAAGTACTACATGATGTAGTCAGAGCTTAAAGAGTGCTTTAGCTGACTAGCTGCAAGGTATCTGTTGTGGGGTGAGCCGAGTTGCTTCTCAGTTCCATCAGTCAGGACTGCACCAACTAGGGGAGTTTAGACAGCTGAATCGCAGGCACCTATTTTAAACTACAATTGACTCTTTACCAAGCTGAGGAGGGAGGTGGGTGGGTATAAAAGTCTGTGCCCTTCTGGACAAAAGTGTATGATGATAGGAAACCCCTGCAGTGCTCTGGAGTTATTCTCACTGCAAAGCAGATGGATTCAGCCCAAGTGAAGGCAGAATTCAGACTCAAGCTTACAACCCCAGATGGAGCAGCTGGTCCAGAAGCCCTATTTATCTGGCTGGTAATTTCATGTGGAGTGGAGGTAATTTAGGGAACAAGTTCAGGCTGGCTGCAGTGAAGAACAGTTTCAGTGGATTGTTGGTGAATTGACAAATGAGGTTTTAATGTTGATGATATCTCCACTTCTTTGGGTCACACAACACTCAGTAGAAAACCAGAACATAAACCACTCATTCTTGGTTCACAGCCTCATGTACTAACCGTCAACTCCTCCTTTAAATATCTGAAAGGCAAATCTACAAATCCACCAAATATTGTGTAAGCTTGCCATTCCCACTGTGCTTTTCAACACGTTGCTTTACCCAGGTAAAGGAAACCTAAGTTCTGTACCAGAACCAGAGGTCTCTAGGTGGTTTGTGCATGAACAGTGCTGGCACAGGCAGTTCAGAGAGCAGACCTGTAACCTTCTCACATATCTAATGTTCTGTGCCAGGATGTTCTGGGGCACAGTGCGAGCAGAAACAGGCTGGAACTTTTTTGCAGAATAAATAGGAAGGACTGCTATCACATACTTTTACATTCCACATTAAAATTATGCTATATTTATCATGAAAAGATTGTTTTGGACAGTATACAAATTGTCAGTGCCTAACTTAGGAACTTAAATACACAGAATTGGAAAATATCTCCTGGATCATTAAATCTAGTCCCTGCTGTTTCAGGTAACCACATACAATCACATCTCTAAAACAGGCATAAACTGAAATATATTTAGGCAGTTTAAGCATTTCAAGCATGTTGAGCTTAACCTGCCTTAAATCATACAAGTGACCAAAGTTAATAATTACAGGAGTTGCTATTCTCCCAAGTAAATGCTACTCACATGGAAAAACAGAAGATGCTGATTAGGGGGAAAAAAACCTCACCTGTAATAAAGTTCCTGAAGAAGTGAAGTATTACTAGAATGCAATGCCCGATCAATTTCCAAGTGATCCAGGATGTAGGAAGGTATGGAATTGCCCTCTTCTATGACAAGGGCCAAATTAAAGAAACCCTAACAATAAAAAAGTATACACGCTTTTTAACCATTAAATTTTCACATGTATATTTAAAGTCTAATATAAGCATTAAGTATCTAAATAATTATAACGGTCTTCTATAAATTCATTTAGTATAATGTGATCTTGCTTGAGTAATTACAAGAGCCTTCTCTCCTAACCATATACCCAGCTAAATACTGAATTAGTGTTCATTTGTTGTGACACTCGTTTTCTTAGAAACCACCTGGAAAAAGATCTGAGCTTTCTCATTTTTAGTTGCTCTTTAAACATAGCCACATATCACACTGTAATCTTTTATCTACTAGGGAAATTTAGACTGAAAGCAGAAATGGGTTCCTGTTCTGTTACTGTTAAATTCCCCTCCACCTAGCTCTGTAATTCCATAGCAATCTGAATAGTGAAACTGAGAGCAGAAATTTGCTCCACACAATTTAAATCCTTAATCTTAGAGTTTTGACAAGTGTTAGGCAACCCTATGTCTTTTCAGAACCACGAAGATGAACACACAGGAGATATATTACGGGATTCTCCATCAGATGGGCTTTCATACTTTAAAGAACTGTTTATGCCTCTCTTCTTACCTTTGCTAGTTTAGCAGTAATGTTTTGTCCCAGTATCCTCCAAACAGAATCCAACTATGCTATCTCTAATAAATTCACAGACAAGATACTGTCTGGGAACACTGTCATAGGGACAGGGAGAACAGAATATTGCACCCAGGACACTTCAGGAGGGTCTGAGGGCAGGACACTCAGTGTTGAAACATTCCATGTCTTTGGTAGTGTGACATGGTGTATCTTTTGATTAGAAAACATTTTAAGATTAAGCTTTTGTTGGTGGAGTGAACAAAATTCACCCTAGGATTCACCGAATATACTAAGGGAAATGGACCGGTTGTCTTATTTCCTAAAATAGCAGGGGGCAGGACTGGAATAAAACTCAGCAGTCTGTTAATTCTTCCCCTTGTAGGAGCAAAAATACCAAAGTCATAACAGATTAAATTGTGTCAAGGTAGGGTAGCACCAGATTAGGCCATTCACCTTTATCTTTCAAAACAGCCTAACTCTAGGACTGTCCATCTATGCTAGGTTTACCGTCTATTACCATGAAACAGCACCTACCTACTCACAAGGTATTTTGAAATAATTATAACTTATTCTAGCAGGTCTCTTCAGTGCAGAAGTAGCCAAGCAGAATAACCAGTCTCATGTGAATGAGGATTCTTGTTCTAAACTTTGATTTTTTTTTTTATAAACACATTACAACTGCAGACCCACCTGTGAATCTCCCTCTAACGCAGCTTGTGCGTACATCCGCACTGAGAGCTCAAGGTCTTTAGAGTGGTTCTGGTAACCATAGTAGTAGAAATCACCCATCTTCAAATAAGCTGTGGAAGACACCAGAAGCAGATCATTTAGAGTACACATAGAGATAGAATTAACCAACTATTACTATGATGGGGAAGTTAATAGTAATTCTATTTAAAGCAGCATCTTTAAAAAAGAAAAAAGCTACCCTGTCTCTGGTTGTCTCTTTGGCTACCTTACATCAGACTGACTATTGAAAATATTTATACTGGCTGAAATTTCTCATGGTTTCTCTTTAATGAATTTAGTGAATGATATTGCTACTTTTACAAAAACTAAGACTTAGCAACTTTAATACTGTTTTCCTTCTTCACTTGCTGAATCTGTCTTTGGGCAACCTGTAGCCTTATTATTCAGGTTATCCCTACTAACTTGATAAGCCTTAAAAACATGCTGTCTAAGTGCTTGTTCTGTACCTGTCACTACGGTACAGAACCCATCCCCAAACTTACAGAACTTTGCTGATGATAATTAATTAGTTTCAAATCCAACCCAAACCCAACCCAGGACAACAACAGGTGTAGAATTTTCCTGGTCTAGAAGAAAGCAAAGCCCAGCAAATACTTTACAAATATCTTTCTGTGATATTGCACAGTAATGAAATGCGTCAACAGAGTGGCCATTGACCCAGACACAAATAAGCGTAACATCGCACTAATCTACGCTAAAGATTTTAAAAACTCCCATGACCATGTCTACACTTAGATAAGTTTTCCCCAAATGGTTTGAAACATTTCTACACCTTGCCTTGTGCATCTATGACAGCCACCTAGAAATTCTACCTGTTTTTACAGTGGACTGTAGCAGAGCTCTTCCAGGAAGCAAGTCACTGACCCAACAGAAAGACTACATGGACAGGCTGGCACAGATGCAGAGTGAAAGGCCATGAACTCTGTAGTGAATCATCAAGAAGAGAGTTCCCCTCAACCCTACCAACTGTGTCATTCCAGCCTTGGCCCAGAGAGCACTCCCATAATAAGCAGCGGCACTGAGGTCACCCTGTGTCGCATTGATAATGTAGCCCTGGGAATCTCTGCTGCCAGGGTTAGACTCTCCGCCCCAGGCCCTACACTGGGGATTTGATCCTCCACTGCTGCAGAGAGGGATCTGAGACAAAAGCCCCCTCATGTTATTCATGTGAGGAAGAGATAAAGTAATAAAATCCTTCCCCTGTTGAAGCCAGCAAGTCTCTCCTTTACTTGAATGGAATTACAGTCTCACCCCATGAGTCTGACCTTCAGAAGCTTCTCTAATATAAGATTGTACCAGTGGATCTGCCAAAGGGTCATCCAAACTGCGCCTTGCTAAGGCATCTACAAACTCCCTGTGAAAGCTAACAGGGTTTGTCAGCTCCTGCGGCTTCAGGCTGTATCAATGTGGTATCCAGTTTCCATGCTGCTGTGTATTTAAATGAATAGCTTGAATTACTTTTACACTCCACTTTTCCACGTGCTTATTACAAAGCACTTAAACCTTCTTGTGAGACAATCAGATCAATGTTTTAAAATACTGAATAACTTTTTCAAAGGCACCAAAATGACTCAGTCACTAAAGCCATTTACCCATAAAGATGTAGTAAAATTTAAGGCTGGAGGAATGTAACCTGTATGTAAATAAACCTTCTGTTCCAGAAAGGCTTTTTTTTTTTTTTTTAAACAGAGAATCCTTTAGTTCCGCAAGATAAGATGCGCCAATGTTGATAAACTCTGTACCCTAATAGAAAAACTCATAATAAATTAGACAAGGACTCTTTAACCTTCATTAGTTTCTCATGACTCAGTTATGATATGGAATTATATTTGCTTTTGGGTTTTCTCTTTGATAAACTAAACAGCATGAGCTCCTAAAGTCTACTGCTATTTTTTTCCCTTAAACCTTGAGTCAATTGCACAGGCTCCTACATATCTAGCCCCTTTTCAGAGCTTAGCTTTTTTATTTTGTTTTATTCAAATTTCATCCATGTTACGCCATAAAAAGGAAATTCTCAGAAAAGCTGTGCTGAAATACAACACTTAAAGTACTTTTTTTCCTCCTGATATTCCTATCAAAACACTGAAAAGGAAACGTATGATAAGCAGTGATTACTCTTCCCTTAACTTGCTCACTCCCATGGAAGTTATAACAAACATAGTCTTTGAAATTAAAAAAAAAAGGTAAAATTAAAATTGAAAAATAATTCCTTAAGCATACCAAATGAGGGTGCATTGACTTGAGAAACAGAGAAATTGTAGTATCTCCAAACACAATCAGTTGCTAGGTATTTCCTTGCTAGGTCCTGGAAAGAAAACAATTGATCCATTCATATCGCAGATAAGAGATTAGGATCACAGCATTATTAACAAGTGTTCCTTTCAGGATAATGAGTTGTGAATACTTTTACTTACTGGTCTTTCTTCACAGATGTGTGCTAAATTTGACTGTGACACTTCAATCCCAGTTTCAGCTGCTAGAACGTAATGCAGCAGAGCTTCATGCCTAACGTTTGATAAAATAAATTAGTGAAAAACCTAACAAAAATAACATGCCTTTTGGTATAGTTAAAGAAAACCCCAACTAAATAAGTTGATACAAATCACTTAAGAGCACAATTTTGGCAAAGGTTTAAAAGCTGGCAAACCCATGCAACAGCTACACCTACTGGCAATGCTTGGTGTAACAAGCCATAGTGAAGCTCAAGAATTTAGTGTTTTCTTCTCTCTTAGGTTGAAGCTAGATTGGCTCCGGTGTGCCTTTACTCTAAGTGCAAGACTGATGATAAAGTTGAATTGTTATTAAGCCCAATTATCTATTTAAATGTTTCAGATAAAACATTCTTAAAAGACTCTTACCTTCTCCACTTAAAAAACAATCCGTAATTAACTTAGCTGTGTATATATCTGTCAATCATTCCTCTGAGTTCTTCTTTGGTATGCTTTATACTGTTATTTCTACGACTTGCTTGCCTTGTCTTTTTAGACTATGGGCTCTTTGGAGCAGGAATTGTCTCTCATTATATTTGAATGTGTGAATAAAATACAGTCTCAGTCCCTCTATGGGCTCTAGGCACCTCACTGACGGTAAAGCAAGTAATAAAAGCTAAGTTTACATTTGCAGTATAGCAGTTCAGTATTGCAGTACAGTGGGACAGCACTACTTGTGATTCCAGAGGAGAGCATCTCCTTCATGTTCTTTGTCACTCATCTACTCAATATTACAAAGACTAAGCAAGCAAAATTAAGAGGAAGTCTTTAAAATCATGTTTGGTTTTAAAATTACAAAATAAATAAAAAAACCACTTGGTGAACTTTTTTCCTACAAAAGCTTCCTATGAAAGGGTCATGTTTCCAGTGATTTTCTCCACAACACAAAGCTAAAACCATTGCAAGTTTCAGGGTCCAATGGTTTGTTTAACTGGAAGTAAATATGGTTAAATATGCATTTAACTTCAAGAGTAGGTGCTTAAGCAAAGAAACTTTAAATGAAAATGTGAAAGTAGTTGCCCTTACAGAATTAGCTGGTGTTTCCCAACTGCTTCTGCAAGAACAGAAATTCTTCCTTGTACTTGCCCTGTAAAAACATCTGGGACAATGGAGACCTGGCACCACCACAGAAGAAACTCAGGATACCTAAGCTGGGAAGTTATTTCTCCTGATCCTTAAGTCTCGAAGGAAACTACATTTAAGGCCTTTAAATCAGTTTCTGTAGATCTAACTACAAGGACTAACAGATGTGTAGAACATGTGGCTGCTAACACCAACAACTGAGGAACATGTATTATTTGGTCTGTTTGGCAGTGTAACAATTTACATCTGTGCACAATACAGGAAGAAATATTCAGAAGCAAAGATTTCAACACGAACATACTCCTAAAACCAGAGCTGACTAGGACCAGTATTTATAAGTAACTACCCATACACTCCCAGTCACTGGCATCTCAAGTGGGGCTCCAGCAGATATTTCCTCCTAGCTGTTGAAACCAGACCCTCTGGGACCTTAATGCTCTACCTGTCACATGCGCAGGACTTTCATGTGACTGTAAGCAGAGTGAGCTGGGTAGAGTCACAGGATTGTACATTAAAACATGCCACAAAAATATTAACTTAGAGTTTTTCTGTGTTGAAAAGTGAGGTCAAGTCTCAGGAGAAACGTCTGTGATGAACTGAATAAAAAGAAACAGCTCCTAGGAATGGGTTATTCCACAACAGTCCACTCATGGTTTCTTGTAGATCATCTAAGCCCAAAGCACTAATTAAGTACTAGGCAGGGGGAGGCTGCAGGACTAAACGAGCCATTGTCTTAATCACGTATGGCAATCTGATGCCTGCATGTACAGTATCTGATGCTTTTGCCTACAGGTCGCTGCAAAAAGGGAGCATTAACCTGGAGGCTATTTTGAAACCACTTGGCTGGCTCACTGGATATCGCAGCCTCCTATTATACTTTACAGAAAAGAAAGATAATATTAACCATATACAAAAGAAGAACAAATCTAATCAACCAACCTGAGTTTTCATGACATGGAATTGCACAAAAGCGAGAAAGCAAAGTATGGGTTTTGGAACAGAGGGAGTATTAAAAGTGAAAGGCATTCCTCTGTCTAATCCAGTGCACATTACATGCTACAGTACTACGGGCTGAAAATCACGGACAGCAGATACAGCACCATTTCACTCTGCGAACTCCCTCTTTTTCACTTGATTCTGTCAGAACTGTTGAATTATGCCTTAGGTCAACTCCTCCTTCCCTTTATGTCAATGGGAGTTTTGCTACTGATCTCAGTGTTGCTGCTTTTTGTGGTTTTTGAGGTGATGGCCCAATGTTAATTATTTTATTATACTAAGAAGTAAGTGAAAAATAGAAAATGAACTTGAAGAGAACAGAACAAACATACCACGAAAGTTCTAGATAAGCATTGAGAGCTTTTCTGATCACATGACCTAAGTAGCCGTTCTTCTCTGCAATGTGTTTTGCCCAGCTGTAGAAAAGAACAAACAGTAAAAAATGAACAGCTGTGCTCCAGTAATGTTATCCCAACTCACACCAACTCAAAGGACACAAAAGGATATGGGGTCACCTTCTGACTTTCTGACTTCTTCCATAAGGCAAACTATGGGATTTCACAGTAATTGCTCCATCAGTCTTGTCACTGTTGACTGAATGAGAACATTTTGTCCATTCATCTCCGTGAGCATATCAGAGACATCTATGTTTTTTCTTAGCAAAATTGCCCTTTTTTTTTTTTTTTTAAGAAAACAAACATAAGTTAATCTGTGCTGTAACTAATTATCTCTTTTTTTTCTTCATACAAAATACCAGTTCTACCACATCAGGAGCCTGGTATTTCTTGAAAATCAGACAAGCATTGCTTTGTTAGATACAGCCCCTCTGAATTGTTCCAGAAAAAAAAGTACTAAAACTACTCAGCATCTCTCAAAATCTATTGGTCATTTAAATAATACACATATTCATGTGGATCAAACTTTACTGCAGAAGAACCTTTTGTCGAGGAGGTAAGCACCACGAAGTACAAGGTATTCAGACCTCAGACTTAAAAAAATCACGAATAATCAAAATAATCCCACCAGAAATATCTTCTCCTTTAACGAATGGTTTCATTCCTTACATTACAGCTTTTTCTGGATCTCTAGGGAAGTCTTCCATATTTCCTGTGATGTAGTACAGAGAACATCGCAACGTCCCTTCTATGTGTCCTCCTTGGGCAGCTTTATAGAAATAGCGTGCAGCAACTGTCTGTGAGGCAACAAGACACAATTAGCAAATCTGCATTATTGATGTTTCTTGAGTTTTGTTTCCTGGGACTCATCTCATCAAATGAATTAAAAGAGGCAATTGGCTAATAAGGGCGAGCCAGTTTAACTACTTTTAATGTACTTAGGTGAACTAAATTAATTTCTTCTAACTTTTTAATAATTTAGGCTGGAAAAAGGTTTTGAAAAACATAAATTTTGATAGTAAATTGCATGTCAAATAGAAAAGTGTCTAAAAGTGTAACTAACATCTGGTAGCATACAAGTCTTGTATGCACTGACAAAAGTAAAATTAGTTATTCACTAGTAGGGAGATTAATAAGGAATCCTGGAGAAGTGACACAGAACGGGACTTTTACACTGGCCATTCCCAAGTGAAGGCTGGGGAGCAGTGGCAACGCTCAATATGTCCAGCAGCGCACAACCGCAGTACTCAAGCCTCCAAAACTGGCTTATAAAAGATAACACAGGCTGAGCAGACAGGGCCAGGGCTGCAGAAATGAGAGGGCTGTGTGACTCTCTATGTTTTACACTCAGAAACAGTAATCTGTAATGTAAACCAAAGCAGCACACAGCCTGAAATAATTTATTTAATGGAATTTTTAATCATTGATATATGTTTTCTGTGGTTGAGCATGGACTTGAGAGTATCCATCACAGCCATAACAAAGTACTTCTTTTCCCAGGAAACCTGGGCAGTTTTAGGTGCACTGTTATAATCAGTCTGCTCCAAAATGTGTATTTTGGTCCCTGGGGAAGAAAAATGTGTTTGTCAAATGCATGTGTTGGTAAGCACTCCTGCTGCTGGCATCAGAAATACTCGCTGTCTGGAGTATATCCAGATTTCAGAACACAAAGGCCAGACTGGAAACATCTTTTAGCTCCAAGCACGACGTCTGCTTGCATTTATTACAGCCTAACTCACTATGTTTGTGCTGTTGGTCATGAACTACCTACACAGAGCATTTTCTGCAAAGTTAATTAAAAGAAATACAACCAAACCACACCCTTCCTATTCTTATTCCTAAGTAGAATTTCCCATTCCTAGGTAGAGCTCTCTTCCTAAGGGGAAAATAACTTTTCTCATTGACATATGCAAAGTTACATAAATTGACTGTGTCACAGAAAGGAAAATCAAAATAGCACAATTTATCAGGACTATGTTAAACAGTTATCTATGGAAGTCTGGCTTGAAGGTGTTTTACTGCAGTTCTGAGGTTCACAGAACCTATGTGAACGTAGCAGAGCTGATTACAAGTTCAGGGACAAGGTTCTGCTGCTTTCGTCTACTGTGGAAAGCATCCTTTCCCTAGATCCTTTCCAATCTAAAACTGAGAGAAACCGGAAGGATCACATGATGTGAGAATACACACTATCCTGGCCAGTGCCACTGGAAGCAGGAAAGCACAGGCAGTCCCTGGAGCTAAACCTGCACCTGCTTTGTTTCTAAATTAAAGGAATACAAACCCACGCATTTAAGTATGACTGAGATATTTGAGTAACATCTCTCTCTAAACAATCTGACTGAATTCCCCAGTAGCACTCTTCTTTGTAATAAAAGGTATCAAAATCAATCAGAGTGAACAACAGCAGTCTCAAGAATGAAGCAAAAACTTCTAAACTGGGCCCATATATAAGAAATAGTACTATTAAATATTTACTCACTTGATTTCTACCAGGTACTCCAGGGTAAATCCCATCTAAATAGAGGACACCAAGGTTGTATGATGCATCTGGATTTCCCAATTCTTCAGCAATTAACCAGTGTTTAGCTGCTTTTCTGTAGTCTCTTCTAAAATTGTGGTAATACCAACCCAATCCATTCACTGCCTGGGGCAAGCCCTTAGGGAAGGATAAGAGCAGTCTCAGGTCACTCATTTAATTCTGCTTTGGGTCACTTCGCAATTCCAACCTGCTGCTCAACTTTGGGTGCTCTCATGACCTTGCCTATCTAGAGGTCTGGTACAAGGATCCAGCCAAAGTTACACTGATCTGGGACTGAGGGATATAAAGGTTTGCTGGCTTTTTTCACACTATTCTTCCTCGTGGCCTCATGCTGAGAGCAAGGAATACGACTCCAGTGTCCCCTTGTTCTATAGAGTCTCAGCCATGTCTGCATTCAGATTTGTACTTGTTGACAAGAACAAAAACAAACTGTGACTGTTCTTCACCTGGTTCCTCTGCAAAGCCAAAATGGGACACCTATTCTTGTGAACACCCAGAACCTGGCTGACAGGATTGGCAATCAAAAAACCTACATCTTTTAAAGTAGAACATTTCCCTAAGAATAAATGGGAAGCAACAAACATGGAACTTTGCCATGTTGTTTTCAAAATGTATTTGACCAACACCATACAGATCTGCTTAAGACAGTGCTACATGCTATTACTAAGTTGCATCTTTGCATCGATGATTATGGATCAAGAGAAAAAAATCTTATTGTTACAGTTTTTATTTTGGTTGCAGTGAGTCACCATCTCCTTGCATAAACTGGTGGGTCATATGGTGGCTGTAAGTATGCCAGCAGTTCAAACTACTCTGTACCAATAAACATGAACATGCTATTTACTCTTACTTTATAATGTACGTTTAATAGCAACCATACCAGAACAGTGACATAAGGTAAAAACTATCTCAAAAAATCTCAGTGCACAAATACAAGTTATTTGTTTGCTACTGTTGGCTTCTACACTGCACAGTCTCCTCCTCTAATCTCTGTAGAAAAAGCTGCATGCTGCTAGCGCTTACAAAGGCCCTCTGGAAAAGGATTTCTTTTCCTTTCAAATTTGAAAAGTGTTAACTAGCTCACCCATTAAAATGCAAAAGCAGTCAAACTTTTCAATAACTATGGTGTTATTTTTGTACAGAAAAAGTGCACCTGAGCATAGAAACATAAGTATCTGGATTCAAGGAGAGTAAGGAAATTGTTGTCTCTAGGGTGCCTCCTGGAATCTATTCCTTAGATCCCAAGTCAAGGGAATTTTGATCACACTGTGAAAACCACTCAGTTTATTCAGGCCTTTCCCAAACAGGCAGTAGAACAGGTAGTCTTTCCTGTTTCGAAGGAATGATAGAACCAGCACAATTCTTTCCGGACGGTGGTTAGCACTGAAGTCCTATTGTCATTATCAGCAATTTAACTAGTTCAGGTTCTAGAGCTAGGAAGGTACTCAAGGTCTAGGTACTCTCTTATTTTTATACTAGGGACCAGAGTGAGGCTCCTCTTTTCTGTGGTGCCAATGTTTCCCCCCTGCTATGGAAAAAACAGAAAACTTTGGGACACCCAGGTCTTCTCCCTGAAGTAGAGAAGAGCTGCCAGAGAGAGCACATACAGTCTTTCTTCAATCACCAGCATCCCCTGAAGGAGTTCTAACTCTAAGCAGAGAGAACTAGCCATAAACCACCACAGCTCAGGGATGGTGGTACAGGAAGCCACCAGTCTTCCACATTCAGGTCCTGTGCTGCAGGAATGCACCATCACTCAGTGCGCACTGTGGAAGTACAATGCAGACCTTGGTCTTTACTCTTTTTCACTCACATTACAACCTAAAGATGCTCTGTTATTATAGCAAAGCCTGCTGGCATGGATTTTCCAAGACGGCAGTTATCTCTGCCTAACTCCGGAGAGATCACCATGTCAAAAGCTCAAGCCTGGTAGACACTCCTATTAAAAACATACCTAATACAGTCTAGAAGAAAATGCTTAGGAACGTGAGTCAAAAACATATTCCTGGATCAACTACTCACTCTGTAAGTCACTTAACTACCATAAAGTTCCAAATGATGTAAGTCGAGAAAATTCTTTTTAATCCATAGAAATTTTGGCCGATTTTGAGTAGTCTAGTCTCCCAATATGGTGAAATAAGGCTTTCACCATTCATGGCGAAGACATTGGTAAAAGCAACCAGTATTCACACAGAATTATGATAATACGTATTTTGTATAAATCAGGGTTCATTATTATTAGCACCTGGTATAGGACTTTTACAATAAAATACTTATGACATTTTACCTTGGCTGCTGCTTTCTTCATCAATTCCAAGGCAAGTTTTGTATTCTTTTTCACACCTTGGCCCTAGGAAATGGATATGTGAAACAATCACTGTTTACAAGTACAGAACACAGGCTGAGGAAAATTCACATATACACATTCAAAATGCATTTTAACATTGATATTTACTAGGTGTTATTCATCTTTAAACAGCTACAACCAAAAAAAAAAAAAAAGCAGCTTTGTACTCATCCTTCATTCATAGCTTTACAAAATTTTAATGATTCAGTCTAGGAAAAATTATTTCATCAGTTGATCCAAGTGATTTTCCTGGGTAAATAGAATCACAGACCTTTAATTTTTTGCAGCTAAGGAAGAGTGAATAGCATTCAAAGGTGCATAGATTGCTCACAATTTGGCAATGAGTATAAGCTCTCAGCTTTCCTGAAAAAGGATGTCAGAGTGTCTCCAGAGGAAATACACAGATATTAGGCTGATGATGTCCATATAAATTAATTCCAGACATGGGTCAAACAGATTATTGGTGCTCAGAATTAACACAGGCAGAACTTAAGCAAGCATTTTGTAGAGAACACCCCTCCACTATCAAAGGAATGAGATGAAGGCCTAACTTCTTCACTAATATCTCTAACCTTTAGTACTGCTTGTTGAATGCCTTAAGGGTGACATTGCTTAGCTGATACAACTTATTTGACTCAGCTGAGGTTATGCCTCCGTTTAGCCTCTGCTGTCTACTGCTTCTAGCAGGAGAAAACTAACTGCATGCAGAGACTATTTAATTCCTACTAAAAAGTACTTCACAGAGATCTAATAAAGGGCATTCTAAGAAAGGATTGAACTTTCACCTCCATCTCTACAGCAAGGCGTATGCCTACCGGCTGGTTAGATTTTTGAGATGCCAAACCATTAGGGAAAAATAGGATCTACAGTTTAGGTGGTATGTTGATCCTGAAACTAGCTAGGAACAAAGTGACTAAATTGTTTTTCACTTGCTCTTTTTAAATTTTTTGTGCATAGCTGGTAAAAATCAACATTAGCGTCATAAAGACTGATTTTCAGATTAAATCTAAAAGCACTTGTATACACTCTCACAGTGTGTCACTGCAGATAACTTACAAACATCCATGTCATAGGAGTGAGACCTGGACAGGCTCAAGACCCAGACAGGATGGAGAGCTGGGCAGAGGGGAACCTGATGAAATTCAACAAAAGCAAGTGCAAGGCCCTGCACCCGGGGAGGAACAACCCCAGGCACCAGTACAGGCTGGAGGCTGACCTGCTGGAAAGCTGCTCTGTTGAGAAGGACCTGGGAGTGCTGGTGGACAGCAAGCTGACCATAAGCCAACAATGTGCCCTTGTGGCCAAGAAGGCCAATGGTATCCTGGGCTGCATCAAAAGGAGTGTGGCCAGCAGGTTGAGGGAGGTTATCCTCCCCCTCTGCTCTGCCCTAGTGAGGCCACATCTGGAGTACTGTGACCAGTTTTGGGCCCCCCAGTTTAAGAAGGACAGGGAACTGCTTGAGCAAGTCCAGTGGAGAGCTACCAAGATGATCAGGGGACAGGAGCATCTCCTGTATGAGGAAAGGCTGAGAGACCTGGGTTTGTTCAGCCTGGAGAAGAGAAGACTGAGGGGGGATCTCATCAATACCTATAAATATGTAAAGGGTGGGTGTCAGGATGATGGGACTGGACTCTTTTCAACAGTGCCCAATGACAGGCCAAGGGGCAACGGGCACAAGTTGGAACACAAGAAGTTCCAGCTAAACATAAGAAAAATCTCCTTTCCCGTAAGGGTGCCAGAGCAGTGGCACAGGCTGCCCAGGGAGGTTGTGGAGTCTCCTTCCCTGGAGACATTCAAAGCCTGCCTGGACGCGTCCCTGTGCCCCCTGCTCTGCGTGTGCCTGCTCAAGCAGGGGGTTGGACAAGATGATCTCCAGAGGTCCCTTCCAAACCCTACCATTCTGTGATTCTGAGATTCTGTGATCTTTTTTAAGTGAAAATATGAAACATGACTTACCTTAAATAACACAATGGCATAATCATATATTAACACTGGATCTTCTGTTTCTGTTGCACCCTTTGCATACCATTCTATAGCAGCTTCAGGATTTTTTGCCACTCCTTGTTGGCCCCAAAACAGCATCTGAGCCAATCGTTGCTAAAAGAAAAAATGTATGAACTAAGTTATAGATCATAAAATCTATTCGGGCTTTAAACTAAAGGACCTGGGGGATGGGATCCGTGGAGAAAATGCTCACACCAGCACATCCAACGGGGGAGTAAGTCAGGCCAAGCAGTGTGGTGATAAAGGCTCCTTAGCTGTCTCCCAAGAGGTGAAACAGAAGAGTAAACACCTCAAGTGTATGTGTACAAATGCACGCAGTCTAGGTAACAAACAGGAGGAACTGGAGCTCCGTGCCCACTCAGAAGGGTAGCATGTCATAGGAGTAACTGAAACGTGGTGGACAACTCAAGTGACTGGGGGATCGCAATGGACGGTTACAGGCTCTTTCGTAAGGACAGGCAGGGTAGAAGAGGTGGACGAGTCGCACTCTACATCAAGAAACACCTTGAATGTATTGAAGTCAACTATGGTGACTGTGACTGCTCTATCGAATGCCTCTGGGTTATAGTCAAAGGGGTCATCCCCAAGCAGGACCTCACAGTGGGCATCTGCTACCGACCTCCTAACCACGATGACTGAGCGGATGAAGCGATACTTGGGGCACTAAAGCAAGCTTCTGGCCAACAGAACCTGGTCCTGATGGGTGACTTCAACTACCCAGGCATCTGCTGGAAGAACAATACGGCAGCTCGCATGTCATCCACCAAGTTCCTGGAATGTGTAGAGGACTGCTTCCTCACACGAATGTCAGATGTGCCAACCAGGAAGGAGGCACTGCTGGACTTGCTATTCACAAACTGAGATAACCTGCTTTGTAATATCTCGGTTAGTGACAGCCTTGGCTGCAGTGACCACAATATAGTGGAGTTCAGGATCCTGCTGAGTGTGCTGAAGGTCAGCTCTAATACAAGGGTTCTGGTTTTGGAAGAGCAAACTTCAGTTCACTCAGGGCTCAGCTGGGAGGGATTCGATGGGAAGCTTCCATGGAAGACAAAGGAGCTAGTGAGTGCTGGGAGTTCTTCAAGAACTTTCTATTGGAAGCACAAAGCCAATCTATCCCCTACAACGGAAAGGGAAGCAAGCAAAGCCAGAGGCCCCCTTGGCTCAACCATGACCTCCTGGGTCTACTCAAATCCAAAAGGGAAGCACACCAGAAATGGAGAAGTGGAGGATTGTCCGCTGAGAACTACAAGGGCATTGCCAGAGAGTGCAGAGATGCAGTTAGAAAAGCAAAAGCCCAATTTGAATTGAAACTGGCTGGAGACATAATAAATAACAAGAAAGGGTTCTTCAGGTATGTCAGCCACAAGGAGAAAAAGAAGGAAAACACAGGCCCACTGTCAAACAGAAAAGGAGAATCAATAACGAATGATGCAGAAAAGGCAGAGGTCCTCAGCACCTTGGTCTTTACCAGCACTGCCAGGTCCCAGGCTTTGGGAACAAAATTGCCAATTGAACCAAACACTGACGTACCATCAGCGAAGGAAGCTTGACCCCCACAAATCAATGGGCCCTGACACCATCCACCCGAGGGTGTTGAGAGAGCTGGGTGACATCATCGCAAGGCCACTCTCCATAATCTACGAGAAGGTATGGAGAATGGGGGATGTCCCAGAGGACTGGAGGAAGGCAAATGTTACCCCTATCTACAAGAAAGGCTCGAGAGAGGATCTGGGTAACTATAGGCCCATCAGCCTTACTTCAATCCCTGAGAAAGTTATGGAACGAATACTCCTGAGGGTCATCGCAAGTCAATTGAAGCACATGATTGGGAAAAGCCAACATGGCTTCACTAAAGGCAGATCGTGCTTGACTAACCCGGTGGCCTTCTATGACAAAGTGACTTGCCTGGTTGACATGGGGCGGGCGGTGGACATTGTTTACCTGGACTTCTCCAAGGCCTTTGATATGGTCCCCCACAGCCTCCTCCTGGAGAAATTAATGTGTTATGGCCTAGGCAAGTGGTCTGTGAAGTGGGTGGGGAACTGGCTGACAGGCCACACCCAAAGGGTGGTGGTAAATAGCTCTTTCTCAAACTGCCAACCTGTCACTAGTGGAGTCCCCCAGGGATCGATATTGGGCCTGATGTTGTTCAACATCTTTATAAGTGATCTGGATAACGGCATCAAGTGTAGCCTGATGAAGTCTGCAGATGACACCAAGTTGAGTGGGGAAGCAGACACTCCAGAAGGGAGACCTGCTCTGCAGGGAGATCGGGATAGGCTGGAGGAGTGGGCCAGCAAGAACCTTATGAAGTTCAACAAGGACAAATGTAAGGTCATGCACCTGGGAAGACATAATCCAGGAGAGCAGCACAGACTGGGATCCACCTGGCTGGAGAGTGTGGGGTCCAGGTGGACAGGGAGCTCAACATGAGTGAACAGTGTGCTGCTGCGGCCAAGGAGGCCAACAGGATGCTGGGTTGCATCAAAAAGGGCATCACCAGCAGAGAGAAAGAAGTCATTATCCCGCTCTACTCAGCGCTTGTCAGGCCACACCTGGAGTACTGTGGACAGTTCTGGTCCCCGCTATACAAAAAGGATGTGGACAGGCTGGAAGGGGTCCAGAGAAGGGCCACCAAGATGATCAGAGGACAGGGAAGCTGCCATATGAGGACAGGCTGGGAGAACCGGGTTTGTTCAGCCTTGAGAAAAGGAGGCTCAGAGGGGATCTCATCACCATGTACCAGTACTTAAGGGGTAGATACAAGGAAGATGGAGACTCCCTATTTACAAGGAGTCACATGGGGAGGACAAGGGGAAATGGACACAAGTTGCTCTCACGGAGATTCCGATTGGACACCAGAGGGAAATTTTTCACACTGAGGACAGTCAACCCTTGGAATAATCTCCCCAGGGAAGTGGTGACTCGACCACATTGGACACCTTCAAGAGTTGTCTGGACAGGGTGCTGGACCATCTTGTTTAGACTCTGCTCTTCCTAGGAAGGTTGGACTAGATGATCCCTGAGGTCCCTTCCAACCTGTGATTCTGTGATTCTGTGAAATCACAGAAACATTTATGTTGGAAAAGACCTTTAAGATCATTGAGTCCGAACATATGTTAGTGCAGGAGCAGACTTCCGCAGGCTTAAATGGATTTTAAATATGTAAAGAAACTAGTTATATGTCCTCAACAGTTTGAAAAGAATTGATCACCAGGAATATTCAGAGAGCTTCCCAGTAGTGAAATGTACGGATATTAAATCTACAGCAGGGTTATTTTTCACAGCTGTCAGTACCACAGAAGTCTGGCTTGATTTAAGTGCAGAGGTAAGTGATAAAGGCAGATTTGATGCATGCAAATGTCTCAGTATTACAACATATTGCTGCTGGTCTCAGAGCAGCAGCAATAACTGCACCGTGCCAAATACAAACCCAGGGAAAAATGATCAGAGAAGGTGGTTGCTAAGTCTAGAGAACTCTGCTTCCCTTTTGACTTGCATCATTGTTATAGCTTTTTGCATGGTCACTGGATATTATCAGACAGAAACATGGGAAATAGTTCATAAAATTAATAAAAAAGAGGAAAAGCTCATAAAAAAGAGCCAGTCCTGGGTGGAAAGATAAAATGTCTGTCCGCTTCACTCTCCTCCACAACTTTCCCGCATAATCTATAGATGTAAATACATGTGTGTATAAAACCAAGAAAGGGGAAATGTGTTACTTTATACCTGTGCAGCTGCATTTCCTCTTGTTGCTTCATGTTTTAACCACATAAAGACATCACCATTTTCTCTTGTTTGAGCTTTTAGCAGTTCATCATCCATCAGCCTTATAGTTTCAACAAATGCCTAAAGAGTAGACGAACAGAAAAAAAATTATTACACAATGAATTTGTACATCTGCCACGAAAATGAAAATGTTGCCCATTTCCTACTTATTCCTAAAGATTTGTGATCAGTTCTGGGTTTTAAAATTCTCACCACCCCTCTGCTGGCCAGTGCATTAAGAACCATCCTCACATGAACTGTAAAAACCATTTACTGCTTTGTTACAGCACAAAACTCTTAAGTCCACTCTACACTGGAAAGATATGCCAAGATGTCAACAACTGAACCCTCCCCCCACCTTTGTAGTTTTAAATGCACTTAATAATGGCAAAGAAGTGCCTTTAAGCTTTTAATGCTTTTTAGTATCATCTACAGAAACCTCTCTTAAAAGAAAGCTGTCAGAAAGCTTGATGAAGACCTGCCCTACAGCACTCTTATCTAGGTGACTGTCTACTGATTTTTAGTTCTTCAGCAATCAAAATCTCTCTATTTTTTGTACAATAATTGTTCTTTCTGATAAGCCAGGATCCTGGTACTGGCCTACCTTGAGTATTCTTTACAGATAACATTGTGTTGCCTCCTCTTTAGGCAGCTCATTCTAACATCATTTTACTGTAAATACCTATCTGATGAGATAAAGTTAACAGCTAAATCTTTCAATTTTATTATAGAAAAGGTATATGTATGGAGAGGCCAATTCATCTTTTGCATGAACTTCATGATGTTTGGCTACTGAAACAGCAGATCAGTTGCTTAATAAACACATCTAATTATATTAGTAACTAAAACTCTGAGTGAGGAATTAGGGCCCAAGAATAAGACTTAGACTTTACTGAAAAATAGGCATGTGGACAATTATGAAGATGTGAGCCTAACTTTGATTCGGTTTCCCTCTTGCTAAGAAATTGAGTAATGATACCTATATATAATTTGGGGGATTTTGTAGCAATCATAGAATCATAGAACAGTTTGGGTTGGAAAGGACCTTTAAAGATCATTTAGTCCAACACCCCTGCCATAGGCAGGGACATCAGTCAGATGAGCTAATATTTGTAAATCAAGACAAAAATGTTCTGGCCACATAATTAGTATTAATATATGAAAAATCATTTGCACAGAAAACAAATTCAGATACACTTGTAATTCTTTTACCTGTTCTCCTTTTATAGTGTGTTGATCCAACGATGTCTTTATTGCAATATTACTGTAATAAGCATAGGACAGCTCCAAATCAAGTGGATAGTTATTAATGCCTTGGTAATGTTTATAGCCAAGATTCATCATAGCAAGTCTCTCATTCCCCTGAGCACCAACCAAACTATACAGCAGTCCCTGGCAAAAATCAACAGAGATAAGTGAATTCACTGCACATCTCAAAAGTTTAGCACTTTGATGGAGATTTACAGGGAATCGAGTGTTCATAGTGGTAGCTGATATACTAGCTATACCATGTAAACACAGTTATAGAATCAAGCACAGCCCTAAAGTAGTTAAAATGTCTTCTACATGTACAGAAAGATTTGAAAGAAAAACTAGAGACACTAAATACTTTTCAAGTATTGCACTTATTCTGCCACCACTAAGTGTGCAGCAATTTTTAATGCCACTTTATTATAGTGTTAAATATACTGTGACGCTTTTTACACTTAGCAGTGATTTAACTGACTCACTGATGTCAGCTGGAGTTTTTGCACTGAATTCAGTGGAAACATATGGAAGTTAACAACCGGCACTTGAAAATCTTAACCTATGGATTTGACGGGATGAGAAGGATGGGACTTGTGGCTGACAAGGTTTCAGCACAAAGCTCCCTTAAGATACACATTCATTGGTGCAACAAATAGTCTAGGTGCTGCACATTTCAAAATAATTTTCAGCACTACTATTATTTTTCACCTGCACAGTAAAAAAACCCAGTGGTGTCCTATCTGCACTGGATATTGAATTATTTCCTACACTATCTAAAGCAGATACAATACTGAAATTACTTAGCCTCCATAACTAGCACTAGATATACTCCATAACTAGAGTATAAAAAAGGCTTCTATCTATGGTTTCTTGTGTTTGAGAAGCAGGAGTGAGCTGGTCTCAGAATGGCCTCTCAGGGGTTCTTCTGTTTTAGTATCCGGTAGCCACATTAGGTAGATCTGCTGTTCTTTATGAGCATTTTATATTACACTATTATATCACAATTAAATATCTGTTGGCAAGTTCAGTATAGCCCCCTTCCCGTGATATATAAACACCTCCCCTTTATTTGACCTTGCAATGGAATCGCATGGAAACACTCCAGTTATTTGCAACCTGCCTAAAAGGTCAGTTCACATGCTCTGCAGTTGCTCAGCTGAAGCACGGCCAGTTTTTTTTTTTCCAAAATAATACTGTTCTACTTTGGTTACCTTTAATCATTTGACTATAATATACTCAGTACCACACTTTTGCATACTGTAAAATGGGACTTCTTTCCTGACTGTGCTGCACAACCTTTCCACTTCAGATTTGCCTGACTCGAGACTTTTTTCATAGCCATCTAAAAATGACTGTGGGTGACTTGAGGGTTATTACCTCATCCAACCTCCTCAGTGACTGGGAAAAGCAGTATGTTCCATGCTGTTCACTTTATCACCATTTTTAGGTCTTACTAAAGCATTGATTTCCTAGTTCTGGGTGAGCAGGATAACAATTCCTACCATAAGGACTTCATAAAGACTTCACTGCCATCGGGCTATTTAGGAGTAGCTGTATTTTGGAATCCCTTCAACCAGGGCCTGGATCTGGAGGCCATTTAACCTTTTTTTAAATTAAATTGATCATTAATATATCCCATTTATAAATTGCGTTTAAAAGGTAATTAATTTCACAGATATAACCAAACATATTAAACGCAATACCTTTGTACGATCCACAGACACACCGAGCCCTGTTTCAAATATAACTGCAAGGAAATAGGAAGCCTTATGGTATCCACAACAACTGGAATCCACCAAGAGAGGGACAGAGGAGCCCATATTGCTGAGGCCATCAGCGCTGGACAGACCCTTTGTAACCTTCTCAAATATCCTCTGGCCCACTTCTAGAACTGCATCACTTTCATCTTCTAACACTAAAAATAAAACATAGGATGCACAGTTATCGCAAGAGTTAAAATCAGGAATTGACTTCCCCTCCTTTATTTAATGGGACTGAGCCAGAATCTGTTATTTCTTATGCTGAATGGTATTCTCAATGCAGACAACCAAAATTCCTAGAGATACAAGGTACTATTGAACAGGAAAGGTGAATAAAAATCCAAAAGATCGTCTCAATGTAACTAACCACTAAAAATGCAGGGATATCTCTATTTCCTTCTTACGTAATAAGCCATCCTTCATTTGCAGCACAACCTATAAGATATGACACTCCTTTACTAAGTTAGCTGATCTGAAAAAAAATGTATAAAACATGAACTGAAGTCAAAGCACACTAACTTACAAAACATATATTGTGGAGTTATTTAAGAGCAATAAAGTAAAATGATTACCATCTGGAGCACTGAAATCCATCTCTTGTAACAGTCTGAACAAAGTGTGGTACTTTTCCCTGAGCTCTTTTCCCCACATGAAGGCATCACACTTGGATTTTTCTCCATATTTGTGAACCAGCTCCAAATAATAGTTTTCATAGTAACCTAGAGAAAACAATATATTTAAGACACAAAAACTGACTTGACTGATCTTTAAAACAAGCTTCTGGTAGAAAAAAAAGATGTTTCTAGGGTACACTAAAAATTCATGGACAAGATGAGCACATCCTTCACACAAAGTAGTGCTAAAAACTAACAGAGCTAACAGAGGCCACTTACAAATATATAAGATTTCTTCTACTCTCTTCCATACTCTGGTCACAATGCATGCAATCGAATTCTGATTGGATACATAAGCTAGTTTTCAGCACCCATTTAAGCTATGCTGTTATTCTTTCATTAAAGTGGTTGCTTTGGTATAAACCTGTCAATTATTGCACATCAGGCAAGTGTGGCAGAGACGTTCTAGGAAAACCCACCCATTTTTGGGAAAGAGCTTCAAATACATGTGCCTTTAGGGTCATTTGGGAATGAAACGGAAGAAAGGCAATTGAATAGCTTACATGTAAGCTTGAAAGTGTTTCTTTGCCCCTGTATGCACCTGTCTTACTAGAGAAGAAATATCAAGAACATGATTTAAGTTCGTATTCCATGGCACAAAACTCTCTGCAGGAGCAAACCCACAGTTTTAGCTACCAGTAACAAGGCTCAGCTCTTCAAATTTCTTTTTTCTTGTCGTGGCTGAATTTAAGTTTACTTTTGAGGATCATTATCTAGATTCTGGTAAAAGGAAAGAAAACAGGTCTCCAAAGATGACAGTTTAAAATTCATATCTTATAGATCAACACTTACAATTTTTTTGTGCTTTCTCTCCTTGCCTTACAATATATCGGTACTCATAAACTATTTCTTGAACATCCACGCATCTCTCGTAGTAGAGTTCAATTTGTTCCACTGTTTCTTCATCATGAAGAGGGTTAGAAATCTGTAAAAAGGCAAATGATAGATAAATGGCACCTACAGTATCTGTTACCGTCTATGCTTGGCTAGAAAGAAGTCTTGAAGGCAAATTACAAAAGGAAACAGATTGTTTACTACAATCAGCTTATCTGGCACATCATGTTAATGTGCCAGACAACCTGATGCTGGCCACTATATACCATGACTTTAAACAGTCAGCACAATCCAAGAAACCATGGATGAACTTCCAAAATTGACCAAGCCTATGCGACTTTTGCCACCTATTTCAACAAAAACATAAATTAATCAAATGTGTTCAATATTGTACAATCAAAAACTATGGGAAACAAGGCAACATGGAAAATACGTCCTTACATAAATATAGATTTAGGAACCTTGTTTTACATACCCACTTCTAAAAATCTTACCTTTTGGAATTTGAAGTGGTAACTAACAGTCCTAGATTTCAACAGAAAATTAACATATTTTGGTTATAAATCACTAAGTACTATTATGCTGTATAGCAAATTTATCACATGGTAAGAGATTCAGTTAAAAAAAAAAAAAAGTACAGCCACAGCTGGCTGCTAATATTTAAAGATTTCCAAATACTGCTTTTGTTTACCTGTTCTGTTTCCAACACATTGAGACGATAGTATTTCACAGGTCCAAAGAATGCTTCAATACCATTTACATATCCACTTCCTCCAAGAACAAAGTATCCAGCAGTGTCATCGTAATATAAATCTTCCCTAAAACTTGAGAACATGAAAAGGGAGTAAGCTGGCTATCAAGAGGTACTTCGAAAGAAAAAAAGAAATTTGTACCTCAGAATTTCCATAACTGACAGCCTCAAACTCATTGCCAGTATCATCTTCTTTTCTCATCTGTTTACTCTCAAAATCTACTCTCCAATTTAGTGTGATAAATTCTGAGGTAAATTTAACAATTCCCTTGTCTACAAACATATTAAACCTGCAGGGTGTTTTATTTTTCTGACCTGTAGGTATCTTCTGGTGTTTTATATATCATTACACAACCTCAAAGATTTCAGTTCCACTTTTCCCTTGCACTTTTCTGAAGTTGGCATATGAAAATTTAAGTTATCTCTCTCCTACAGTTACTATCTACAACACTGAAGTCTGCCATGCAATTTACTGTTACATAGTTTCCATATTAAAAGGTTGGGGTTTTTTTCATTATTTGCACAAGAAAGAGTCAATCTTCAATTACAGTGAAAGAGAATAATTAAAGATCCATTTTAAAAAATTATTCAGTTTCTTAGAATAAAGGATGAAGCAATAACATTTTAGGTCGAAATTTCGCTCTCTACCTAAGCAAAGCAGATAATTTCACCAGTGAAATCCTAGCTCTCTCACAAAAACAGCAAAACCTCCCTTGACTTCAGTAAGGCCAAGACTTCATCTGAAGACTTATCTTATTGCCACTGACCTTCCTAACAGTTTTTAGTGAGGGTTATGAGACTCTAGTACTAGATCATGCAGCATGTTAACTCAACTAGCTCACGGCATTAACAAAGTCATTCAGCTCATGCTCAATGTAAGCACTGTAATGCAAACTGGTTTTGAAAGCATAGAATGGAAAAAGACCACAGACATTCCGAAAATCATTTGGAATCTCGATTACAAACTTGTGCTCTCCTTCTCCATTTTCCATATCTGAACACATACATGCATATTACTCAGCAAAGGGGAAAATGCTGCTTACATAAAAGACTGATGATGATGTCTTTTCAAATTCTTCCCAACATGGCTTACTTCTATCTAAAAGAACACAAAATATTAATTATAATAAATAAAATATTACAAGGTACATTTATTAAGCCATTTAAACTCATAATTCAGAAGATTACAGCTGCAACTTGTTGCATCTCCTCTGCACTGAAGAGGATGCTGTCATGTATCCGATATATGTCAGTAGAGTTTAATGGAAAGCATTGGCACAGGTCTGTCCTGGCCAACCATGAGCGATGAAAAATAGCAAAAATAGCACAGATGTTGCCTACCTCAGCTATTTCATTCCTGTGTTCAGTTACAAGACATCTGTACTTTGCTGAAGCTTTTATTCTTCCAAAGTGTGAAAGGCTGTTTTGCTTTTATATAGCAGAGATGCTAAATGAAGAGAATATCGGTCTCCTCAATAAATTGTAGCTTACAGGTGAAGAATGGCCATAAAGCTAATGTAACAGGCCATGATAAAAAAAAAATATCTGGGTTCAACTCCTATTTCTACAGGAGATGTACTTTCAGTAGACTTTCAGTGCCAGAATGGCTACAGGAATTCAGATGCCCAAGAAGGAAGACAAGATAAGATTTTTATACATGTCTGTATTGTAAAAAGTTGCTTAAGGACTCACAAAACAACCATGCAAAATTTTCTCAAGTGCATAGGTATTTTTAGGGGTTCGTCTGCATCTTCAGATGCTCTTAAAGTCTGGCTCTTGATTTCTTGATGCCTTAATTTTCCAGCCTTCTCTAATTCATATATTTTGTCTCAAATCATGCTGGACTAAATGTATCTAAATCAATGGAATTGAAATAATCATAGAATCATTTAGGTTGGAAAAGACCTTTAAGATCATTGAGTCCAAATGTAAACCTAACACTGCCAAGTCCACCACTAAACCATGGCCCTAAGTGCCACATCTACATGTCTTTCAAATACCTCCAGGGATGGAGACTCAACCACCTCCGTGAGCAGCCTGTTCCAATGCTTGATAACCCTTTCAGTGAATAAATTTTTCCTAATATCCAACCTAAACTCCCCCTGGTGCAGCTTGAGGCCATTTCCTCTCACCCTACCAACTTGTTGCTTGGGAGAAGAAACCGACCCCTACCTCTCTACAACCTCGTTTCAGGTAGTTGTAAAGGACGATAAGGTCTCCCCTGAGCTACAGAGGGATACTACAATATTTTTTGTCTTTTAATGGTAGTCAATCCTATGCCACTTTGTCAAGTATGCAAAACTTAGAAACTGCACATGCCTCCTGTTAGCTATCACACCTAGGCAAGAGGCATGCTACTGTACAGAAGCCCAGACACTTAAATTTTCATATTGAAATGGTAAAAACCCCTAAGCCTCCAAGTGCAAAGTCCCTCAGAGCTATTCACACCATGTAACTTAAAGTGTCTAGGTAAGGTATCTAAGCCAGGAGCCCTGGTTGCGTGTACAGTCAATGAAGTCTCTCGAGAGCAACTGTGTGCCAAGATAGGCACTGAATACACAGTAATTCTACGCTTTTATCATAAGCATCTGCATTGATTTCCCAAAGTCGAATGGTCTGAACATCCCCAGACAATTTCTAGTTTTAGATTTTTCATTGTTTTGCTATGTGTCCATGTAAAGATTACAGTATTTCTCTCAGCCTCAGCTATTAATGGGTTTGTCAGGCGCATAATCAAATCAGACAAATCTCAGCCTTGATCCTGTAATTCAGTAGCATGCATACCTGTCCACCCTTAAAAGAGAGATCCAGTCGAAACCACTGCTTCAGAGGAAGACTGAAGCTAGTTTTCACTGCAAGGTCATCTCCTCTCATGAGGTGCATCTGAATATGCACGCAACCTGACAGAGCAACAACGGAAGAAAAAGGAAATAAACGCCACGGAAATATCAACATTAAGAATGGGCTTCCTAATGTATTATTCACAGTGATTCTGTCGTCTTCTTCCTCCTCATGACCAACAGAGATCTGGGCACTCACCAAGCCATATATCAGCTCTCACAGAATCCTGGGGAAACACGCTCCACATTTCAGTTACACATCTCAGATGCTAATGCCCAGGCTCCTACATGAAACCACAGACTCAAAACCAACTGTCTGAGGGATAAACACACTAAACATAAGGCAAACAGGGAGGGTGCCAGGGTTGGTCTCATACACCAGAGCAGACATGACTTGCAGCAAACAGCAGAGGGGAACAGCAGAAAACAGTTATCTAGTCAACACTCAACTGCTAGCACTTGAGAGTGGAATGACAAAGTACAAGATGACTCTGCCTTCCACTGCTTAGACCTGCAGAAGCTAGGCTCATGGTCTGAGCTCTTAAGACCAGAACAGGCTATTATGATAATCTAGTCTAACACTGGGAATAAAACTGGCCCTAAAACCTCTCCAAGAGTATCTCATATCAAGCTGATAACTTCCAGTTGTTTTAGTTACAAGACAGAGAAAATAGAAAATAGAAAATAGAAATAGAATAGAAAATAGAAATAGAATAGAAAATAGAAATAACAAAAATAACAGAGAGGAAAAGATTAGATGTGAAACTTGCAAAGAAGGGGAAAAAATATAATGACTTATGGGAAAGCCAGGTGTGTACTTTTAAAACTCTGCTCACATGTCCTCTGTGAGCCTACCAGCCAGCCCCACAGCTGCTGATTTCATTCTCTATCAGAGGCTGAAGCTCAGGGAAAAAGACTGTGCTTCTTGAACACTGCAATATAGGCAAGACTTTGAAACATTTGGACTATTCAAATTTTCAAAAAATTTCAAAAATTTTCATGTAGTATGTATGTAAGAATTGAGCACAATATTAAAACAATACTTCAATAATAATAACAAAGGTTGTTCATTGAGATAAAACTGTTTAATCCCAGTGTATATTCCTGACTTGTAAGATTCAGCCTATTCTCCTGACAAAGCAGACATTTTCTGAAGTTAGCCAAGACTAGATGCTATGCAACTACTTCAGTTTTACCCTATTAATTTAGTAGCTACTTTCCTATTAAGACACTGTAGTCAAAAAAGAAGCATTTTGCAAGGGATAAGTTTCACAAAATAGGTCTGATAATATATTTATAAACATTATTTCTAGACACAGACCTATAAGGACTGTATTAGATCCCTTCTGGAGGCCATTAATAATATCCCTTACCTTCCTCATTTAGAAATACAGCGGGAGTACCATACATTTCTTTTGCATCAATAAAGTAGAGTATACCGCAAAGATCCTTTTCACAGTGATGGAGTAAATATAGCCAGATTGAAACGGTGAACCTGTATGAGCAAAAATAAACAAAAAAATCCACTTCTGATGAGAAATGTCCCTATATAATTTGAAAAGCATGCATTTCACACATGTAATCTTCAGAATGGAACACATCCTCTGCAGTGAAAACCTTCAGAGCAACAGTACTTAAGAGTCTTGGATCTGTGATCCCCTCTCAACCATGCACTTTTGTGGTAACACATGAGAAGAGAGTAAGGGAGTGTTATCTGAATCAATTCCAGAATGGTGGGTCAGAGCTACTGCCAGATCCCACATCAACAGAGAACTGAAAACATGACTGAGACAACTTGGAGCCAACCTCCCACAGGCATGCTACAGTACAAAATCCCCAAATGCATGGTCTTCTAATGTTGAGTGTGGAAGCCAGTAAAAACTAAGCTGTGTCTTCTATATTAAATGCCAACTGTGAAAATGTGCTTGAAAGAAGCAGTTAAAAAGAATCCAGCCTCTGGGTAGTACAGATAGGTATGAACAGCTGTCATGGAGCTATCACAGGATAAATAAAGGTGGAGCCTGTGCAAACTATGGAGCAGTGCAAAATAAAAAACAACACTGCCTACTTAGAAACTTCTGCACAAAGCTGGCCGAGGCACTAAAAGCAGAATTTAATCCACAGTATCTAATCTTAACGAGTTCCTCTGTGCCAGACTAAAACTGCTTCAGTGCCCCTAACAGAGCACTGGAGAGACCATTTATTTCCGTAACATTTCCATAGCACTTAGGCCAGTGCTGAACACCTTTGAAAACCGTACTTCCAATGCACCTTTATCACGTCTGATAAAGAAGTTCTCTTTTCTTAGAGACTTTTAAAAGGAGATATTATTCGGGTTTTGTATTTCTGTAATTAAGAAAAAAAAATGTGAATATTTGTTTTTAATACTTTAGAATTGGGTCACTTTGCCTTGCTTCTCTCTCCAGAAGTTGCTGAACATACAGTACCTTGTATCTTTTCCTAAACTAAACCAATACAGGTCTGAAAGCCTAACTGTTATCCTGCTTAAAAAAAATGCAAGGGTAGTGAAGTTTTCTGAAATAGTCTACACCTTAAATACTTAGTAACAACATATCCTCCAGAGATGGTACAAGGGTGAGACAGAAGGGTTTGTAAACCACAATCACCTGTATATTGATTATTATGACCTACAGGCATCCACTGTGCGTCCACTGCTTATGTATTACTCCTTTCATCTTTCATCTCTGGCAATACAGCAAACTTAAATGCCACAGTCTCCATTTAACCCTTGATTGCCAGTCTGAGCACAGAACTGTTCTGGACAAATTTCTTGGGACCTTGTGGTCCCAGCCTATCCTTGCTGCAGGCTGTCCACTGGTCGCTACCTCAAATGACAGTTGTCTATCTCCAGTCCTCTTTCTTTACAAACCCCTGACTGAAGTCAAATGAGTAACTTCAGTCAGATCCATCTGCTTCTGTTGGCCTTTTGGTGCAGCAGGGAACCACCACGCACATACAGAGAACTGAACGAAAACTCTCTTCCTTTTCTTAACAGAGCTACCCCAGGCTGTCACACAACTACAACACACAGGCAACACTTTATGTTAACACAGGAGACACCACCCAATGGCAAGAGAGGGTCGAACTGTGTGGAGCAGGTAAAGAGCTGCATAAATTCATGCCATATATTCTCAACCACAGCTTGAGTGCCTCAGTGCCAGAAGCAGAAGGCAGCTGTGCTGGTGCGCAAAGGGCAGCAGGCTGTGTAAACCAGGCTGTTGCCTGTCCTGAAGAGGCCAGGGGCTAAATATTGCTCTGTACTTATGACTTCAGAGCTATAGTCTGAGGGCTAGTAATTTGTATGCAACCTGTGCTATCTGGCAAGTCTTCTTTGGCACTCCTCTTGTGGTCACAGGCCAAACACAAACCACCAGGCAAGTTCCAGTTCCTGCAATCATTTCCTGCTGCTGTAATAATGTTGGTGGGGAAACAGCATCTGGTGGAAGGGAGATATATTTATATATCTCTATATATACTTTTTCCTCTAAAGTTGCAAAATATGACTGCTGAATTGTGACAGTTTTGGAAGGGGCAGAAGGTAGAGAAAGATGATCTTCCCAGAGTGATTCCTCTGTAACTGAATCGTGTGTAGGGGCTAAGCAGTTTTATTCCTATCCAACGAGAAGAGTTTACACGGGGATGATGAAAGGAAATAGTGTAAGCTCAAGTCCCCCTAGGCAGGGCACTCTATCAGTAAGGACTTGTCAGCTGCAAAATAAACTACACTGTGAATTTATAGGGAAAAAGCTGCTCCACACTGCTTGCCCTTGCAAGAAACTCTGCTCTACACCTGGTCTGCAAATGACGTTTGAAATGCAGATCCCTTTCTAACGCAGAAAACCCCAGGCTAGCTAGTTATGAGACAGCACGTAACAGCTAACTTACCCTCCTAACTCTACCTAACCTGCTCAATTACACTGACTATTGGTATCTCTTACACAGCACTGCACTAACATGTACTGTCTCTTTCTGAGGTTCAGCTTAACCCTCTCCCAAACTGAAATCAGAGAACAGAAGGCATTGCTAACTAGTTTCCTTTTAAGCCTTTTCTCAAATTAGTGGGTAGTATTCCTTTAGTTTGTGGTATAGCCTAAGAATTTAAGTACATTCTGTGGCCTTCTATAATCAATTACAGCCCGCTTCAGTTATTTGCCTATACTTACATGGGATAATCAATCTGATGTACTCTTACTGTCTCAAGTTCTCTGTTTTCAAAGTGTTCAAATTTCTTCACGATCCCTGTTTTCTCCCCACTGGAAGCATATATAAAGTTGAGAATCTGGACACCATCTGCAAAATACAATCTTTCTTAATCTGCCAGACAACAAGCATTGATAACTAATCAATTAGCTCATACTTGTAGAGTCAAACATTTGAATCATGCAACAGATTAAAAATTAACACAAACCTTCAGTAAGTCCTTAAACACAAGTTCACTTACTGTTATTAAATGTGTTAGTCTTGGACCAAATAACCCACAGAAAGTGCAGTGGAGTCCAGTTCCAGCTGGTATTAGAAGCAGGGAAAGAACAGACTCATTTAAATCTAAGATACTTAAAGAACCAGTTAGTAAGGAAGAAATCTTCATTAATGTTATTTGCCTAACTCTCATGCTGTCTTTGGTTATGCCTTCGTGACATTATTCCACAGCTCTTGGACTTGCTTTCCATTTTCAGCTTTCCAGTTTACACTGTATGTACGCATAGATACCAATTCCGTTCTTAACTGATATGCATAATCCTGTAATAAATCTGATAAAGCTGCCCCTCCCAAGAAACAGGAAAACGATCTTCAAGGCCATGACATACCATCAGCTTTCCTAAAGAAACCCCCAAAACAAAAAACGACAACCACAAAAGAGAAACAAAAAAAAAACCCCAAAACCAAACCCCAAACAAATTGTTACAGGCTTATTTAAAAAAAAATTTTAATAAAACATTATTTCCTCCTCTTTCTTGTTATACTGTTTTCCTCTATAATAGAATTAGATAACACATGTTTCACACTGTTGCCAGAGATCACATGCTGTCTCCAACAAGTATTTCAGAGAGCCCCTGAAGGTGGCAACATCACTGCCAATTTAGTGAAAATAAATGTCACAAATACCATGATGGGATTTTCTAGGAGACAACCCTTTAGAAGCAAATAACGTTTTTCCTTTTAGGTTCTGCTTTGAGTATATATTGAGGACAAAAAGCATTGTCAGCAGGTGTAAAGCTAGAGATAGGCAGACAGAAGAAAACCTGGAACTGCCAGAAAAATCTAGAAAGCAGAGTTGTGAGTTTCAGGAATTTATACAGTTGGCAAGATGCATTTTTTTAATTTAAAACTATTAATTTTTAAAACAGAAGTGCTTTTCCATAATGGTTTGGGGGGGTGGGTGGGGGAAGAAGTACTATGAAGTTTGTTGCACTATAAAGACTTAAAAATACGGTTCTGAGTGTGTGACCATCATCCTAAGCAGAAGTAGACCACCTGTGTGAGAATTATGTAGATTCATAGAATCATTAACGTTGGAAAAGACCTCTAGGATCATCAAGTCCAACTGTCATCTAACGGATGATCATCCAACTGTTGTGTGTAAGAACGGCAGGACTGACCCTGAAGTAACGCAGTAAGGGACTGAACACTTCTCTCTGAAGACAAAGAAACGATGTCCACTGACATCAGTGGGTTTTAAATCAAGTTGTTTGAATATACTCAGAATCTAGAAGGCCATGCTGCTGCAAATCTCCAGCCTGGCTGTGATGAAACAAGCCAGCTCTGAAGGACATGATGGCCTCAGTCATTTGCAACTCTAACCCCACAGTCACGAAGCTTACATATTCAACAATGTTTGCCAAGTAAATTATTCTACATAACATTTACCATTTGCTGCAGGTATGCATTTTTTACCAGCTTACCAAAGATATTATTTGGGTCCTCTTAGTTTCCTTGGGGAAAAAAATGACATTACACCTACCACTTTCATGAGGGCATTGAGGTATCCTGTTTGCCTGGAGCATCCACAAATAGTCAGCACCCCACTGAAGACAAACTTTGTGGTCCTTATATGGGCGTTCAAAAGGTGGAACTGCTTCTAAAAAAGTGTAATTCTTGGCAACCGCATCCTGGTAGTCTTCATTCTGCTCAACATCATAGTGACTAACTGATTTGTGACTAATCCATGCATATAATACCACACTGTGCACTATTATTGAGTTTCTGATTATATAATCATCTCTGTAAACCATGATGCTTGGAAATTTCAAATGTACTTGTCGAGTTCTGCTAACATAAAGGTTTTTCTCATCCTTCCATCTCCTTCTATACACTGGTACACCAGTCCTGAACTCAGAGGAAGCTACTGCTTCCAAGTTGACAATACAAGGCTTAGAACATAAATACTGAACTGAAACCTCAGAATTGTTAAGAACTTTCTTTTCTAAAATGTTTAAATGAATAAAGTCCACATAATCCATGTTTCGTTCAAATTGTGGAGCAACTGCCGTTGTCCGTGATGTCTCCTTTCCAAAGGATGGCACAAAATTCTGGAAAAAAAAAACCAAAACCCAAAACACATTAACCAGAGAATCTAAGTTTATGTGATTACTAATACACTCACAGCAATAACAAAACACTGCATAAGCAGGTTTATGTACCATATTAGAACTCCAAAATACCAGGACACTCTCACACAGCAAGTAGATGTGGATAACTGAAGAGCTACCATCAAGGTTTGGTGACAATGGTAACAAGGTTTGGTAACAATGGTAATAACTCCCCTACCTCAAGTTCTCAGTGTTACATAGGTGTCTACAAACATACTGTATTTACAGGGCTTATCCTTCGGCCCTTCCGCAACTGGAATCCGGTATAAGATACTGACTTACACGTCATGCTATTTACACACCCTCCTAGGATCAAGCATGAAGCGTATATACTAAAATGTACCAGCATTTATTCTGTGTATTGTTGTTTGCTTGTGCTGCCACAGCCTGATGTTCTGTATCTTTTTAAAGTTAGCTAATTTTGTTACCTCTTATTGAGGTACCTGAAGAGCAGAATAACAACTAAGGCAGCTCGCAATGGTTTCCTGAGAATGAATTCATGTTTATAAAATATTTAGGAGCTTAGTACATAAACATTCCTGTCCTGAAGACAGACTCACAAAGCTGAGCAGCAAGACCAACAGGCAGCATTTGCTCAGTTTTTGCTCTCTCTAGCTATGTATAATACATTTTGAGTAAGTGCTTGGACATACACCAGGATTATCCTCTGTGCTGAAGTTCTTGTCTCTAAGGCTTCAAACAGCTTCTTTTCTTTCTGCTCTGCAGCCAGCAACTGGCTTGATGCACTGCCAAGGATACTGAGGATTACTCAGCTCAGGGGGCCAGCCACCACTTCTGCCAGGTCCCCTGATCTATCTAAAATATTCAGAATTGTCACTTACGATTACCAGGGAAGCTGGTTGTTAGGATTGCTTAGATTGAGAGGATCTCTTTTGGGTGACCTTTAACTTTGCTAGGCTTAAACAAATCAAACTGAAATTTATCTTGGATTTCTACCTTGGATTGATGGCTTTTTCACTGTGATTCTCAAAATATTTAAAAGCTTCAGCCAAGCTGTAAGTACATTTCTAATTACTGGAATTACATGTCATGCACCTCGAGGACAAGACCTTGCCCACAATTCCGTATTGGGATCAGTAAGAGCTCCTAATGACAAGCTATTTTGCTTTTAATTTTATAAGAATACGTTGACACTCCTTGAGAGCTACACTGAAAAAGCATCAAGCCAGCAAAACCCGTGAAGGTGTAAATATCAGGAAAAATCAGAACTAAGTTTACCTATGCTACTTCTGTGTTCCTATAGATGAGGATTTTGGATTTAACTATGTGATCAAATGCTATTTTTCCCCCAAATCCCTGCCTCCCTAAAGGCACAAAAGAGCTCTAGGGTTGCAAGTGGAACACAACTGTGCATGAGGGGAGACTATTTAACCCAAGACCTTGACTTCATTTAAGGCAGAAGCTGTAAGCCATAACCAAATGAGGGAACTTTTGGACGAGAAAGCTAGCAGCTGGGTATCTCCAGTTAACTAGATTTATTTAGTGCTCCTAGGTCTCTCTGAACTTGTCACTTAAACCACTTTCCACAGCAACCACCAAGTACTTTTTAATCTTCTTGTGTCCGACAACAGGCACCGGAAGCCAGATGTGCAGTGATACTGAACACTCATGAACACCTGTGTAAGCACCAAGAGACACACTTTGAACAAATAAAATGCTATAAAAATGCAAAACACTCCACAACGTCAGTATCCAGCCTTTCTATAACAAGTAGTCTCTTCAGAGTGACAGCCTTCCTCTCTGCCTCATTTCCCATTCCATAAAATGGATATTGTAAAAATGGTGTGTACGGAAGGGGCTACAAAAGGAATAGCAATAGGAGGCTGGTGTCCATTGGAAAAGTTACCACCATATCATGTAATAACACACAGGCACGAATATCGATACAAAAGTGGATGAGAGAACCTTAATTTTAATATTAATTTGAATATTTTTCAGAGCTTGACCTGACAAAGATACTATTCTTTTATGTTTCCTACATAATTATTCTTTGGTTATAGATACTTCTAACAGCATTAAAAGCACATGGCAGGAATCACAAATTATTCTAAACCTCTTCTACTTGATGGTTATCATTCATATTTCTTACATATTTTTAATCTTACAACAAAGAGTACTTGTGAACAGCTTAATCCTTGTGATACGGTGGCTGTGTCATGGGGAAGATGGTGATATATTATGAAATTAATGCCATGGGGTAGTCCCAAAATGTAGAAACCTAACAGGCAGATGCTACAAAGCGTTGTAGTCCTGCTGTGTGCTTACCACATACACACATTTACTGTCAAAATACAGACAGCGAGCCCCCAAATTTCTCGGGGCTTTGTCCAACACAGAGACACGGGAGCTGGCCTCCAGCAAAGACAGCTTGCGTCTGGCACAGTTCACTAACAAAGATGCATTGCTGTATGAATGTCGCCGTCTGAGTCCCACTGAATGGCAAATTTTGTGGTGGGGATCCCAGGAAGTAAGCTCCGCAACCCAAAGACAGTTCCTTGTAGAACCAACTCCATGATGTTTCTAGAGCACTTAAGCACGACATACCGTGACTGCTGATGTGTAAGGTTAGCTTCACCCATGCTGGTCTTACTGCTTGGTGCCTGTTCTGCTAAATGGCTCCCAGAGTTACTCAAGAAACATTTTTTTGTATTCTTTCGTGCCTGGGTATTAGTTGAGATACCTGCTGCAAAAATGCATGAAGCATGTTTGGGTCTGCTGTTACACCACACCTAACAAACCCCTCAGGAGGCTCATCCGTCATCCGTATGGAGCACAGTACAAAGGCCCCAGAGCGACCCCACACTGATGCAGCTGTGGCAGAGACCGCAGACCGTAAACTTTTGCAGGCCATGGCTGAGCCTCTGTTACTGCTTGGCTGCCTCTACAGAGTGCTCCCCAGCGCGCTGCCGAGTGCGCCTATTATCTAAACGTTCCTACTCAGTGAGGAACCCTAGCTCTTCCCTCCCTGTTATCTCAGACAAGCCAGAGCTAATTGTGCATCATCTGTGACTACAGAGAGGATGAAAGGATTATGCAATGACTGTGATTACGAGATTTAAATATAAAAGTTTCCCAGCACAGTAAAGAGGCCAGCTATGCTGGATTCAAAACGTTACCATAAACTGGGCAGAGTTCAACAAGAACGACAGAGGCTTCGCTGTGTGGTGCAACTTGGCCACAACAGCTGTAAAGGGTTTTTCTTGATCTTTTTATTAAAACCTGCTGAAGCTGAGTTTGCCCAGGTCATCCCTTCAGAAGTTGGGATAAAAATCACTGTGGGAGGCAATCACAATTAGTAGGAAGGCAAAAATTTTCAGTAGCATAGTATTACAGAAATGATGAGAAACTGTTCTTTCACCCTCGCTGGAATAAGATCTCAGCAGGACCCTCCCTGAGTTCACCCCTGCAGAAATCCCACATAACCCTACAAGACTGCACCTGTTTGCACAAAATCTGAAGATAACCCTTTACCTGTGAACGCCTGCCACGTCATGCTAGATTTTAAGATGTGTGAAAAGGAGACACGCCAACAAGGGTGTCGATCAGCTCCCAGTCAGCATCAATATCGTACGGGTATAGAAACACTTTAACCGGAGTTCGTGTTTAGCAGCATAAAACAAAGTGGTTTAGCCGATGCCCCTGGAACGCTGTTGCTTCTGTAAGGCAGCGCCGCACCGTGCTCGCACCTGCACCTGTGGGCAGATGTCAAGGGCACCCCCCTTCTCTCAACCCCAGAAACGTAACGTCGCCCAGGTCGGAAAGCTCGTCGACGCTTTGACTTAACACCTGACGTCCCCCAGCTCGACGGGGCAGCGCAGCTCTAGGGGTTGGGGAGGGGGGGCCGGAGCAGGCCTGACAGCGCCGGGGGGGCTGCGGGAGGCGGCCCCGGGCCCGGCCAGGCACCCCCGGCCCCCGGCCCGGTACCCTGCCGGGAGCTGCGCCTCCCGCCCCGCCCGCGCAGCGCGGCCCCGGCCCCGGCCCGGCCGAGCGCGGAGCCCCGCCGCGGCCAACGCCTTCCGCCGCGAGGGCGGGCAGGGCAGGGGCAGGTGCGGGGCCGCCACTCACCGTGAGGAAGAGGAGGAGGAGCAGAGGGGGGCGGCGGCGGGGCGCGACCGGGGGCTCAGCCGGGGGCCGCATCCTGCGGCGGGGGCGGCGCTGCCCAGCGCGGCCGGGAATGCGCGGCCGTCCCCGCCGACGGGGATGCGGCAGATCCGGCTTCCTGGAGGAGGGGCCGCCGCCCGGGCAGGGCCGAGCCGCGCCGCGCCGAGCCGGGTGCCGCCGCCACAGGTGCTGAGGGGAGCGGAGGGGCCGGGCCAGGCGACGGCCGAGCCCCCGGGGGGTGCCGCCCCCTGGCCGTGCTGTGAGGCACCCCAGAACCACCCCCCTCTGCGCCGGGCACCCCAATAAAGGAGATACCAGACGGGACCCCGCTAGCGGCGCGCCCCGGGCGGGTCCCCGCCGCAGAGTCGCTCCCTCCCTCCCGGCGGCGCGGCGCGGGGATCCCGCGGTGGCTCCCCCCGCCCGGGCTGCCGGTGCGGTCCCCTGCCGGGGCAGGTCCCCGGTCCCGCCGGCGGGCGAGGTGCGGCCACGGGGTGGGTTTAGGGCGGTGAGGCGTGACGGAGCTGGGCCGGGCCTCCTCACTGCTATCGCCTGCGGGGCTGCCTGGGAGACGCCGCCGTTCGCCCGGTCAGGCGCGGCACAATGACAGGCGGCGGGCGCGTGACGGCGCCATCCCCGTTCATCACCGGGGGGGACCGGGCAGGAGCCGCGGGTCTGTCCCGCCGCCCCGCGAGGGGGCGCTGCCCACCGCCGCCCCGCCGGGGTAGGCCGGAAGGGGCGGAGCCTGCAGGTGCCTCCCGGAAGCGGGAGCCGGACAGCTTCCGGTCCGCGGTCACGGGCGGTGATGGCGGGGCTGCCCCGCACGCTCGGCATCTTCGGTGGCTTCGTGGTCGTGGTGGGGGCGGCTTTTTACCCCATCTATTTCCGGCCGCTCCTGCTGCCGGAGGAGTACAGTGAGTCCCTGCCCGGGGTGGGCCGGGGCGGGTGGGTGTGTGCCCGGCAGGGGGGCGGGGACGCGGGCAGCCCGGCCCAGTGCGGGCTGGGGGCCTGCGGGGGCTCCTCCGGGTGGGCCGCTCCGGGAGGCCTGCTCGCCGGAGAGGCTTAAAAAAGGAATATTAAAGCTCGTAGTACTCTTTGTTCGAGTTATCGGCCGGCACGTGGTTAAGAGCACCCGCGAGTTGTCCTCTGCAGCGAATAGGATTCAGTTGCAGTTAAAAGAAGTTACGATCCGAGGGCTGGAGCACCTCTCCTGTGAGCAAATGCTGAGAGAGTTGGGGTTGGTCAGCCTGGAGAAGAGAAGTCTCTGCGGAGACCTTAAGGTAGTCTTCCAGTACCTGAAGGGGGCCTGCAGCAAAGCTGGAGAGGGACTTTTTACAAGGGCGTGTAGTGATAGGATAAGGAGTAATGGCTTTAAACTGAAAGAGGGTAGATTCAGACTGGATATTAGGAAGAAGTTTTTTGCAATGGGGGTGGTGAAGCACTGGCAGAGGTTGTCTGAAGAGGTGGTTGATGCCCCATAGCTGGAAATATTCAAGGTCAGGTTGGGTGGCGCTTGGAGCAACGTGATCTAGTTGAAAATGTTCTTGCTCACTGCAGGGAGTTGGCCTAGATGACCTTTAAAGGTCCCTTCCAGCCCAAACCATTCTGTGATTCCATAAGCTGTTCGAGGTGTTTTTGAGCCACAATTGAAAAGTTTAACTTAAAGCGTGGTAACAGATTACTTACCAATTGCGATGATTTGCTAGAGTTGGACTCTATCTGCAGAGTTTTTGCTGAAAAATTTTTCTCTGAGAAAAACCCCACTTTCCTGCCAGGAACACAGAAAACCTGCCAAAGCCCGCAACTGAGTGTAACCAGGGAGCTCTCAAGCACTCAATGGCACCTGAAGCTTCAGGTGTGAAGCCTCAGCAGCTCCAGGTGGGCGCTCCATGCTGTGGGGATGGTAGAAGGAGCACCTGTTACTCCTAAACTTCTGTTAATTACTGCCGAAGGAAGTGTGGAAAAGTTGGTGCAACCAGTCTTGTTTCTAAAAGCTGAGCGAGTTGTTTGTGATAACCTGAGGATGCATGTGGTTAATCTTCTGAGACAACTGAAGAGATTTCTGTGAGAAAAAAAAAGAGTGATAAAGTTGTTGATCATCTTGGAGGGACTTTAGCCTTGCATGAAAGCTGAAGTAGAATTTAACTTGCAAGCAAGTTTTTATTTAAGGCAGCTATGTTTATGAAGTTGAAAACAGCCCACAAAGATAGGTTTTCTACTCTGTGTTTCCATTTTAAAATCTGATTCTTAACACATTTTTGCTTACGGTGTACTTTCCAAAAATATAACGTTAGAAGCGTGACTCAGCCTTAAGGGAAGAACAGAACTAGTGGACAGCATCCACTTTGGTACTTGTGAAATACATAAGCTAATGTTCCCCAGCAGGTCAGGGATTTTTTTTTTAATCTCCCTTTAGCACATAAGATGAGCAGTGTGCAGTCAGCAAGTCCTTAAACTTGCTATTTAATACCTGATTCTAAACTTTACTTATTGCATGCTGCTCAAACTCTCCTTTGATCCCACCTGTATTGATTTCCTATGTGCTTTTCTCGACGCTCATTGCTGCAGTGTGAGGGAAGCGCAAGCATTTGTTGTCATAATATTTCAGATATGAACATGGAATTTCACAGCTGTGGTACTAGAGCGGAAGTGTTTTAACCTTTGGGGTACAAGGGATTTTGATTTTTTTTTTTCAAGAGTACAGCCTCATAAGCTGTATGGCAACTTCTGTAGAAGCTCATGCCCCTCCTTGGCTTGAGCTATGGGTGAATTCTCAGTAGTTCTGTGTTTGGGGACGCTGGGTCTGAAGTTGCATATTTTGATTAGGATCTCATAGTAGTCCTGCAAAAGGCAAGGGTGTTTTCAGTTCTCTAGAGTGACATTCAATTATGTAAATGTGAAATGCTATCTTTTCTTCCTTCAGTCTTGTTTTTCTTGTGTATATCCTAAATTCTGCACAAATGAGGTGCAATACATTTAGGAGGAAGACGCTTCTGCACATTTCTCGCACATCTTCAGAGGAGTTCCTAGCAGTTTAACAAATAAAATGGAAGCTACTTGACAAAACTGTATGTAATCAAATTGTTGATATGTACCTTAAATTGTGCACACAGGGATTTAACTTAATTTCATGCAGAAGTGCTATCATTTTATAGGTTTTAAGTATCTCAATTTGTGGCCTTGATCCTTCTAATATTTTCCTGTCTGTAACTAGCTTTAAAAAGGACTGTTTCCTCATATGAAATACATAGTTCAGTGGCAGTGTTAAAACTTTGAGGTCTTCAGCGCAGACCTGTTCCACTTGGATTAATTAAAATGGTAGGTTGACAGCTGCTGTTTGGGGTGATACTGGGCCATTTTCACAGTAGATTTTGTGATTTTGCTGAACTGTGAGACTCAGCTCTTACTCCCTTGTGTGACATGGTTGTCCTCCCATCAAGATGTCTCTTCCTCATTGCCCCTTTTTTGGCTTACCTGTTTTGCAAGTTGTTTCGAGGCCCCAGCCCAGTCTCCCTATTGTCTGTTCCATGTCCTATCTCTATATTTCTCATCTGTTACTTCTCTGCACCCGTTTTTTGCCTGACCAGTTAACAGCTCTTTCTGTTCTCCTCAAGTGGGTTCCGAGATCTCTCGATTGATTCCTGTTTGGTCTCTACCTCTCTTCTGATCTTAATCTCCACCTAAGACTAAGTATCCTTCTCTTCCATGTCCTAGAATAAGTCTGATTCCTTGTCCTAATTTATTCTGTTTTCTCTGTCTGGGTTTTGTACCTTTTCCTTCGAAATTAGACAGTTCCCTGAGATTTTGTCTGCTAAAAAGGATGGAGTGGCACTTAACCATGCTCAGTGAACAGAACTGGAGAAGCTGGATCTGCTTCTAGCTTCCATGCCCTTGCAAGTAGAATGAATTACTGTGATATGCCTGCTAGCCTGTGGTACCGTTAGGCTTCTATCTAGACAGCCTAATAACACGTAGTGCCTGTGCATTCTCAGTGGGATAGGATGTTGAAAAGTTTCAGTTTTAAGGTGAGCTTAGCTCTGAGTTTCCCCTGAGAATGTGCACCTTACAATTTTTTAAAGGCTTGAAAAATTCAGAGGTGTGGGCAAAATGCTAATCCAGCTGAGCTTTGACTTCCTGCTTCAAAGTATCACAGTGGTAAAACACTTAACTGGAGGGGGGGGGCGGAAGGGACAGGCATTTAATAAGGGGAAATAATGTCATTTTGTCCATTTCTCTTCCTGGAAGCAGTTGAATCTTTCCAGCAGAAAAGAAAAGCCTGAGACAGGCCCATTGTATGGAAAGTATCCCTCTGATACTTCATTTCACAAAGTTTACAAGTAGTCGTTTTACAGATGCTGTCATGAAGTCTATTTGTGATAAGATGCAAGACCTTTCAGGGCCTGAAAATGCGGATCACTGATTCTGGAAAGAATAAATCTTTTGAAGAGTTTTATGTGGAGCATATGAGTGATAGCTCCTAAAAGCACAAGTCATTCCTTAAGAGATGGGATCATGGCAGGTATTTTGGCATCTTTGATTAAACAGTAGTCATTACTTTAAGATGATTATCTCGTTGTTTGTAATCTCTCAAAACAGACTAGCTGTTAGTTTCTCAGTGAAGTGTGAATATTACATTTGCATTGTGTAGGTGGATACTCACCCGAATTTTACTGTGTAGCATCCAGAATGAATAAAACTTTCAATATTATTTTATTGGGTGCAACTGAGATGTCTGGTATTTTCTTTTTTTTTAGTAGTGTCCTTTCTGTCCTGTTTTCCAGAGAAAGAACAGTCAATAAACCGAGCTGGTATTGTTCAAGAGGATATTCAGCCTGCAGGTATACTTGATTCATGTATTTGCATTGATTGTTTCAAAGACCGTCTTGAAGTAAGACCTGAATATTCATATGGATTTGAATAACACATTGAATACATTCAAAGAATACATATGTAATAAACTTACCATGAAAATTTTTTTCAGGCTAATTCTTCACTTGAAAATTATGGATTTAATGAAACTTGTTTTAACGTGACTTAACTGGCCAAATAAGTTGCAGAGATTCTGTTATCTTCACACCTTCTTAAAGGCATGCAGTTTCCACATGAGAAATTAATTTATGAACCAGCTCGGAGCAAACAAGAACCATGGGTGGGCCAAGCTTCAGCTGTGAAAAAAAAAAAATTCCGCTATTGCACCCTGGTTTTGTGGAATACTGCTTTACACTCAGCTGAAACAGTTTGTGAGCGCTTTGTTAGTACCTTCCAGCCTCATGGGTGGAGCGGTAAGGCAGAAATCCACTACACATAAAGGAACATTTGGAAAGAAGTGCTAATAGCTTTTTGATTCCTGTTGTTGCCAGTAGAAGGTGTGGAAAAGCATACGAGGGGTTTAAAAATTGAAGTATGGCAGACCATCCTTGATAGTTCATTGTTTCATAGGTAACAGAACTGGCTGTTCATTATGGAAGGTTGGCACTTCTCATTAAAGATGTGAGAGTGCTTGTCTTGATGAAACAGTCCATATCTGAGTATGTGGAACGAGTTACCGTTTATATTTTTAGAAAAGCCTAACATCAGCAGGAGGGGAAAACCAAATAGGATTAACGCCACGTCCTTAACACACATTTCGATTAAATCACCGGTGCAGGAATTACTTTCCAGGAAAGCGGTGAAATGCTGAAGAGGAGTAGGAAGGTTATAATGAAATAGAAGTCTGGTAAACCTGCCTCTTTTATTAACCATTAAAAAGGACTGGACTGGCTCATTTATCCAAGAAGCAGGTACTTGATGACCAGTTCTCCTCAGTATAACTTTTTCATCTAAATCTAGCTGCTGCTGAGAAGTTGTGAGATCCACTAGTTGAAAGTGAGATCTAGACAAGTTCAAGTGCAAGGTACAATTCTAGATGGTTGTTCCAACAATATTAGAACACCTTACCTATAGGTGTGATAGGTTTTTCCATTATCTGAGCTTAAAATCAAGATGAGGTTGTCTTTCTAAATATTTTTGCAAGCTCAAGCAGAGTTATGTGTTCAGTACAGAAATTGTTAGGCTCTTCCGTTGTTTCGTACACAAGGCTGGAGTAGCCTACCAATTTTTTTTTCCAACAGTCTAGTTACAAACTGCTGGTATTCTCATATTTGATTTGTAGGGTTAAAAGTATGGTCTGATCCATTTGGAAGAAAGTAAAGTTGCCGGCTGGGTGTATTACAAGGCAAAACTGAAGATGGACATCTTCAGCCATTTCTTCTTTCACTGAAGTGTGTCTTTGGGTGTCGCTGGAGAAGAATTCTGAATATGCTGTGTGGGCACATGAGGAACAACAGATGCTACTGGTTGGAATCTCAAGAGATAAAAAGATGCTAGTTTTGACAGAGGATGCTGGGGCATAGCGCACAGACCGTTAGAGCGCTGAATGATTCTTGAGTTTAGCAGTGAGATATTTATTTGCTTAAGAAAAGGGAAGAGGTATTTTTGTGGTTAATCTGTAAACACTTGTAGAATAAATTATGGCTAGAATAAATCATGCAGACCACTGCAGTTTCCTCCCTATTTTGAGAATTAATTTTTGTGGTTTTATTATGAAAACATGATAGAAGTATATACGGAGAGATCTGTGCAGAAAACATAACATAGTGTAAATTTGTACATTAAAATTTCTTCCTTTTAAACCAATGCGTATTTTTTTCATTTGTTTTGTGAGTAGTTGTGGTTGGTCAACCTTGGCCAGGTGCCCTGTCCAGCGATTCTTTCACTCCTGCTCCTCAACAGGACAGGGGGAGAAAATAGGATGGCAAAGCTTGCTGGTCTGGATAAACACAAGGACATTGCTTACCAGTGACTGTTGCAGGCAAAACAGACTCAACTTGGGGAAAACTAATGTAGTTTATTGCCAATTAAAATAGATTTGGATAGTGAGAAGCAAAACCAAAATTTAAATTAACACCTTCCTACTGCCTCCCTTTTTCCAGGATCAACTTCACTCCCGAGTCCTCCATTTCCTTTTCCCCCTGGTCCCCTGAGCGGTGGATCGGGGTTGTGGTCAGTTTGTAATGGTGGTTCTTCTGCCCCTTTCTTCTCACACTTTTCCCCTGCTCCTGTATGGCTCTTCATGAGCTGCAGTTCCGTCAGGAAACACCCAGCTGCTCTGGTGTGGGCTCCTCCCCAGGCTGCGGTGCAAATACCTGCTCCAGTGTGGTCCGCTGAGGGCAATATCTGCTCTGGTGCCTGGAGCACCTCCTCCCCCTCCTTTTCTGGACAACTTCAGTGTTCACACTGCTATTCCTCACTTTTTTCCCCTTCATTCCTCTGCTTGTCTGGTGTTTTCACAAAGGTGCCACCCACTTGGCTGCTGGGCTGAGCTGTGTCTTGCCCTGGGTTCTTCACAGAGACAGCTGGAACCATCTGTGCCTGGCATGGGGTGACTCCTGCAGCCTGCCTTCCTTGCTACCAAAACCTTGATTGGTACACCTGACACAGGAGGTTGGTGCCCACCGTTGGGGCAGAAAAGCAGATACTTTAAAGAATCTTTTTTAAAAAGCACTTTTTCATGGTGATCATAATGCGTAAAGGATTGCCCCTACTGACAATCTTTACCCGAATTGGATGTCTGTATTATCATAGAAACATTAAGGTTGGAAAAGACCTCTAAGATCATCAAGTCCAACTGTCAGCCCAACACCACCATGCCTCCTAAACCATGCCCTGAAGTGCCATGTCTACCTGTTTTTTGAACACCTCCAGGGATGGTGACTCTACCACCTCTCTGGGCAGCCTGTTCCAATGCCTGACCACTCTTTCAGTAGAGATATTTTTCCTAATCTCCAGTCTAAACCTCCCCTGATGCAGCTTGAAGCCATTTCCTCTCATCACTTGTTACTTGGGAAGAAACCAACACCCGCCTCACTACAACCTGTCAGGTAGTTGTAGAGAGCGATGAGGTCTCCCCTCAGCCCCCTCTTCTCCAGACTAAACAATCCCAGTTCCCTCAGCCACTCCTCATAAGACCTGCTCTCCAGACCCTTCACCAACTTTGTTGCCCTTCTCTGGACACGCTCCAGCACCTCAATGTCCTTGTAGCGAGGGGCCCAAAACTGAACACAGGCCTCAGCAGTGCGAAGTACAGGGGCACGATCACCTCCCTGCTCCTGCTGGCCACATTTTTCCTTATACCAGCCAGGATGCCATTGGCCTTCTTGGCCACTTGGGCACACTGCTGGCTCATGTTCATCTGGCTGCTGACCAACACCCCCAGGCCATTTTCTGCCAGGCAGCTCTCCAGCCACTCCTCCCCAAACCTGTAGCGTTGCATGGGGTGGTTGTGACCCAAGTGCAGGACCCGGCACTTGGCCTTAATATTAATAATAGGTTCTGGATAAAGTATCCACTTTCAGATTTCAAAAGAAAGAAACAGTCTAGAAGTTATAGTTACAGTCTGTAACCTGACCAATATTGTTCTTGAGTACAGGTGTAGCATGTACGTTTAACTTTAATATACAGTCTTCTTTTCTGGTTTTATTTTTAGCACTTCATTATGGTATACAACATTGTAAAGACCATTGCATGATCATGTATGTTATGAAGAATGTATGTGCAGTGAGTGTTATTTATAAAGCTAGCAGATGTTAGTTTGTTTGGTGGTTTTTTTTTTTTCGGACATCACACGGTTTTATTAAGAAGACAGATGAGAGACTCGATGTTTACAGTGTTCTTTTCCAAACTGCCATTCTGTTATGTGCTGTTCCTTTTCTACCTGTCATTGTCATTCCCTTCCAACTCAGACACATGTTCCCTTTCTGAGTTTGTATTTTTTTTTAGTCTTCTATTTGCGCTGTAAGCATTATAATTTTGTTTTGTTTTCTTGCTAGGAAAATGTGACCATATTTGATTCCTTTCGGTTCTCAGGTGATTTCACATGATGGCTGAAGTCAGAGTGAATGTATGCATTCGCTGTAAGGCTGTTGACCAAAGTTTCACTACATAGCACAGAGCAACACTGTCACAAAGCTAATGCACTGTTTGCTAGGAAAAGAAGAATCAATTAAACTGAAGAACAAAGAGGTTTTATCACTTAAACCTTTCTTCAACATGAGACTGCAGAAATGAGGGAGCCTTGGGTTTTGTTTTCTTGAATGAAACATTGTACTGATGCATCAGGCAGTTTCAGCCGTGTTGTTTTGTCTAAAATACCTTTCCAGTGGAAATATAGCATTGCTTAAATGCGGATACTCCATCTATAAAAACTAGCTGCAAAACAAAGAGTTTTAGTAGAAACTGGGAATTCAGTAATGCTGCTCTGTCACTTGGTGACACAAATGCTTAAAAACATACATCATGGTAATGTGAAACAATTATTAAACCACTGTTTCAGGATAAATGATGTGACAGAGGATATTAGATTACTTAGTTCGGAGTTAGTTGATAAAACAGTCTCTGCTACTCATTTACTTTGTGAAGTTGAGCAATTTGGTTAGTCTGGATCTTGCCTGGAAAAATGTTAGATGGTTTCAGAACAGTGGCCGTTGCTGGCAGGTGCTGAGGCTTTTGCCTTCATATTACTTAAATGTTGCAAAACATTTCCCTGGAAGTGTTCAAGGCCAGGTTGGATGGGGCTTTGAGCAACCTGGTCTAGTGGAAGGTGTCCCTGCCCATGGTGGGCGGGGTTGGAACTAGACGATTTTTTAAGTTCCTTCCAACCCAGTCTATGATTCTGTGATTTGAGTACATGAACTCAGCTATTTAGCATGCATAGAACTGTGTGCGTCTGTTGTCGTGATCTCTAGTTCATTCCAGTGCAAATAATCTTGGTAAGTTTTGTAATTGCCTGTATAGATGTTCCAGCAGTGCATATCTGTTGAATGCTACTGAAGGGAATCCAAATTCTGAAAATGGTGTACATTGGTTTTAGTGATCATCACTTCTCACTTGCCATGTTCCATCTAATAAAGTGGGCCAATTGGCCACGTCTTTAAAGTGTTAGGACAGTGAATGTCTTTTTCAAATTTTTGGTATTCTGTCTGGATAAAACTGTTAAGTCAACAAGGAGCATACCACAATAATTCTCCAGAATTTACACTGAAATTTTCTGATTGCTTTGGCATTTGCCAGTTTCCTGGAAATTTGCCTGAGGCTCATGTGGGAAGTCCTAATGCTGCAGCTGGCTTTCTGGGCTTTGTGACAATGCTTTGTTCTGCTCGTGGACACTGGACATAAGCCTCTCCTTCTCTTAGCTACCCAGTAACAGGTAAAGTTGAGTATAGCAAGTTGTGTTCCCCGGGACTCTTAACTTGCTCTGGAAGTCAGAGTTTTTGCTACTTTTGTAGCCTGCAACAACTATTATTTTTCAACACAATGACACAAAGATGCATTTATGCATAAGTTTATATAATTATTCATACTTGGGAGGGACTGGTATGTCTTTTGCACAGGAACCGATTTGCTAGTTTTGGTCCAAGTGTTCTGATTGTTCTGATAGAAAGGTTGGGACAAAACATTTGATAAAAATGCCTTCTTAGAATGTTTTTGAACAGTTAGCATATCTATTCTGTAATATGAGAGCATTTTGCGTATTTGTTCTAGCTCGAATATGAACAGCAAATACAACTTCAGCCTTTGGAGGACTGGAGAAAAGTTTTAAACAGTGCTTTGACATCCCAACAGAGAAAGATCTGGTTAGGCCTGCTGTTGTATGCCGATAAGTTTTGAAATTATTAAAACTTGTGCCATGAAGAGCAAACCTGGCATTTTGGTCTAAATGCAGCTTAGTTTTGAAGCATTACAGACTGTTGATGCAATGAAACCCTCAAGCACAAACACTTCAGGAGGAGTGAGTGTGGCAAAAGATATCGGCAAGTTGCCAGCTTATACGCATGAGCAAGAAAAATGGGATTTTTCTTGCTGAATATTGTACTTTGCTTATTGAGATTGTTCCTGCTGATAAGAGGGGTTATTTTTTTTCTGCAATACTCAAAGCGTATTGAATAGCCTCAACCGATTGTCGCGAATTTTACTGTACATATGTCCTCCCACAAAAAGCAGTCCAGAAAAAGAAGCAGTTCGTGTGATTTGCAGTTTTCTAAACCAAAATAAAGCACGTACTTTCCCTTCTTGCACTCTAGCAATAATTAACTACCAATTTTCTCAGTACTGTGTACACTCCTACTGACCTTCTTCATGTTAACATGCAGACACAGCAGTAAATGAAAAGCTGCATTGGCTTTTTTTGTGGTGCCGCACAGCCCAAATAGTGTGTTTGCTAGTGGAAGGAAATGATTTTCCAGCTTCTGAGAAAGTGCTGCTGAATATACACTGTTTCCATGTGGACAATGTATAACAAGAGAGAGCAAAAAACAAAGTGCAGGTCAAAGCATATTAAAGCTTTCATTTTCACATATTAGCCTATGATCCAAGGTATATTTGTGCATAGTGCAGACTGTGTGGGCCTTGCAAGAAAAATGGTGCAGTGTTTAAGACACTGTCTTGGAAATTAGGACTGTTGTGGTCAGTTCCCTATTCCACCATGCTTTTGTCTGGCAGCAGGTAAGTAATCTAGCCTTAGAGCTTCAGTTCCATCTGTAAAATAGCAATAACAGCGCTCCCCTTCCTTGCAAGGCATGATGATGGAAAATACAGGGGCGGGGGTTTTTCTGATGCTCTAGAAAACATTTCTGATTCTTGTCTGAGAAGTTTTCTTCATGGTTAGGAAAAATAGGTCTGGATTTGTGTGGGAATCAGATATTTTGGTTTCAAGAACTAAAAATGTTTTGAAGAATCTTTTCCAAAAGGAAACAACTGAAATTTCCCAGGACTTTATATTGCTGAAATATTATGCTCTGCGTATGGAAATTTTATATTTTGGGAGTCAAACAGAAAATTCACCGGCTTTTCACAAGACTAATGTTTTTTTAGAAGATCTCCAAATTTGAGTATAAACTTCAACATATAAGTTGAAACGCAACCCAATATGAATGTTACTACAGTTGCACAAAAACAGAAAATTGGTCAGCTTTTGTTACTGGCTCAGGTGCCTCAGCAATTTTCAGGGTTTTGACTTGCCACTTCCCTCGTCTTCTGTAATAATGGGTCCTCCTTTCTGACCTTTGCATGCCAAAAAAGTAGCTAAAAGTCTTCTGAGAGCGGTACAAGTACTGAGCAGGGGAAGCTGGGTGGCAGTTAAAGGAGGTGAGGAAGAACTGGAGGTACTGCAGGGAAGAGTGTTCCTCCTGTAGCTCTGGAGAAACACCTTGGAGGCAGGGTGGTGGATATGAAGAGGAGACAGGGTATACTGGTCAGTTGAATGCGCAGGAGCATGAGGGGCATAGGACATAAATCCACTGGAATACAGCCTTCATAGGCTCTGCTGCTCACAGAGCAAACTGGGACACCTCTTTCCCTCTTTTCTGTTTCTTCCCCAGCAGATCAGAGGTAAACATTTCTAAAGAAAGTTCCTAGTCAAGACAAGGAGGTTATCATGAGAAGAGAGCATCTAAGGAGAAATGATAAAACTGTCCTTCACTCTAGCCTACATTTAGAGGTCAGAAATCACAGAATAACCTGGGTTGGAAGGGACCTCATGCTGAAAAGTATCTTTCAGGTCACAGGGAAAGGTGCCTCCTTCACTATCAGCTTGTTTCTGTAATTCAGTACAGTGAATACCAGGAATACCAATCAGGGTAGAGGAGGAAGGTACACCCATTGCTTCAGCAGAAATTCCTGTGGAAGGAGTCCTTCTCCTCAGCCACCCATTCACTCCCAGAACTGGATGGCTCAGGCACAATTTAGAAATGTATTTATTCTTCCACCCTGGTTGAAGAGAAACTACTGTGGATATTAACCAGAAGCATTTGCTTCCTGGTCTATTATCTGTGACTTTTGGGGTGCCAGCTAGATCCAGATCTCCTCCCATCTACAGATAAGAGGAAGGTTCATACAAGAACTCTTAACTTGTGCCATTACTGGCTGAACAGCACCATTAGGAGTCCTCTGAAGCCTGGAAAGCAGGTAAATTTAGTAACAGAATCTTCACTGTCTGCTTGTAGCTTCCTCTGAAATGTGCTCCATTTCCCTAGTTATTCTTGTAGTCATCCTGTGTGTGGCTAACACAGCCTTGCTGGATGTCCCATATAACACAGAACATCTCATAGTTAGGTCCATAGTCCCATGTCCCACATTGAGAACTGGTGGGGTATTACTTCTCCCTGTATTTCCTGTGTGTTTTTAATATAGGTTAGTTACGTGATTTTGTGGCCTCTGCTGCCTGCTCCCTGCCTACCTCTCTCTGCCTCTGGATCAAAGCAATGATGCCAGCAGCACCACTAGCTGAAGGTGCCTGTAAGGAGCTGTGAGGATCTAAGGGAGGCATTCCCATATACGAAGTCTGGCAATCCTACTAATATATGTCAGAATTCCTCCTAGGTGTTTTCAGCTGACAAGCTTTTGGTTCATAGCAAAAACTCTGGTTATTATTCCCTGTTGCACTTAGCACAGTTAAATTTTGTTCCATAGCTACTATTCCAGCTATTCTTTTGCACTGACATTGCCTCCCAAGTTGTTGAATCAGAACATTTCATTAGCGTACTGCTATTCTTGTGCCAAACAATTACGCTACGTTTGTCCTGGGACAGTTCTTTGAGGAACACCACCAGTAAAATCCCTCCAGGCCAATGACTTCCCATTTGTCATTTCTGCTTTAGCTACTTCCATACTTGGCTTGCTATTCTTGCAACTACTAATTGTTTCCCATGTGACATCGTTCCAAATGCTTTGCTAAAGTCCAGATGGAATATATCCCCTGAATTTTTGTGATGTTGACAAGCTGGTTACCCAGTTGAGTAGCAAGGGTAATACTCTGATATGTTCTACTTCGGGAATTTTCATTTCTGTCCCCACTTTTCATTACTTCAGAGTTTGCCATGATTCTTGTGTGCTCTTCTGGAAAGAACAGCAGCTAGGTAGATGTTTTCCAAAAGAAGTCCCAGAAGTAGCTGGACATCCTTATACTCTTTCTGTCTGGATGCATCATAGTGCATATAAAATGAAAGACTGTTAGAACTACCTAAACCACCTACTACCTAAACATCATGAGAGCAACCTGCATCCCCAGACAGAAAGGAAAGATGTTTGCTGCTGTTAGTTCCTTTCAGAAGCTCAGAAGTTTATATTCATCCCACCTCTGTGTCATCAATTATTGGCTCATAAGAGCCAGGCCTGGCTAATAGAAAATTGCTATAAACATAGAGCACAAGGCTGGTTTTATTTAGTCAGAAAACCCATCATTCATCAAACTCGTGGAAGAGTAAGGCAGTTAGCAAGCCTTATTGACAAAATGTGATTAAGTGAATTGTCACATCTGCAGTCATTAGCAAAATTTTTGGGGGGGTGCAAAGGAATTTACACCTGGTTCTGGTTTCCACAGGTCATTGGGTGCATATCACTTAGAAAGGCTCCTGACAAGGCAGGCATGACATCCAGATAATGAGTGCTTTCAAGAAGATAAGAAGTTTTCCTTTGCTCCAATCTTTCGGAATCACAGAAGAGATACAGATAAAGGTAAAAACACAATATTGCAATTGTGCCAATGGTTTTAGTGGAATGATATTGATGGCACTTTGTGATTTATTTGTGAACTGTCACATCCTTTGGGAGCTACTTGGAATATGATCTGTATGCTCTGTTGCATCTTAGAAATACTAAAGTTTACTTATTTTATCCAATTTCATGCCCTGTTTACAGTCAGTCACTTCACCCCACCCGTTTCCAGGAATCTTCCCATGATGGCATGTTCTAGTTAAAGTTCTGATCATCTCTGAGTCTCAGAAGAGGGAAAGGTATTTTGTTCCTGTTATTTTCTGTTTTCCAAGATAACATAAATTTGCATGCTACTCTCTGTCAAGACTGTTGTGAATCTTCAAAGCCAGGTTCTAATTCTAGCCCTAAGCCTTTGGAAGATTTCTCATCTTCTGGATTATTTTTCCTGTCTAAATTTTCAGGCAGAGAGCTCCAAATCTAGGAGTGTCTGTGTTAGGTGTTCTGCTGGTAGTACAGAAATGCTTAATCACAAACACAGTTTCATTCTGAAGAAGCATTTAGGATTACCGGCCTCTTGGGGCAAATATCTACAACAGGTATGAGGTTCCTTACCACTTCTTTCTTTTAGGATTCAGCAATTTTGTCTCCTCTGCCGGTTTTGAGATAAATCAAGGGAGTTATTGTAGTTCCTACTCATGGTATAGGGACCTTCTTCATTCATGGCCCGTCTGCCCTGAAATAGATCCCGAGCGGTATTTTCAGCTCCCAGCTACCTGAAAATATCTTCTGATATTTTCAAGACTACATTCTGGGTGAATAGCTGCCTTTGGGTATGAAACAGCTGATGAAATGTTACCTCTACTGTATACAAGCAGTATGGTAATATTGATGTCTGCTTGGCTGATATTACCTGGATGGGAACAGTTGTACCCTCTGGTCTCTTGTGTTAATTAATGTGTTGACTAACTTGTTACCATTAAACTTATCTCTCAGAAACATGACAGAGGAGAGCCCTTAAAACTGTCTGCATATTCTAAGTGTGTATTCTTTATGGTCAGCTTCATATAAGCATTTCTGAGTCGAATGCCAGCTGTTATGTTGAAAGTCTTCCTCATCATTCTAATGGATTTAGCATCTTGTATCATGGTAGAAAACATCACAGTGATACTTTATATAAAGTAATGAAGGAAGGGCCCCATCCACTTAAATTTGCAGAGGCTGGGCATCTAGGGAATTACTATATTTAGTACAATGTTGCTCCATATATTTGCTGTTGTAGGAAGTGACAGGGAGTTTTTGAAGAGGAATTATGCGTAGGAAAGGACCCAAGACATTCCTTGGGCAAGACATGCCACTGACTGGATTTAGCTGTCTTGCCTGGAGACTCCATTCAGCCTGCAGTATTTTTAGGGAAGTGGAGGGTCATGGTGCAGCCAACCTTTACCTGAGCAGGAGTGTGTCCAATGAACACTCTATTACATGTTCATAGTGCAAAGAAAAGCTACAGAGCTGTATATTTAATTTTCTCACCACAGATGAGGGGGTGGTAACCAGCAGTTACCGCCTAGTGAGCATATGGATGGAATGGGCAAAGAGGTGTGTGCGCCCTCAGGAGAGGTGAGGAGCTATTTCTGGGTGAACTGGCCAGCCATGCTCCCTTTTGCAGCCTCACTGGCAGGATGGCTTTGGTAACTGGAAGGCAGCCATGCAGTGGGGCACGACTGAAAATCACACCTTTCTCCACCCAGCAAAGCAAGAGCCACCGTCACATTTGTGTGAACTCCTTTTACTCACCAGCAAAAGAACGGAGGCTGCTCAGTCTGGGACAAGAAGAGAACCATCCCTCCAACACACCTCAAACAGTCCAAACTGCCTATTGATCTTCAGCCTAGTTGGTATTCCTATTTCTCTAAAGGAGAGCTACTACCATTTGGAAGCCTGCTACGCAAGCCCTTTCCAAACATTCCTGTCATTTCCCTTGGGCTGGAAGTCATTTTAGATTTGCCAGCTGGGACTTGGCCCCTGGGCTGATTCCAGCACCTGAGCCTAGTTTTATGTCAGAGCGAGCTGGCTGATCCCGTGGGACATTACAGTGTGCCCTGACACAGGTGGTGCTTGGAAAGGTGCTGCCAGACTTCTGCAAGGAGGTGGAAAGTACCAGTGTCAAAGCTGAGTGGTGGCAAAGCAGTGATTTCCCGCTCCTTCTGATGTTTATTTCCTGGTGAGTGGCATGTTTAAGAATATTCTTAATGCTTGTGGTGGCAGCAAGAAGTGATGTATCAGGTGCTTTGCCTATTCCTTTTGTTCTGAATTTTAGAATGTCTGTGACTAAAGATATAGTTACCCCTGCGCCCCAGAAGAACCCCCAAAACAGACACTAATCAACTAGATAATTGCCCACTCCTAAGAACCTAAATGTAAAATGAAACTTCTGTTTTAGTATTTTCTGTGCTGCTTATTTTCCGGTGAAAGCAAGCTGCCTTTTGATATAAAATACATGATGCAGTCTCTAGGGAACCCTGTCTTTGTGTTTTTCTTGTGCATTATTATTAAAAAATCAAAAACCAAAAGTTTTTTTACTCAGGCCAGTGGTCACAGCTGAAGAATGCAGACTTTGTTTCCAGGAAAAAGGTAAAAGGGAAGAAAAATTATATAACCAAGAAAATCTTTCAGAGAAGAACAGTGCTAGAATTCCTCCCTCAGATGTATTGTATATAAGTAGCATAATTCATTATAGAATTATTCACAACCAAAAACAAGGATGTTTGATTCACCTTGTTTAAAAAAAAAAAAAAGGGGTCCTCAATGTTGAGTGCCATGCAAATACTAATTGAAGACTGTTTCTGAACACAGATAATGGGGCAGAGATTGGGGAGCTATCGGATGAGGAGGATTGTGTTACTTACATTGATGGCAATAGAAAAACAAAGACTGAATGGTTTATCTGCAGTCGTGGTCATAGCTTTCAGTTAAAGCTTGGTATATATTCAGAGCTCTTGCCAAACATTTGCTTTTGCCAGTTTCTGGATTATTTATCAGCTCGGACTGACATAATAAGCTTTGGGCTTGTGATGTAAGTCAGATGTCTAAATCTGGCCTTGTATAGCGAACAGAGTGGGTTTTCCCAGCCTGACAAGTCAGATCTTGGCCTGTCAAAGGTATCTGCCATGGGGGACTAGAGCATTAATGAAGCCTGACCCTTTTCTGTGGAGGCTGCTTTTGAGAACGATACTACTCTGTGGCTAGTAAAACTGGGCTGGCATCCTTTCAGCATCTTTCACAACTACCTATAATGGCTCCTTTTCCAGCAGCTTCCACCCAACCAGCTGGTCTTAGTGGGTCCCCCCAGCACAACAGGGTTGAAGCTTTTGCCCTGGCGGTGGCTGCTTGGGGAGCTAAGCACCATGTGTCCTCACAGGAGGGAGGAAGCCTGAGCTGTTGGGAGGTACATTTCTCTGGGTGGGTCTTCATACACAGGGAGCTGTGTATGAATTCACAAGCCCAGCACAGTTGGCACCTGTTTTCTCAGGTGTAAATTCTGGCCCCTCTTCCATCACTCAGTATTTTATAGGCTGAAGAACTGAAATACTTTTAAGTTGTGCTACTGGTCCTACACAGCTGAGGAATTACTGAGGAAGCCAAGCATGCTTAGCTACAGGACTCCCAAAGCACCTGCCCTTGAAGAAGCCAGCTTACACTTCAGGCAGTGCCCAGAACTGCTTGTAGTTCACATTTCTGTGCACTGTCCTAAGTGATAACTTAGCTGTCGGCTATTTGCTTCCCTGGCTGTCTAATGCAAGTATGCCAGGTGGTTCATGCCTGCAGGCAATCTCCCAGCAGGCTTGTGATGCTCAGAGAGCTCTGGGAGGTAGCCCTCAGGGCCTGTCTTTAGTGGGCTTTCCTTGCAGACACTTCTGGACACTGACAGTGTTTCTTCTACCCTAGTCCCTGGGTAACTGAGGGGCTAGCTATTATATGCTTCATCTGAGAAATCTCGTGGCCATTTTTGTGACCTCTCTAGGGATGTCAGCTAGAAATGCCTGCAGTTATGAGGCTGTGCAGGCATGTGCTCCAAGACACTATAATCCGTTGTTTTATCTATTATAGAGTCTTGGACTCTAGCAATTTCAGAAACAGTCAACCATACCCTTCAGACTAATAACTTAGCCCAAAATATACTTCTGGGAGGAGACTATGCAAAACTTTCATGATGATCTTCAGAGTAGTGCATGTGCAACACATCACTTGGTATACCAGGAAGTCTAGATCTACTGCCAATGATTTCTTTCCTTGCCTGCTATAGAAATGATATATTTGGAAGTAGTCATAATTGCTTCTCAGGTTTATCACCTGAGATGAATGAGCCTCTGTGGGGATGCTGTTCCTCCTCCTCCTTTATGGTCTCTTCCATGCTGTGGCTGGTTTATTCTCACAGAGTTTGCTGGGTAACTAGAGTCATAGCTCCTTAAGATAGGTGTTTGCACTTGTGCTTTGCCACCTGTGCTTCCTGAAGTCAATGTCGGGCTCTGCTTGCTGAGAATGATGGTCATCATTCTCTGCCATCGTTGTGACAATAACTCCTCTGTGACTTTCATGCCTGGGCCTAGATAGTCATGCTGATAGTTTAGTCCCATCTCTGCCTAGACTTTACAAGACGTGGCAGTTCTTTGGACAGGAGACTTGTGTGTCATGCAGGAGGTGTAGTTACTTGCATAATGAGTGTCTGTCTAAGCAAACTGTCAGAGGCTTGCTGGGGTCATGTGGAGGGAGCATGGCTGTGTGTAAGATCTCATGGTGAATCAGCTTGCAGGTATATTGGATTAACTGGTGGGCAGCTTGCTGCCAGGCGTTTTGCTGGCCTTTCTGTTGGCTGCAACTTTTCTCTGGGCACATCTGGTCAGAGCTGCAACCAGTGTGGGAGTTGTGGAGCAGGGGGATGTTACAGAATGAATGCAGGTGCTGCCCTCAAAGAACATGGACGAGAGTGAGACATGTGCTCAAAGCAAGACATCTGACAAGTCCTCCTACCTGGGGTAGGGTAAAAGGCCTCTTCAACTCAACCCAAACTTCACATTTTCACTCTAAACACCAGCCTGTCCCCTGAAGAAAGAGACCCACTTCAGAGAGACAGATGCCCTGCATACAGTGACGGGAAATATAATGTTAACAGGCTGTTAGGAATTTGGACTTGCTCTTTAAATAGATATTTAAATAGAAACAAATACTACTTAAAAAAATCCCTAAGAAGCCATGGTAACCTTGTGATGACTTTACTGAGCTGCAATGCATATGGCCATTTTGTGACATTGGTTCTGCTGGCTGCTATTTTATAGTATTAAATGACCTTAGACTGCTTCAGAACAAAATAAAGCATATTTATTTTTTTCATGGTTAACACACTGTCCTAGTATTTTCTGTGAAAATAATGCATTTTCAGAATGAAAGAAGTCATTACCCTATTCCTGCCATGATATACAATCAGCCTCAGGGTCCCATTCGGCAAAGCGCTTATGTGCTTACTGAAATGCTACCGTCAATGGCATTTACAGATCTGTTTAAAGTTAGAAATGAGAACCTGAAAGTTCAGCTGCATCGGGGCCTCAGTGCTGATGCTTTTAATTGTAGTGTAAATCCAGTCTTTCCATTGACCAGTAGATGGGGCAAGTGAGCCTCCCTACAGTTATGGTCAAGGTTTTTCCGAATGCAAGGTTAAAATGTAGCCCTCGTTGGCTTGTAGGTCAACGGTTTAGTTTGAAGACTCTTTACCTTTGTACTGTAAGGGTAGATTACGTACTTTGACGCAACTGGACTATTTTCTTTACAAACATGAGTGGTAAACAATTGTTCTTTTCCTTGAAATTCTGGGATTTAAAATGGTGTTCCGTCCCTTACACGGGGATAGAAACAAATTTTTGAAGGTTTTGTTGTGCGAAGTTATGGGAATGAGTGTTCCCTCCCCCAAACTAGCCAATAGTTAGGTGTTTACGACATTCACGGGGATGCAAAGGAGCCAAGTTTTAGTCCCTGGTAGTCTTCCATGTGCCTGTAGAGCATACAAGTGACAAGATCACCTTACCTGCCTTTGGGTCATCTCCAATTCTCTCCTCCAAAAGCTGTTGTCACTTTTATACATTTGTTGATGCACCAGACTTGTACAGACTACATAGGTGGCCACAGTTGCTTTCTGCCCACTTCTGGCTTTGTGTTCACGCTTCATGTGATGTACTTATCCAAAGAGAGGCTGACTCTCTAAATAAGTCAGTTCCTGAATACTGCCTGTTTTAAGGGGTAAAAGCTTTTTCTTGAACATGTAAAGTTGTAGAGTCCTCAGTTTCCCTTTTGCCAGAATCACACTTCAGCATGTTCTGCTGCATGTTGGCTCCCTAAGCGTGCCCTGCTTCGTGCCCTTTCCTTGGAGCTCAGCTTGGTAGTGCGAGTCCTAGAGCTGGTTATGTTCTTGCAGGCAATGTGGTACAGGTGCAAGAACCATTTGCTGCCTTACACTGGGGCAAACGACTCCAGTCAAGTTGGCCTTGTGTGAGGTAGGGGCAGCTACCCCTACCTCTGCAGCTGCAGAGCCCAGTGACCGTGGGGAGCTGCCGCTTGTCCAGATACAAGATAACATTGTTTGGCTTAGTTGGCCGTATCTTGCCGTTGTGGAAGCAGCTCCCACTGTTCAGCCTTGAATAAAAAGTAGTGGTATATCTAACCTGTTTCGTTTTAAAGTGGGCAAGCTTCCTGGGATAGTTGGGTGGAAGGACAAAGAAACTTGTATCTATATTAAACTGGATAGGCCAGACAAACACAACATGTTAATATAAAACAAAACAGCTTGGCTAAAGATTTTTTTTAAGGCAAACAAGCAAACAAAAAACAAACCCCAACTCTTTCTCCTCAAACTTTCAAAAAATGAAACAGGGAATAGAGGTGAGCCTACGTTCTCAGATATGTAGGGAAAGCCTTGGCCACTGGGCTTTTTGACTAGTTTGGTGCAGGGGTCTATATGCCACCATCTGTTGTTATCCGTGTGTGATATCCAAAACTTTTCTCAGGGTGGGAGGGAGCACTGAGGAATTCTTGGCTGGATTAGCATGACTTTGTGCTGTTGCTTGAAGCCATTATGTGGTTAAAACTGAGATGGGTAACACTGAGTATGGAGGGGGACAAGGTTTAAGCTGGTGTAAACTGAGAGCAGTTTATGTGCAGCCAGTGAAAGTAAGCAGACTCTACAGACGTCTAAACTGGTAAGAGTCAGGCTCACTTTCTCCTAAAGTACATTGTACAGAATCTGGGCATTTCCTTAACTTATCCTATATTTCGGAGGAGCAAATTGTGTTACCTTTTCCTCATGTCACTCGAAGGTTGCTCCAGCTTCTCCCTCTTTTGCAGCCTCATGATGCCCTCAGGCCTCACCTCTAACACTGCCTGCTCCGTGGTGAGCAGCCTAACTGAGACTGGGCTTCTCACAGCCAAATGCCTACATTCTGCCACAGTTCCACTTTCTTTACTTTCCATTCAGTCTATTGACAGTCCTACAGCAAAAATTCCTTTGGCCTCTGTCATATCTAACTTTGCCTTTGAATGTTTTCATTAGCTCACTATGTTTTGAATGAAATTTAAATTCCTCAGTGCTTTTTCAGTCAGCATTTGCATTTTGTTCATTGTGTGTCTTGACCATCCAGCGTCATCTGACTTCGGCCCTATCCTCATGATCTTCCTCTATTTATTTTCTTCATATCCTTCCCTATTCCTGAAGAGATGTTCTCCTAGTAAGCTGAGCAGTGTTACTAGCACTCAACCCCCTTACTTTCACACTCCTGACCTTCCCTCAAGAACCAGTGATTTTTCTCTTATTTTTCTGGTTTGTGGATGGAAAGAATTGCTTTATAAGAAACGTACTGCTCCCAGGGTAGGTGTAAAGCATGGCTCAGACTGCACAGGCTTCTTAGGAACGCGGGTTGTGACACAAATGCAGCGTGAGGCAGCTGGAAACACCTACAGTGTGCGCTGGTTTATAGTAAGCCAACTGTTCAGTGACATACCGGCCTCTGAGGAAAGCTATGCGTGTTGTTAGCCAGCGGTATCTCAGGAGGACTGAGAGTCTGCTATTTGGCTCCTCACAGGCAGCAGATGTTCCACGAGAAGGTGAAACATGCAATAAATGACTGTATTTACTTGAAGTAAATCAGAGCTCAAGAAAAGGCAGTGGTCCAGCCAAGTGTGTTTACTGCTGCGGGAATTCTTTTGTGCTGATGCAGCATCTTTCACTCAAAATTTCTGAACATTTTGAAAGTGTTAACAAAGGTAGGCTAATGCCAGTGTTTGCAGACATATTTGAGCCAGCTTTTTACTGCCTGTTTTGGATACTGCCATTCATATAGCCTACAATGAGTTTAGTACAGCTATGGCTACTTGGCTGAGTGTTTTCTTAGGTGCATAAGATGGGGTCTGCAGCCAGTGCTGAGCCAATGCTGACACAGCTACGTTGGTAACAGGACCTGAGCAGGCCACTGCATGGCTAGCTCAGCTGGATACACGTGAACTGCAGCCGCTTTAGTGTAAAGATACATTTGTCCTATTTTTAGGAGGAAAAAAATCTGAGACTTGGACTGAAGACAAAAGACAAGTCACAAAGATACATCTCTCTTCTACTGCTTCTTCTGAGGGGAGGGAAATGGAAAAAGTAAAGTACTGAGTAGATTATCACTAGGGAAAATAGGTTCAGGTAGGTTGTGCCATGTCTACCTGCTGAGTGAATGTTCAGCTAATGTATAATACAGGGAAATGTCCAGTTACCCAGAAGGGAGAGGAGTAATCTTTCCATGTATATGCATATTTTCCTGATGGACCAACATCTTTGGATGCTTATTTTGAGATCCAGAGGTCACTTGTTAGTCTTCAGTGGCATACAGAAGAGGACTGTGTCTTTAGCTAACAGCAAGGTGTTAAAGCAGGGATTTCATATCGTTTTTCTAGTAAAGAATGTGATGCCAAATAAATATCACCTGGTTCTGGGTATGTGCCAGGGGTTAGGCAATGGGTTAGGAGCCAGCAGGACTGCACTGCCCTGAACAGTTTCCAGCAGAGCCCTGAAGATTGATAGCTCCAGATGATGGGGGGTGTGTGTGGCTCTTCTTTTCCAATGTATTCCCTGATAATTCTGACGGATGGCTCCTCTGCAGTGGTCTGGTGGTCCTCTACTCACTTTGCCACAATATGCAAAAGGGGGCAATCTCTGAAAATTCTTGGGATGGACAAACAGCTCATGTCCTTCCAACCTGTGTACTTTTTTACTGAGCAGCTTGCATTGTTCCCATCTCCTTTGCTTAGCTCACTCCTGGTGGTTTTCTGCGGACATTTCCCCCAAATGACCTTGCTAGAACCAAAGTGAAACAAAAGGCCCTACCCACTTTCTGCTCTGAGTCCCTAACTACAAAATGTTTTCAGTCTGTGGAGAGGGTTTTTTCCTGTCTCATTCTCTCTGCTCTCTGGCTGCCCACAGTGACAGCCGTATCTGTTTGGTTTGAGGGAAGCCTTGCATGTGCTGTGACTGGCTCCTTCTGCTAATAATTTGTTCTCTGGAGTCTGTTGCCGCACAGTATAAATAAATTTCACTGTTTAGTACTTTCCCTTTTTGTTCCCCCTGCTGCTGGCAGTGAGTTGACCCACCCTGCTTTGTTTTTCAAATCTCTCTTTCTTTGCCCTTCTTATATTAGACAAAATCACAAGATTAGATTAACAAAGATGCATTATTGGTGCATAGCTTTTTTTGATTGTTGTGTGTTGCACTAAAAGTTCTCCATAAAATGGGAATTAAAATGCAGCTGACGTCCTGGAACAATATTCAGTTTGGTCCTGGGACAGGGAAAAGGACTTCATCCTGGTTCAAAAAAGTCTAATGGTGTGTGCTGAATAGATACAGTCTCTGTATAAAAACATTTTTCAGCCATTCTGCCACGTAAACTCAGTCTTTATAAACAGTCTTAATTTGGCCTATTCCATGCATGTATGCTGCTAGAATGACCAGGATGTTTAGCACATCAGTCCTAGCTTTGCAGTGGTGAATGTAGGTACTGGAAGTTCTCCAGTCGTGGTAGTATGCATGCCCCTGCAACCTCTAGCTCAGAGTAGGGTAAATATTTAGAGTGGCTGAGCCCAGTCTGGGCTCTGTACTGTTTTAACTAGATGGTTCCTGCCTAATTTAAAGCTGGCTTAGGCATTTCTCCACCACACCAGAATCACTGCTGAGTGCACGTATCCCTAATTGGGTATGATGAAGGCCACAGTCATGTTTTTCATGGTTCCAAGCCTGATGCTTAGAGCACTTGAGGTTGTTTTTACTGTGTGAATGTGACTGCATGTGCATTTTAATACAGGGAAAAACAGACTGTGATAGACTAATGAAGTCAGTAGGGTGGTTACATTTGCCTACTTTCTTGGAAATCTTCATCATTCCCGTCTTCCTTGGGATGAATAAAAGGAATCTATCAACTTAGACAATATTCGTTCTGTATACTTTTGAATCTTTTTATAGCACAAATAGGTTTCAAATAACATAAATCAAGCGGTTTTTTGCTTTCTTTTCCACTGATTTGTTCTAAGCAAAAAAAGGCATCTCCATGCACAGGGTAAAAAAGGCAAAGAGAACTAGCCCTTTGCCATTTGCATTGTACAAACCAGATCTTGAAGAAAAAAAAAAAAAAAGACTTGAAGGAGGGGAAATTTGTCACCTTAACATTGCAAATGATGTGAAACCAGAATGTCCTCCCACCACAGCATATGTTTGTGGTAGGTAGGCGGAGGAGATGCAGGGAAGAGGTGATGGTATAAAAATACCTTGTAAAAACAAATGTTTGGCTAGGGGAGAGAGTTTGTCACTTCAGCTAGACTAGAGGGGGGAAACCAGACAGACAGGGGGCGGATAGGGAGAGGAGGGGAGGGGGAAGAGCTTATGTCACTTCAGCAAGGTAAATAACTTGACAAAGTGTCTCAGAAATAGCAGTCAAATAATTAGCATGAGAAGATCAGCTATTAAACAAGTACGTGGCCTTGAAAGTTAAGAGGAAGGAGGAGGAGAATCTATTTAAATGAAAAATGAAGATTGTAAGAAACAGTTAAACATGTGGCAAATATCAAGGAAAGGGCGACAGGTAAAACCCTCAGATAAAGCACACAGACTTGCTAGTAGCCACTCTTCCTGCATTTTCATGAACTGAGAAGTATGATTGTTCTCATTTCTCCTTACAATAGTTCAGATGTGCCAAGTCGAATACAGACCAGGGGCTCTATATGGTAACATGACTGCTAAATGCAGCTTCGTAACATATTGCTAGCATGGCTCTCTCTGCACGGGATGTTTCCCTCTCCGTGCCATATGGAACAGTTTGTACACTCCACAGTGTCCAGTGCTGTGCAAATGCAAGCAGACCACCCACAACGGCAGCCAGGGTGGAAAATGTGGAAAATGACAGTTTGCCTTGTCATGCTCAGGGGGAGTTTGTATGCTGCGCTGGGAGACTGACGTGACATCTCCCCACCTTGGGAGGCGGCGGGAGGGAGGGCCCGGAGCGACGACACTCGGTGCCCCTGCACGGTTCAGGTTGGCAGTAGCAGCTGTCAGTGTTGGGAGGGCAGTCTCCTTCCTATGTGTGATATTTATAGTTTTTATTTGGTTTTAACTGACTTGCCTCGGTGCTCAAGAAAGCACCCAGCCCAAGGAAGAGTGGGTAAGTGTGTGAGAGAAAGACAGAAGAGATGGGGAGAAAGCAGGCTGGTGAGGTGCCCTTTATGTCCGGTAATCTGTTATCCAGACATATATTGCCCTGTTTTATGGACAGCTTCAGATGCCGCTTTCTGTTCTGCTTCTTCTCATTCCCAGTTGATTTCATCTCTGGAAATTTGAAAAGTGGCTTGAATGGATCTCTTCATGAAGACAAGGTGCTTTGCTACATCTGACAAAACCTGCCCTCCTGCTTGCTCTCTTACTTTGCTAGGATGTATGTCATTGTCCTGCCTTGCTGGTGACTTTTGGTGATAGGTCATTCTCCCTCCATGGTGTGGGACCTGCAGGGTATTTCAGCTGAGATGGGGCAAGCAAGGCTCTGGTGCTGTGCACAATGTGTCTGCACCTCTTGTGAGGTCTTACGGCAGCCCACCCGCTGTGCTGACAGACTGGCTGGTGGGGGCTTCAGGGAGGGATGGGACTGTTTTTAGCACAGGCCAGGTTTCAAGGGTGGCATATTCCATAAAGTTCACTGGTGTCCAAATTGCAATCAAGGACAGAAGAAGATTCAGCTCTCTATTCCTCCTCCAACCTAAAGAACGTTGTTGAGGTCTGTTGCACAGGGTGGGACTTTCCACTAGTAGGTGTTCATACAAATTTGGCTATATCTGGCTGTCTTCATGTGTTGGTGTGCAGTCATTTCATACTTGCATTCCACAGAAAAGCAATGGGTATTTTCCCCCTTCAACAATTTTCAAAGAAAATACACCAACAAAACATTGTTAGAGAAATTTTGCATGCTCCAGTCAGCAAACTGAAACCTAGAATACCTTCTGAGACCCTATCTGTGCAGCTGCGTTGTTGCTTTGTCCTCCAGGACTGACTTAGGGTAGCTGTGGGGATTAGTAGTCTGAGTTCCCTGACTTACATGCATGTAATAGTAATGAAATATTTTGGTGGAAATCTAGCTTTTACATTTCAGATTTGTTTCGTTGCACCAGTTGGTCGATTGAAACTGCCATCACAGCAGCTGCCTGCATATCATGTAACGCAACATGCCTTGATGCCTTGTCATATTTCAGTGTTTGCTCACAGCGCGAACAGTCCCAAGCATTGTGTTGGCATTTTTTTTTTTTTGTGAAGGTCCAGAGTTAGTGAAATAGAGAGGATCTTTTTTCCTCCACTTTCTCACAAACCCACAAGTTCTCATGCCTTTCCGCTATGCCTTCCTTCCACCAATTTAATGATTCACCCTTTACTGTGCAAGCTTAGAGGCACTTGCACCATGATAAGAAATGCAATATAGAAAGCCTGTGTAGATGCTTCTGCATTAATGTCTTGCTGAATATACTGAGTATATAATGCTATAGTAACTGTAGAGTGGATGTTATAATACTGAAAACGAAGAGGTGTACAATTAGTCAAGAACTTCTTTGCTGGAGATGTTAAAATTAAAACCTAAAGCTCTTCCTGGAAATTCAGTACTTGTGATGAAACTCTTAGGGGAGTTTCTTGTGTGTAGCATGCCATTTCTGATAAAAAAGAGAGTTCATTGCATAGTGTTCAGTAACCTGGTAGTTGGGTGATCTTTGAGATGTACAAGACCAAGTTCTAAGTTCTCAGGATGAATTAGAAAAAATAAGAACATTAATTCATCTGTCCAATATTGTAGATAAGTCTCTTAAGTGTTGGGCTTTTTGAGGAGGGTGTATGAGCCTGATTTCTGTAGTTTCTTGTGTGAAAATTCTCAGGGTCTTCATTCAATTCCAAAATTCTTCCTTATTTTTCTTTTTTTTAACCTGGGATAAAATGTTTATATTTTTGCAAAAAGGAAACCTCATTATCCAGCCAGCCAAAATAATAAAAACAGTAGGTGTCTTGCAAATGTGAGGCAAAGAAGAATAATATGTGTTGTTTCATTGGCTTTGTGTGACAGGAAAGTCTGGGCTTCATTTAAAAGTCAAATGTAAATATATTTCTTCTAACTTTAGCTTGCAACAGATCAAGATTTGACATATTTTCCTTTCTCCTCATGAGCTGCTAAGGATTCAGACCAACTTGACTGAAATCTACCTTTGACAGATGACAGCAGGATTTCATGAGCAATTTCGATCTTAAGACAACCGCCCCTTCTCCACAATCAGCAAGTGGCAACAGCATTTTAAAGGAAGGATGTCAGAGAGCAGCTTGGTTTTCTCACTTGTCATCTTTATTTGTTTCTCTTCTGGCCGAACTACCAGAAGCAGGTTAAGGATGACACAAACTAGCAACAAATCACGGGGTGGAGGACAGAGCATGTGACAATGCCCTGGCTCTGGTGCAAACATTTGAGCTACGTTTCGAAAGCCTGGGTTTGTGTTCAACAGAGTTCATGAGTGAAAAATAAAAGTCTTTGACGCTAGCAATCAACAAGATCAATCTCATTAGTGTCTACCCTTCAGAGAAGAGGCTGGAGCAGATCCCATCAAGCTGTGATTTGGTTCAGTGCACTAGGGAAGGTTCCTAGAAGCATTCCCCCAGCTTCTTCACACTGTGTGCTGAGGGGAAAAACACAACATTTGGCAATTCGTCGTCAATATTTGTATAACTCCTGATGCCACTAAAACTGCATATGCAGGCTTTAAACTAACAAAAACAAAGCCATGGCCAAGCTGGAGAGCTGGATTTGTTTCCATGCACAATTAGGTTTATTTGTTTAGGTCTCATTTTATTTGCTTTCAGATGACTCAGATAGGAGTATTGCAATCCTTTCAAAGTGAAGTAGTGTTCTGTGTATTTTGGGCATAGGGCTTAGCCAAATGTGGAAAGAATTGGCTGCTCAATACTATTTTCCTATCCAGAGGTTTTTCAAACTTTTGAGAGGAACTGAAGGAATGTCCCTTCCATGCCAGGCTTTTTTTTTTTTTAACCTTTCACAGCATCTCTCCACGTTATTGTTAAAAAGCACAGGAATTTTAAAATACTCCTCCGTTGTGCAACTGTTAGCAACTGCTCCTCTTAATTGCTTTACCATTATACTGCATGCTTAAATTCTTGCTGGTGACATGCATAACTTACTGCTATGAGTGCCTTTTAACCCATTCCAATAAGAATATATGGATGGTGCACTGCTCAGAATCTCCCATCCTGCTAGACTAGTTCTGGGTTTACTGGAAATTATTTCCTGTGTACATGAAGGGATATTTACATTTTGGCAAGCAGCCAAGTTTTCTGCTGGGAGTTAGTCACTAAGGGCAGATTATTTTCCAATGGACATGCTTGCATGCTGTCAGTGTTAAGAGAATTGTCTCAACTCTCAGTACCATGGTGTGGTTGGGGTTTTTTGTTGTTGTTTTGGTTTTTTTTCTTTATCCCCCACACCCAAATGAAAAAAAAAAAAAAATGCAGGGTGTTTTTGGTCTCTTCTGTTTTATATGAGTGGGAGGCAATGGCTTTTAATTGGTGCTTTAGGCACCACTGTGTTTTCGGGGATTTTTTTGTTGTTTTTGTTTTCTTCTTCTGATCATTTTGCTTCTGGAAATGCCTCCTTGGGTGATGTTACGGAAAAGGTAGACAATATGAATAAATCCACATTTATTCCTATTTCTATGAAACATAAAGGTTAAAGGATTTCCTGCACTCACAAGAAGTATGCATCTGATTTATGGCCTTCCTTAATGTTCTTCCCACTCACACTCATAAAAGGAATATAGTAACAAAGACTAATAGACAATCTATTTTAAAGTTTGCCCTGATAAAACCAAACTGGAACTTTATTCAGTCTTAAATGTCAATTCTAAAATTTGGAATGTTTTTCTAATCAAGAACAATAAACGTGGAAAGTGTCTCTGCGGAATGGAGCCGTGGCTCAGCATGCTGCTGGCCTGGTGCTGCACACACGTTTCAGGGGCAGATGGAGTCTGCACATCACGTCGTCTTCCCTGTGCAACAGCTTGATCTATGAGACTGCTTGACCCCAGGAGGGATTGAACAATACTTAGGATATGTGATTTGTTGTTTTATTTTGCTTTCAAGAGGCTAGGAACCCAAAACATACCTATGGCAAATAACCAAATTGAGTGGGGACTTAAATCTTCAGTACAGTAAAGAAGAGAGGAATAACATAAATTTCCAAGCCTGTGTTAAAAAGTAGAAGAAGTAATAAGGTGAGCAAATAGATTGGATGGTGCCGAGAGATCTAGGCATGTCCTGTGTCTACGATGCTTTGTTTCCCTCCCTCTACCTGTGGAGAGCTAAGACTGTCAAAATGGATGAAACCAATTTAGTGGACTGACTTAACACTGTATCGCTTTATAACATCTTCAGGGTATTTTGAGATTGTGCTTGCAAAGTCCTCAGCTACTCGCACAACACAGTCCACTGTGCAGGCTGCAGCTCTTATGCCCTCTCTCTGCGTGCACCATTTTACTACTTGCAGTTCTTCACATCTAATCCAAGACTGAATGAGACTGTGGACTTCACTGGGGGATGAGAGAAGACTGGACCTGTCAGAGCTCATGTTCTATGGGCTAGTATTAAATACATAATTTCATTATCAAAGTATGTTGTTGATGCAGGACACTGAATTAATTTGGCTTCTGTTGAATGGTAAACATAAAATTAGATTTTATACACTGAAAATATGGAAATGTTCCAGGTGCATATCCTTCACATACACAGAAAAGTTTGAAGATGGTATGCTACGTTACAACTCCCTCGTCACATAAGAGCCTTCCTACATTAAACTGCTTTTTACCATGTATGGGCTCCCTTAGTTGCCATGTACAACTAATTGGTAAGACAGAGACTTTTTTTGGCACGTTATATGTACCTTTTGCCTTTTTACTTATACCACACTGTGAGCTACAGCTGGGCAGGTGGTGATTTCAGTCTAAGATGGTTTTACCCCTTCCTTCCTGCAGATGTGTAGTTGTGTGTAGGCAGATACTTGCTGATGCCTAGCTAGTAATTCAAGTATTGAGACTTGTGGGCTTACCACCACTTCCTGATGTGCATTACAGGTGAGCCTGCAAGGGGAAGGAGACCCTGAGGAAGAAAATTAGGAGAAAAGGACTTTAAGATTTAAAAGTATCAGCCTTGAAGCTACAAGGTAGTCAGGACATGGAAGGAAGACAGACTGCACTTCCTCTTCCAGGTGATGAGGGATGTGAAAAGTTTAGGACTACTTAAATCTTATGGTAGTGTCAAGCACAGGTAAAGTGGCCTTTTGTTATCCTATCCCACTGTTCCTTTTTTCCCTAAGATGGAATGAGGTAAGTTTGTATCTAAATGCACGCTTCTGTTCAAGTTTAGGGTAAAGTAGCTCAGCTTGAAATATATCTGGAGGGGTACAAGTAAATCTCACAGTTTCATCTGTTGCAAAGTATTCCATCTTAGCTGAAGGTAGGGAGGAGGTGGCTACCAGCCATGAAGGAGCAACTTAGGTCACCTGAACATTAAACCTACCCTAATCAGTAATGACAGCACCAAGTGCTGAGAAGCATAAGCGGGAAGAAGGGTGGGGAAGATGAACCACCAGTGGTGGTCTGAGGACTTGAGTATGGCAGTTTCCAGGAAGACTCTGGGGGCTCAGAGCATACCTTGCCCTGGTATCCTCTGACACTGGATTTTTCTCCATATCTGAGGCTTGTTGCACATAGATTGACTCAGTCTCATAAAACAGTGGATAATCTGACCTACAAATGCTACTGTTAAAACCCATGTTTTTTCCCTCACTAATACAGATTAAGCTGTCATCCAAAAATCAATTATTTTGATAACCCATTTGATTGCTTCTTTGTCATGTTTCACTTTCCACAGATAGTCTTTATTACCTTATCCTGTTCATTTTCAACAGGACCTTTGATCCAGCTATGATTAATAACCTTATTACAATGATACACATTTACTTCCTTATTGCTGGATTTCATAAAGTTAAAGTTGCTGTCTTTGAACTTTATCCTTTTCAACAAAGTAAAACATATCAGACATCTTCATTCCAGCAAGATTTTGTATATGGCTTTTCTTCTTATTATTCATTTCCTTATACCTGTATCTATAGCTATGTGGTCACTCACCAGCAGATGTGAGCTCCCTCTGCTTGTGCTCTGAGCTGTGACTGTAGTTAGTAGGGTGCAGGACCCAACTCACAAACCTGCAGCTGTGGCTTAACACTTCTCTAACAGGGCTACACGACTTCCAGTCAGCCTGGAACGCCAAAACATCTGTCTGCAATATACCTTGTAAATAAACTCTGTGTGAGTCAGTGTAGTAGCTTCCTAGACAGAGGACTACTACTGTGCCATTAAGTAGCATATGCAGGTAGCCTGTTTATGCCACAGATGGCACAGGCTTGAGTTAGAAGTCCAGTAGAGCTAAATGAAGTCATGTATGCAGGTCAAGTGAAGATGATTGTGTTTACAATAATGAACAATAAGCCACAAGTGAAGGTAAAACTGCAGGTTGTGAGACGATAGGATTGCAACTTGAGACAAACCTTCAGGCACGCATGAGGAGAAAATGGTACTATGCAGAAGAGAAAATTCTCTCCTGACCCTTCTGAGCTGAAGTGCAGAGCAGAAATACCCATGGTATTATATTATGTGCCAGCCGTGTGGAGAAAAGCTAATGTGCTGGAGTGCAACACAGGTCTGTGGTACAAAACATGCTCATATGAGGTGGTGAATATTGGGGATGTGAGAAGCTAATCCAATATCTGGCCACACGTGGCCAAGCTCTCACTTCCACGTGAAAGGGGGAAATCCCTGTGTTCATACATCAAGACAAAAATCTCTCATTTCCATCCTGCTTTCATTCACCCCTTGCTAGCTTTATGACTGAGAGTCTCTCTCTCTGTTGTGTCTCCTGCTTCCTCTGTCTCACACTTCATTTCTTCTTCCCAAGGATCCCACTGAGGAACCCCGCAGAGTCTGCACACCCCTGCTAGAAGCTGCAGTACTCCTTGGGAGTGGGTGCTGTGTCTCTCTCGCCTGCCTGCTCTACATACAGCCATCTGTAAATACCATCTAACCTCACTCCTGCACCTGCTTTAAATGCCTGTGTACTTGCTATGGGTCAGGTTTTCCAGAGGAGCATGTGTGACAGCTTTGTGTTGCTCTTGGGAGTCAGACAGTCTCTCACAGTCTTGCTTATGTATAGGAGGGGCAGTCATCCCAAGAGGGTTTATTCCCAAATTGACCATTTACTGCAGGGTTTCCACTGGGATGACACATGTGATGTTGTGCAGGGGTGCTGGCCCAGGTGTGGTGGACCATGACCACCAAAACAGCCTTTTCCAGCAAACTGTTTTTCACCAGCCACTCTGAAATCACCCTTACCATCGAACAGATTTCCAGCTAAAAGCAAAAACTGAGCTGACTGCAATGACACATACCACTTGCATAGCAATTGCTGCATGTAGGGACATTCACAGAAATAAATGAAAGCTATGCTGCTAGCTGTCGCTGCTTTACAGCAGCTCCAAGAGCCCTTTCTGTTTTCCTCAGCTAAAATGGTGCCAGGGTGCTTTTCTTGCCTGACAGGCTGCTGGCAAGAGCCTCCCTTTTGGATACTGCTGAGTGTGGTGCTGCTGCCGGGCCTGGCAGCTGGGGTGCATCCCACCACCCCAGCCAGGAGCGGGCAGCCCCAGCTCTGGGTGTCAGGCACCTTCCTAGGGACGGGCTGAGGCCAGGCCAGGATGTGGGGCCCGTGGCTGGGCAGGGCAGGGCTGTGGGGAGCTAGAGACCGTCACTGCTGGAGCAGGGACTGATGGACCCACAGGGTAATGAAATGGGGTCCTGGGCCCTGATCAGGGTCAGGGAGCCCCGGGGGGCTGGAGGGGCCCCAAGGGCCACTTTGGCTTTCTAGCCCAGCACCTCCCTGCGCAGGAGCCCTGCCGGCAGCATCACATACGGGCCACGGGCATGGGGATGAACGCACCTGCCTGCTCCATGCTGAAACTGGCCCCAACTGCCTTCTCCAAGGCATAAACCTGAAACTTAAACAAATACCAGGTTTTAAATGCTTCTGCCAGAAGAGGGTGACTTCTAGAGTCTGGCTTTTTTACTGGATAGCTAGAGATGGTTTAGAAATGCTGACGTCTCTTGGGTGTAGCCAGACAAAAGTATCATTTGGCCAAGCAGTAAACAAACCCATTTGTTAAAGGTGAGTGCAAAACCTCAACACCAGCCTGGCCTTCTGACTGTAATCAAAATGTTTATGCCCATTTGAATTAAAGTGTCCCAGCAAACTGGAGTAAGTTTATGCCTCAGTAGAGCTCTTTTAAATGGAAACCCAAGGAGAACGTCAAGCATTCATCATCTGAAAAGTCACCTTGCAGAAAGGTAAACATCTGTAAATGGGTAAAAGGATCACAATGCCAAGATTAGTTTCCAACAGATAAGTAGGAACTGAAAATAACTTGCTGCTTAACAACTGCTAAGGAAAAGAGGGGCATGATGGGAGAAGCTTCAATCTATTTCAGAGACCTGACTTTTGCCTCCATGCTCATGGCAATATTCTTTCTTTGTGCAATGTTTTCCATCTGAGCAACAATGCTATTAAAGAAAAAATGATACCGTTAATGAATTATTTGATATTAGCTTTCTGGTCAGAAAAGTGAAAGGAGATTCATTCATCATATGGAAATGATGTCACTTTGGGAAAGGCATAATATTTTTGGACTACAAGATAATTAATGTCTGCTACCCCTGAGAGTTTGATTAAAGTATCAAGTACCAAGTGACATCTTTGCCACGTGACACTTGTTTGGAAACCATAAGCACCAGAACAGCATTTCAGTGTATACTTTGGCTAATGTGGAGCCACCACTCCTCCCCAGGGCTGAATTTGTCATGACTCCTGGGCGGTGAGGAAACACTGCTCTCTTGAAATAGGTTATTTCCTTTTTAGGAGAGAAATAAGAAGACACAAGCAAGGGATTAATAAATTTTTAGGTAGAATTCCTGCAAGGAATTGAGATGGATATGAAAAAGTGGTAGTACTGAGACCTTGGGCTGTGTTGCTCGGGAGGAATATTTTGCATTTCACAATCAGCACAAAGGGAGAAAGTCTATTAATTTTTTCTATAGGTATTTTAAACACAGATAACTAATGCCGGCACCAGTGAAGCTCCTTGTATTGAAGGAAGTACACTGATAAAGAGTGAGGAATACCCATCTGAGACCAAAGAGATGGTGAAGAAAGACAAAGAAAAGGCAGCAAAAAGGGCAAGGACATACAGGTGACAGAAGAAAGATGTGACACAAATACGGGAGAAAAGCAGACAAAGCAATTGTTAGGAAATTAATCAGGGAATTACCCCAGCACACTGGAAATCTGTCGGTTCCACAGTCGAATGGGCCCTGCTCTGGTAGATAACACTGTCCTAGCTTCTACCACTTCACTTTTAAAAGGTAAAATCAGTGAATACAGCAGGTGGAAAAACAGAAAGCTAATTAAAACTAAATATTAGAATGCTATTGCAATTCCATCATGGGGCTTAATATGAAATGAATTTTCATTTAAAATAAGGGGCAAACGGTTGTTTTTATATTCTTATTTTTTTCCTCCTTATAAGAAAGAGTACCACTAAATTTTATAATGTCCAGCTATCTTCACATAAAAAGAGCTTATTTCCTTCTCTGTAACTTCATGACTTTTAAGGGCACCACAGTCATGACACTTTTTTGCTCTCTAAGTTTCCCAACTGGAAGGAAGTGTACAGAGTAAGTGAAACAATAGACATGAAACTAGTAAAGGCTGGAACGTCCCCATGACTCTACTAAACTTATTACATTCCATAGCGGGGTGAAGTGAGCAAATAAACAAAACAAAATTAATTTTGAAATCTTTTGCTGGATTTTGTTTTAACACTTGCTGTGAAAAAATTCAGTAGATTTTTATTTCCCAGTCCCTAAACTTGGGGTTCAGATTTTAGGATCCAGACCTTCTACTGGCTGTAAAGTTTAGTTGCTGTTAGAAAACTTCAGGCTTGAATTTCTCAGCCTGTTTTATTCACCTTTCTCAGACAAAATGCCAGAGAAACAATTTAAGCATGCAGGGCCCAAACAAGAAGTGTTTAAAGTGTTGCCCCATCATTCGAAAACTGAAGATCAGGATTTATTTCCTCCTTTTTCACATGCTACAGCAGAAATTGTCTCCAATTTCAGTGATCTTAAATAAATATCATTTCAGTGGCACAATGTGGAAAACAGAAAATACAAAATAAAAGGTGTTGAGCCAAAAGCTATAGTTAACTGACCAAGGTATTATGAAATTGTACCTAATCCTCTCAACTTTTATTTAAGTGCTTTATTAAATAATTATGTAACTTGATGCATCTTGTTTTATTTGTTCTAAGGATTTGTGTGTTTCTTAGCTTGCTAGCTAGGGCATGGGATTGGAAAATCTCATGAAATCTCTCATGGCTTCAAGGAAGGAAGTAATTTTTTTCTGGAGTAAAGTTCCGTGCTTAACAGAAAATATTTATATATTCTCTCCCTAAGTGAACTTATTTGCATTGAAAAAGAAACCTATTAACTGTTGTGGCTTTGGCTAGAGATATGAACTTATACTATTAGCACAAGGAACAGTGAACAACAGCCATCTTTATTCAGCCATTCCTGTACTTTATGTCCCTGTGCCAGTCACTTGTCACTATATTGCATTATTTTCTAGAAACCTGGTTCACAGTTCTTGGAACAGCTCCCTGAAGCAATTTATGGTAGGTCCTGGAAGACTTCAAAAAAATATAATAAAGTTCAAAGTCCTACCATTTTCTGGAGGTAGACAGAGTGTAATATTTCCAGAGTTTTTTCATAAAAAAAAGACTAAACCTCAAGTTCAGTGTTGACAGAAGAAGTTGCTACTGAAGTTCTTGCAAGATAGCTGTGATCAAAGGATGTTTTTATGCAGTACCTGTGGAGACTCAGCAACACATATGAGGAAGTGATGGCACCACTTTGGTGGCAGTGGTGTCCTACATCATTCAAACACCCTTGTGGCAGCTGCGGGAGGAAAAATTAAAGCTTACCTAAGGAAGCACAGCTTTTTACTTTCTCTTATGACTGATCTCAGATAGGGCTGAATTGTTTGGGGGATTTGAAAGAGTAACTTAGATGTGAGACATCAAAAAGAATGGGGAGGTGTTTATGTACTTGCATGGCGAACTACTCTTATTATTGTTGTGAGTGAGTTATTGTGGCTTTTCACAAGGAAAAGAGTGATAATTTGGTTTTTTTGAGACTGATTTCTGTTCACTATTAAGGAGCTACAGGATGGCAATTTCCATCTCTGGGTATCTTATCACCAGGAGGAAGAATGTGACAATATGCAAAGCTTTAGGAGTCTCTGTGATCATCTCTTGGCAGCCTGTTAGAGATCAATGAATCATTTTGAATTATTAGAATTCTTGAAGTATGAAGGAATTATTTGAAATAGTGAGATTTTACTGTTGTACTTTCCCTATAAAATGTATGCTTACCTTAGTAAAGCAGAAGTGAAATGCATGTTGCCAGAATTTTTAAGAGCTCTGAACATTGCAGAATCAACTGGGTATTTGTGCTACACATATGGTAGACCTGAGGTGTGTTTGTGTGTCTGCTTTTGCACTATTGAAAACCTTCCCAGACTTCACAAACAGAGACAATCACCTGGTCAGTAATATTCTCAGCAGAGGGGAGATGGTGGGATCTGATGCTGCACAGTCTAGTTGCTATGAACTGTTACTGTTGGCAACCGTGTATGTGGGATTTATAGGTGAATGTCCTACCCACAGCTTTGGGAATTCATTCTTCTCATGCTTTATTAATAAACTGTCTTACTTTTGCTGAAAGAATTTATAGCAGTATGGATTGTTATTGTTGGTATATTGAAGAGCACGCAGGTTTTTGCAAAGGACCCTCATCTTTTATTGAGTGATGAAGAAGAGAGTGTATGGAGAGCTGGGGTGGAAAGTGCGGCTACAAAGTGTACCACATCTGGCTTTCTTTTTTTTTTTTTTTGTGAGGCTTCTTGTGCCCTTTGCGGAAACATTTCCTGCTGGACACTTAAATGGAAATATTCTGGTCTAAATGGACCTTGTGTCTGAGTGGATCTGGCAAATCCTATGGTAAATGTTAAACCATTTCTAGAATATACAAATAAAGGAGCAGATGGATTATAGAATGCTATTAAAATGATATCCATTTCTTTCTGTAATCCTTGAAAGGTGTGGAAATGGGGATATAGACATTCACAGAGTTCATAGTTTATTTCATTCTGATTTGTTATTATATTGGAAAGACAAGTTATTGAGTCAGTCTTTTAATCATTTTTTCCTTAGCTGTTGATGATTCCTTGATCATGTTGCTTTTGGAAGCTTTTATTCTTTACTTTATTCTCACAATCTGGAAATCGTTCTCAGTTTCCAAACTTTGGTCTCAGACTGTCTTGTTTCTGTGAAGTGGTACCTTGCTTTGATTTGTTCTTCGGACAAAGTTGAAGTTCCACTTGCGTGGCATCTCACCACTGCCCTGGTGTGTCCTGGAGCGACCACCACACTGGAATATAAGAAATGGCAGAACTATAACTGAAGCACTTACATGTTGCTTATTGAAATACTAAAGAATATGTTGAAGAAAGCACTTCAGCTCCTTTTTTAAAGATGTGGGATTCTAGCCAGCCATGTCCTACTAGGACTAGAATTAGGTAGGATCATAAGACTTGATTTTTCTGTCGACTTGAAGTGGCTTATGTTGGTACTTCATTTTTAAACAGTTTGGTTTAGTCTGTTTTGCTTTATTAGTATGTTGCAACAAAGTACACTAAGTGTTCATCACAGAGCAATGAGAGACATGGGACAGAGGGTCAGGAAGAACAGATGTGGCTTTGTAGATGCAGGTTAGAAGTTCATTCATGTGGGAGGGAAAATAGCTACGTGTCTCAATGGGACACAGCAAAATAGGAAAGGGGCAGCAAGTCATATATGTCTCCAGAATGCCTTGCATCTATAGATGCAGCTCTCTCTGAAGGGTGGCTTTTCTGCTATTCTGAATTTCCAAGAGGCACAGAAAGCATTAATCTGAAACATGAAACCAGGCCCAAGGTCCTAAGCCACACTAAAATAGCAGTGTTGTTTCATTTTCCAGCTGACTAATTACTCCTTGGAGCCAGGGAGAAGGAGGGGCTTGGAATGTCATTTGGAAATGACTTCCCCCACACACACCTCCACATTTTTTAAAAGACTTTCCATGCAATGAAGTCAAAGCTTAATTCTGAGGAGCACACTAACAGTGATTAGTATACAGTATGTGAGAGGAGTACCTCTTCAGAAGTGCTGCAGGACTGTTTAAAAGAAAATAGAAGGAAAAGGCAAGAAGCCAGTTTAGATTCCAGGTTGTCAAATCATGGAGACACACTCAAGGTCCATTCCAGCTGTTCTGTATCACCAGAATGGCACAAAAATGTCCTGTTCACTCTGGCCTGGACACACAGGCTATTATTATTGTATTTTTACTCTCAGGATGGTCCACGTTAAATGGGATAGGGTACTACCCAAAACTAGGAAACATTAAATTTCATGATATCCACCACAAAACTGAGCAGTATTTAGGGTACTCAGCTGAGAAACCCATCTTCATATCCTTGTGCTTCTGCCTTTCTGTTCTTGACCTTCTTTCCACGAGAGTGAAAAAGGTCTTCCTTTTCCTTCAACTTCTCCCATGTTTATCTTCTTATTCTAGTTACCGTCACTCTTTTATCTGACTGCCTATGTTCCTGTTTTTATTCCTCCTCAGTAATGAACTTACCTATTTATGGAATCAGTATTAATATCTATCACCACAATGTGCAAATGCTATCTCTAAAAATTAGCTAAACACCTAGTAGATTTCATGTTGTTTCTGGTACATTGTCCATATTCATTTTTTTAAAAAAGTGCTTAGGGTAGAGTTCTTTGCAGGGCAGGAAGGTTGTTTGGGCTTTATTTGAGACAAGGGGCATGATGTGACGGAAGGCTTTGCTGCATTGTGATTGTGTTTTCCCAGAGCATAAAGCAGCTGTGGAGGCTTGTTCATCAGAACTCATTTTAGTTTCTGGGGTTTAGCCTGTTGGCTGCTTTAGACATTAGAAGCAAGTTTTCAAACCAGCTTCCAAAGCTTCTGGAAGGGCATCTTGACACAAGTCATCTGAGTCCATGAGAAAGAGGACACAGGAAGTACGTTAATGATTAAAAGTTGCTTAGCTACAGCAAATGAAGCTGCCTAAACTTGGATCTGACCAAGGCATGGGTTGATCTTCATTCACTAAGGAGTAAGGACCAGGTTTTCCAGCAGAGCAAAGGAGGGAAGAGATGCTCTCTGGCCACCCACACCTAGCCGGGCATCAGTCAATGCCCTGGTTCACCACATGACTGTGATAGCTCAACTCTGAAGGTTTTGGGAGTTTTCTCAGGCAGTTTAAAGCATTTTCCCCTGTCTGACCAACACTGATTCGGCCTAAGTTCAGCTGGAGCCAGGCAGCTATGCTTTATCAAAGAGCTGAATTCCTGTATGTGTCCTGTCTTGTCAATGATCGTGATAGCGGTAGCTGTTGAGTAAGTGTCCTTGCAGTGTTATCAGCTGTGCCTCTGCCACCTTGGGGTATCCACCAGCAATCTTGTGTAGCTATTAACGAAAAAGGATAACATGTGTGACCCTGCAGGTGAAGGCCTGGATGGAAGATAAAATTACATGCCATTCTGAGCTCTGCTTCAAACAAGATGTTGCGGGTACCACAGTGCAGGGTCACTGCTTTCTGCATCCAGCATTTCATGCTTATTGCACCCCTGCATATGGCTCTATGTGGGAGTATCAGGCTTTTCTCTACGTTAGTGATAGCCTGAGTGGCAATAAATACAGTCTCTATTCTGTGTCCTGATGTGAACCCTGACTGTGAGGCCTCCAGAAAGCTGGCAGTTGTATGCTGTTGGCACTTTCTGGTTACTGCATTTTTAATAAGTTTTGCCCAGAAATGAGATGGCAATTGCAGAGATCTTCAGGGGATAGTGTTTCCTTCCTGAGGGGTGGAAAAACTGCTTATTTTTCAAGGAGCTTGATAGGTGAATCTCTCCGACTGAGGCACTGGCTATTTTCATCTTTGGCAAGCAAACTTATTCTGCACTGTTAACAGTACAGAAAGCTGCAGAACTGTTTCTTAGTTTATGGCTCTAATTTTTTACCACTTTTCTTCAGCTTTGCCCTAAGTATATGGGATGGGACCATCCAGAAGTGATGAAACAGGTAATGGTGTCTGTTGAAAGATAGAGCATTTTTTCCTATGTGGGTTTACTTGACTTTACCAGTCTTGTATATTGATGATTCTTCACAGATTCCAGGGCTCCAGTCTAACATCTTAATTAACTGCCTGGTCTGATGACCTGTTTTACATAGTGAACTAACTATTCTGGTGGTAATTGTGCTACACTTTTTGAAGGGTGATTTCTGTCTGTCTGATTCATAGGTCTTGAGCCATCTCTGAACCATGATGCACTTCCTATCAGTGTGGGCAGTTTGGAATTTACATGTTGATGACAATTAACATCAGGTAGTTGGGCTGCTGGTTAAGGCATTAATGAATGATTATTTCTGTTCTCCTAAGGTGAGTGAACTTTCCAGAGAGGAGGTTCTTTTTAGAGGCAGTCCTGTTTGATAAGAAAGCTCCAAAGCATTGAGAGAGCAGTGGTGAGAGAAGGAACTTGGGCTTGATGATGCCCCAATCAAAACAGAAAAGTGCTATGTTGGTTTCACTCCATCAGCCACTCCTGAGTGTTCAGTCCTATGCAGAAGACCTGTAGGGCATGTACCTTGTTCAGCCAGTGTGCTTTCATTTGACCACTTTCAGTCAAAACCTTACAGGTATTATTTTCCTATTGATCTTCTGCCCAGTTGAAGATTCTGGTCTAAAATGGCTATGCAGCCACCCTCTGTTTTCCATTTGTTCCTTCTGTGAGTTGTTCTCACAGACAAAGAGTTCTGTAGACTCAAGACACATCAGAAATCGTGTCCTGGACAAGCCTGGCTAGTCCTTACCCAACACTCAACCTGCCAACATATCTAAGACAACTGAAAATTCTTGTTCACCAGTTGTATTCTCAACTACTTGTTCTATTCAAGTTTAGTCAAAACCATGTCATTCTTGTTCTAGTTCCCGTTAACAAAGCACATAGCTTTTCATTTTCATTCTTGGCCTCATTAATGATGGTAACGTGAAGTTTCAAAACAAATGCAAACAGTGAAGGGCCGCTAGCTGATTGTCAAGTTCCACTGGAGGATACATACATTGGAAGCCCCTTGTAGGCAGCTTATCTGACAGTCAACCAGCTCCTTTATGACTCATTTCAAACTGCTGGAATTGGTAGTAATGAGAAGCATTTCCCAGATGATGTGAGAAAAATAACGTTTCACCTACCAAAATCTCCAAATGCTTGTTACTCTATACCCGCAAGCAGAGGAATGTGGCTGTGCATCTGCCTCTCAAATGTGTGCCTCAGAAAGGAGTCAAATAGTATTCTGGGCCAGCAAAGACTTCTTAAGACTATATAGGTCACTTTTTGAACTCTTCCAGAAGGAGTTCAAGACACACTAGTTCTGAAGCCTACATCCTTTCTTCCTTTTCCTTCTTCCGTCATCTTTTTGTACATATATTAACACAGAATGCTGTTAGTACTGCTTCCAGAGACAGCTCTTATGTTAGTGAAGGAATGCCCAGTACAAACTAGTTTGCTTACCTCCAGTGTGGGCTTGTAGGTGTGGGAAAAAGATATGAATGGAAAATGCCATCATGACTATTATGCTTGATTTTTATTGGATTTTGGAATATTTACATATGAGCCTTTAAACATAATTATTGCGAGCAACGGCATCAGAGGGTTCTTCCTTCTAATGGCATAATTCTCATTGTCAATACTGTACATATTATCTTCTAAAACTGGACTTAACCTGTGGCTTGGATTTGTGGGAACTGCTTTTTTTGGCTTTGTTATGTAACCACACTTACAACTGTGCCAGATAGCCTGCTTGTTTCGATGACAATTCGTGAGAGTAGGAGGGAGGCAAGAGAGGGGCTGAAGTGCCACGTCTGCTTGGCTTTGCAAATATGGGACCTTATATCCACAAAGCATTTGCAAATGTATAGCTAGCAGTGTAGGTGGAAGTTGTGTAGCATACTTTAGAAATTTTTTCTTTCCAAAGCTTCAGAAATCTTGTGGGTTCAAAAACGTTCATCAGCATACTGATGTTTAATAAGTTACCATCTGTCAGCTGAGATGTGGTAAATCCAGTGTGAATGCTTTCAGCCCACGGAAAATGTAAGGCAATTTGACATAGCTTTGCCTGCAGGGAAAGATGGCTAAACTAAGCCATACTACCCTGTGTTTGGCCAAACTAAAACTGTATAGCCAGGTATTTCCTGGGGATCAGCTGATTTATGATAACTTGACCCATGATTGTGAGCCCTTCTGCACCTTCATCTACAGCAAAATGATACACAGAAACTGAACTCTGGAGGGACGACTAAATATAGCCATTTTAAATTTAATTCAACTGCTTTGGCACCAGAAAGCCTTTCAGAGTTTGCTCTGGCCAGGATGCATGGAAAGAACGCTTCTCTGACAATGTAACACTGATTATTTTATGGATTTTGACACTTTGATGTAGCAAGCATACAGGGGCTACCCCCAAAAAATCTTTCCAGTGATCTTGTGGAGAAAGGTTTCCGCGAAAAACTCAAGAAAAAGGAGTCATATGCTTGGTTTTTGCTACCTACCACTGACTACTCTTGAAAAATTGCATCAGGGGTTTTGTGAGTTACAAGTGTACAACTCATACTACACAGTGTGTTACTAAGTACAGTACTGTCTTGCAGGAAGTAAGATTTGAATATCACTCTCAGGCCTTGAATACCTTGTAGTGTGAAATGAACAGGAATTACCATTTCATCATATATCAAGTGACATTTTCCTTTGAAAATTCAACTTCTACTTGATTGCCATATTCTTAAGGCTAGAAGGGACATTATGATCTCCTGTACTTGTCCTTCCATGTGACATAGCTTGCAAAACTGATTTTACAATTCCCAACTGAACCAAGCCTAGAACCCAAGCAAGCTCAACACTTCAAGTTTGTAAAAGTCCATTTTTCAAAAGAGTCAGCTGGAAACCTCTGGCTGCTAAACACTCTAACTTTAGGGGAAAGTGAATTTGATTTAGACCTGAACTTTGTGCCTTGGCCTTGGCTCAATTTTTTCCAAGTAAAATGGGGCAAAAATACCCCAACCCCCTTGCTTATTGGGTTATGCAGTTCATTAGTCCTTTAAAGAAGTGTAAAAAGATATACTTGGGAGACTGCATTCCTTTGCAAGGATGCAGAGTACCAAAAGTGCACAATAGCCCCTGCTACAGTATGAAGTGCAGCACTATTATTTTGAAAAAGTAACTGATTACAAAAAGTTCTGATGAAGATCAAGATACAAATAGTCCTCATCTATTCAGTCCTCACTGAGGCAATGACCCATTTGGAGAAAAAAAGTTTGGATTTCACTTCTATTTTTTATTTAATGACTAAGTGTAGACACTAAAGAAGGGAATTGCCTGTTTTTACTAGCTTTCCTTCCTCCTTGGCTCATGTGTCTCTCTGGTGAGTAATGGGGAGGTTGCTTCTCTGGAACACAAGGGGAAAGTTTCAGTAAATTGCAAAAGCATGTTTGTTACTTGGAAGTCTTTTGGCACATTTTTGAGCAAAGTTCATGGAAACCTTAAAACTATTCTGAAGAGAGACTTAGAGGCTACATTATCAAAAAATAAGCACCTACGCACAGGGACCTGCTCATGAAGAGTTCATTGCAAGATCAAGAATCTAAGATGTTGTGCAGTCAAACAGGTGTGCATAAAATATCTTGCTGCATCTGCAGATGAGGCAATTTGGCTGTCATGGAAATACACAACTGTCACAACTGTCTTTATGTTTTAAAAGTGTGACTTAAGTACCCAGTTTTATCTGAGAATTAAACTCTTTTCTTACTTCTTTCCCTGACCCTTCCGTTTTCCATGTGCATAAGAGAAAAGTTCTCCCTTTAGAGCAATCTAATGCTTCTAAAATGCTCTGCCCTCAGAGACAGCACAATGTGAAGCAAGAATAGTAATAAGCTCATACTGGAGACTGGTATGTTCTTACAGAACCTTGATCTCAATAGGACTTCTAAGTCCTCCCACCAGTAACTTGGGTTTTATTTTCTTACTTCAGGAAAACCCATCAGAACCTAGGGATTTGTAGGGAAAATAAACAGATCTGCAAGATGGGAAAGGGGGTTTTGAAAGGGAGGAGAGGATGGATGTCCTCTGGCATGCTTTGAGGTCTTGAAGCATATGCTCACACTAGTCTTTTGGCTGCCTGGATTACATCTGCAGCTGCTCATGTGCTCTCTGTTTTATATGTCTGCTTGCTGGCTTTAGTAGTCGTATTCAAAAAACCAATAGATTTTTCTTTCCTTAAAATGACCGTTAAAAATGGATATTGCAGTTGTGAAAGGTGTTAACTAGGCATGCTGAGACACCTGGGAGACGCACACAGGACAGAAATATTTTTTGTGTTTCACTACCAGTATTTTTCCAACTCAACCTGGAAAACAGCTCTAATAGGAAAAGGAAGCTTCATTTTCCACAGTCCTGGTCTTGGCTTCCCCAACAAGGAAGTCATATTAACATCTTCTCTGATGATGACTTATGTGATGCAAATAGGCCTTTGCTGAGAATGGAGCTGAAACTACATCTTCATTTCATACAACCCTTAAAAATAGATACAGGTTATCATTGGCAAGATTTTAACTGAACGCCTGATAAGAAAACTAGTTCATATGCCAGCATCATTTTCCTGAGCTTCTCATAGTTCTTTGAACTTGCTAATTTTTACCAGTCCTGTACCCGTCTTGGAGAAGTTTGCAGTGTGTCCAATAGGCATGTGTCTGCATGTTGGCAATCAACTTAAAAATACCTTGCAGGTATGGCTGTTGCCAGCAGTTTGCTCTACCTTCGTCTTTTTCTTGCATACTCACATAACTTGCAACATCCTGGGAGGTTTTCCCCTTCATTTGTGATTTATCTAAAATTCTTTCCTTTGGTTTTTACAAGTCATGTCAGATGTATCGACACGGAGTTTGTCTTCTGCAATACACTGTCTTAAAAGCTGGGAACACACACACACACAAAGAAACGTACAGGGAAGCTGTTGAAAAATCAATAGATGTGACTTAAATGTCTTGTACTGAGAGCATATAAGAACATAAACCACAATCCATCATCCAAAATAAATTATATTAACAAATGAGAGCCATGGGGGGAGCTGACATATGCAATCTGCCTAACAAAGTGTTAATTTTCGAGAAATGCCCCATACATGCTGACTATAACTACCTAACCCTAAAAACATTCATACACAGGATTTTAAACAACAATTCATAAGAGTAACAACTCTGACATTGGGTGTTGCCTGAGAATTAATGAATGTCCACGATTAATGGCCCTCAACCGCGTTTGAGCCATCAGCTTCTCCTAGTCAGCTAGTCATTAATCCCTACAAACAGTTCTCAAACTCCTGTTGTCCATTTGGTATTGGACAAGATGAAAATACTATATCTTCAAACATTGAAAAAGCTTGCAGTAATATAACCTTTCAGTAACTCTACTACTTGTTTGAGGTTTGTGCTAGGAAATTTCTATGTTGAGTTTAGTCCTAAATTATGTCTTTTACATACCTTTTGATTCCCACAATTAATCACTGCACAGCACCATAGGGAAAGAGGACTTCCATATGCTGCAGTAATGAGAAGCCTCTACGAAATGTGACTAATAGAGGAAATGTGCGTCTTAAGCTGTGAATTAATAATTTATGTGAATTGCAAACAGAACTTTGCATATGGTGCGCGCATGATTATAGATGAAGCTGTCCATGCAAATAAAAGGGTCTGCAAAATAGTTGCACAACGCAGGACCCAACTCCCTTGAAGTCCAGGTCATAATAACTCTTATGACCTGGAAAACGCAAGGCTTGGTCACACACAATATATATTTAATCTGGGGCTGTGACTTCGGCTTTAAAGTATGATTCTGATCTGAAAAGACACACCTCTAAAAAATGGCATGCTCATTTCATGAAATCTTCTTCCTAGCCCTGCACTCAGAATCATACCTGCTAACCTTGGAGATATAAATCCTGAGCTCAAACGCAACAGTAAGTGATGCAGGAAGTGACAGGATTGGCGTCAGAGCTGGGAGTGAGATGGATGGAGTTACCCACACAGTTCCTTGCTTTGGGACAGGAATGAGTTAAAAACTGGGATCTCCATGTGATGGAAAATATTGTCACTTTGCAAATTGCTCCCATTCAGAATGAAAACAGTGTGAAACTTCCTGCAGAATGGAAATTCTGTTGAAGTATTCTGTAAAAAATGCATCACAGTACAAATAGAAGACCTCCCAATCCACAAAATAAGAATTTTTGCCTTGACTAAAATGCAGCTGTCCATATATAAAATAAAACACGAGAATCAGCTCATAGAATATTGAAGGTATTGTACAACATTACACGTCCTGTGAGACTGCATTGCTACACTACTGCATGAGATGTCAATAATAATATTTTTAAACCCCCTAAAAATAAACAACTTTTCATAACAGATTTCATTTTCTTAATGTTCATAGATTGTCTGGTTTTGGTTTCAGGGCAATTTGAAGTCTTGTCAAAATCAAGTTATTTTGGCTTTAGATTAAAAAAAATTTATTTTTTAATCTTTTAAAGACCAGTGCTTAGAAAAGATAAAGCCATGTCAATCCAGTATGGAGTTGCAGTGCTAGTACTTCACGCAAACCAGTGCACCCATGTTACCGAACAAAGTGCTGTGTATCTGTTTTGAATTGGCTCCTGTTGGGGCGTCCATCATAATGGTGTCTGCAAGTCTGAGAATGTAAAGCTACTTGCTTTGCGGCCAACCTCTAACTACTAATAAGGGTTAGAGAGAAAGTTTCTTTGGAGGCGGTTCATCCCCTAATTGCTTGCACGGATTTTCTAAAGCCCTTCTCAGATGAAGCTGGCATTACATCCTGTCAGAGACAAAGGTTTAGACCACAAGGACAACAGCAGCTCCTGTACTCCCACAGCCATGGCTGCCAGTGCCCCATGCCCACACTCACAACGAGAGCTGAGGGGCCACTGGGGATGGATAGTTCTGTTTGTAGAGGTCAGCTTCAGGTGGGGCCAGCTGCTGGCACAGGCAAAGCGGAGCATTATCAAGGGTGGCAGATGTCTAGTGGCGGCAGAAGGCTCTGCAGCTTGCTTGGTCTGTTGCAGGGATGAGCAGGAGGGCAGGAGTTGTTGAGCAGGATAAGTAACAAGGGCTTTCCCCTCAGTCTTTGTCTTACCCCTGCCTTTTGCCCTCCCCTCCAATGGCAGAAAGAGTCTGACCTCTCATCCACAGGGAGGCAAAATGCATTTTTGTCTGATCTGTTGAGAACCCATGAGTCCCTTCTGATGCAGCGACCTGTAATTCCCTTTCCTAAAGAACAAGGACTCTGGGGAAACGAGTTTGTGAACAGAGGTAAATATGGACCTAGTATTTGTGAGATACAAAATTATTACAGTGACAGGTTTAACAATAACCATACCTGTCTGCAGATGGGGAATATACTGAATAAGGCCAGGTGTATTTGTGCTGGTGTAGACAGTTCAAGAGTCCTCTGACCTAATGGAATATGGCCAAGCTCTGACCTAAAAGCCCTGACCCATGCTAACACAGGGTGTCTCAGCTTGGACATGGTTTACCTAGCTTGCAGACCACAGCTGGTTCATAGCTGGCCAGGACGGGCTTAGGTTTCCCTGAGTCCAGCTACCCTGGGCGTGAGTCGAGCAGATCGCTGGAACAGCTAAACAAAAGCTAATGAATGCTGGGTGGCAAGCCTGTTTTAGACATCTTTTGTTTCTGATCTTTTATGATGCCTACAGTCTGGGTTTTTTCTTCCTCTGTCACCAGGCCACTTAGAATTCGACCGGCTGATCACATAGATTCTAGGTAAGACACAATCAAACAAACGAAGCTCCTAACTTTACTTTGGGTTTTACTAGCATCTTTTAAACTCACTATTTCAAAGCTTTTCACAAACATTATAAAGAAGGTCTACAAAGGTGTCATTGTCTCCGTTTCACAAATGACAAAACTGAAGGATGCAGAGGTTTGAAGGAAGGCCCAAGACACCAGAGTGGGCATGAGTGTGAGAATACAGATATTGCTCCAAGGTTTGGGTCCTAACCAGGGGATCATAGGGAAATGCTGTAACCACTTTAGGCTGCAATATTAATTTATTTATATCTGTGTATCAGAAATGTTACTATCATGATAGATACACACTGGGACTATTGCAATAGTGTTGTAGTAGTAACTGTAATATTACAGTTAGTTAATAAAAACGCAGCATTCTAGAGATCTGAATAGCAGCCTTTGTACACATTTTGGGTAATAGGGTGGTGACAGGAGCTGAGAATTGGCAGTGCCAGGCCAAGAAAGTGACAGGGAACTTTTTTAAAATCTGAATGTCTGAACTGGCAGTAAGAGTATATAAGATAAACAAAAAGAAATCCTTTCACAGTGAGGAAATGTAATGATTTCCATAAGATCTTTTTTTAATACTCTCACTGTGAGCACAGTTAAATGAAGTAACTGGCAGCAACATTCAGCATAAAGTCATTCACTGTTTATTAACAGCAGTTCTAATTAATCTAAAGTCAGCTCAATCTAAACAACAACAACAACAACAAAAAGATTTGCAATCAATCTTTGAAGTATTCTGGAGCATCTGGTGGACTCTCCCTCCCTCCTGCAATATTCTTATCTGATTACCAGGCCAGAAGTAGTTGTGAGCTCCCTAACAAGAGCTATGTTTTCTGTAACAACACAGCAATACACATAGAACTTACAAGGTGATATGAAAAGATTACGAAGTAGTATGAAAATATTTCCTTCCTGCACTTCCATGTGTGATCAATAAATCAAGGCAAATATCAAACAGGCGCAAAGTGGGTGAAATGGTCTTTCTAAGGCAACTCTTTGTATAAGGAGAGCGTAGGCTAAAGCAACATCACTGATGTGGTGTTGGTGGGCTGGGTTTGCTGCATGAGCCCGGGGGCATGATGCCATCCTGATGTGCTGCCCATATGAGACAAGTCAGAAGTAAGCAGAAGCAGTAGCGCTAGAAGTGATTTTATTCAGGTTCAACTGGCCTGTGCATGGCTGTGCAATAAGGGAGCTGTGGATGGAGAATTTCAACCCAAGAACTGATTCCCAGTGTTGAAAGAAAGCTCTTAGCTAGGTATTGTAGGGTTGAAAAAACTTGGACCTGGAACTGCCCAGCACTGATGCAGGATCAGGTATCCATACACCCTCCTGACAGGTCATTTTTAACTTGTCATTATAAACCTCACATGCAGAAGTTTTCACATTTTTTCCAGGAGCTTATTGCAGTCTTTCACATCACCATCTGAAACCTGTGCTTAATAGCTTTGACCCAACAGTGTACAAATGCAGCAGAACTGCTCTGGGGCTCTGAAGTAGTAACTGCCCAGACCTGGTCCTGCCCACTCGCTCACCTGGAGTGTGCTGCACTGTCCCCCATGGTGTTGTGTCCCAGGCCTGCCAGAGGAAGAGGCTGGACCTGACCTGCTACCTTTTCCTCAGGGGTGAAAGGGAGTGGATATCTGACAACAGAGCAGATCTGAAACAGCTGCACACTTTATGGTGCCTTCAAATGCTGGGTAGTGAGTTGCAGAGCTGCAGGTGTTTGTGCCACGAGTGAGAAGAGCAGGATGAGAAGGAGCATTTCAGTGCATGTGCCCTGGCACGGCACAGCAGGCACATATCGTGAGCCACCCCTGCACAGGAGGGAAAAATATGGGACCTAGCCCTGCTCCTGCGCAGGATGCCAGTGCCTCAGATGAAAGCAAGGTCAATTAGCCAAGTCAAGTTTGCCAAAATATTAGAAAGTTCAGAAAAGCTTATTTGATCACAATGAAGTCCATTCATCTCTGAAATTAGCTCATTTTTCCTCTACAAAAGATCCCAGAGTGCGCAAAGCTGGAAGGCAGGAGATTGAGAGAGCGCCATATGTTATAAGAACAAAGTTATGATGCTTTCTGAGACAAATGCTTCTTTCTTGGTAAGCAAGAAATAAATACAGTCCTTCCTCAGCTTGGCCAATTACGAGGAGGTTTATTGTAAAACCTCTACTGAAGACAGTTCAGTGAAGGACCATGAATTTGATGAAGGGACTGGAGCATCTCTCCTACAAGGTAAGTCTGAGAGAGCTGGGACTGTTCAGCTTGAAGAGAAGGCCCATCAATGGATACAAATATCTGAAAGGAGGGTGCAAAGAGGATGGAGGCAGACTCTTTTTAGTAGTGCCCACTGACAGGACTACAGGCAACAGGCACAATCAATCACAAACCCTCTGAATGTGGGTGACCACATGTGGGTGACCTCACCTCACTGTGAGGGTGACCAAGCACTGGCACAGGTTGCCCAGAAAGGGTGTGGAGTCTCCATCCTTGAAGACATTCAAAAGCTGTCTAGACATGGTCCTGGGCAACTGGCCCTACATGGCCCTGCTTGAGCAGGGATGTTGGACCAGATGACCTCTGGAGGTCCCTTCTAACCTCAACCATTCTGTGATTGATTCTGTGTTTCTATAAATTTTGCTTTACAGACCTTGACAAAAGAACAGCTTTTCAGGGAATGGCCTGCTCATCACCCTAAGCCAACATTCAGGAGAGAGCAAATATCTGCAATAAGGCTGATCAGTCCAGTCGAGAATTTATATTATTGATAGTCTGTGAGCCTTCAGTGAGAGGACTGAGACCCTCTCCTAGGAATTTTAAGGATGTGAATACCATATCCAACACAGAAAGATCTACAACATTGAGACACAGCATGACAATGTTTTTTCAGTTTTTTGATGTGCTGTCTTGTACATGCTTATTCAGGACTCCTTTTATCTTAGTAACTGATCAAACAACTGCACTGACTCCAGACAATGAAAACCTCAAATCCCGGTGTCATGTCAGGGTACACGCCTTGGTATCACCCCTCAGTTTAAATCAAAACAAAAAAAGAAGCAGAGAAAAGAAGCTTCTTGTGTCACTACTCAGAACTGAGTCAGCCTGCCAGGTGTGGGACTGCTGCTTTCTGGAAAGGGCCTTCTGAACCATTTTGAAATAGGAGCTAGCATGAAGTGAAATGAGGGCCTTTTGACCTATTTTGAGATGGATCACTATAAGGATCTCTTTTGTTTTCATTCTGTCATCTTACTGTTCCCTGAAGCATTTTCTCAAACTCAAACGGTAGCTGTGATTGTGGTAGTCCCATGTCTACTTCCCCTCCCTTTAAATAACTGGTTAGAAAGAGACTTTCAGCGAAGTTACTGCTTTTAGTTGCATGGCTTGCTTTGTTACTTCTTTAGCATTGAAAAATCTCTTGCCCTGCCTAAATGAAATATTTTTCTTTAAAAAAAACAAAAAAGTGGAAACTCATTTTACCAGAATACTGTGTTCCTCCTGTGACCTATCTATGCTCATGATGCATAAGCTCACACTTTTTTTAATTATGAAAAAGAATTAGGATTTTCTGTGTTCTTCTGTTCTTTCATTTTCTGTGCAATCAGTAATAAACACTTTCTGTCACTGTGCATCACTAGAGAGGATGCTTCAGTTAGACAATAACTACATAGAGTCTTGGCTTTGGGAGCTCCTTCTTGCCAAAACTGAGAGGAGCGTGGAAATTAAGGACGTGCTTTATGCTGCTGACTGCTCCTATTTTTCCTTCTGTATGTATGCTTGTTTTAAAGGAGTTGTGTAGAAAGTTTTCTGCACTAAAAACCAACAAAGATGGTCCAGAGTGTATTTTTTCAATGCTATTTTAAACATGTGGTTATGGCTTAGAGAGACACGGTTTCACCAGCCACACCCTTCTCCTTTTCCCAGCTTCTTCAAATGGTTCCTCAGTGCTAGAGCAGATTCACTCCACGTAGAGCAATTGTGCAATCTTACATCATCCATCACTCTTCGCCTCCCCATTTCCCTTACCTGCCACAAAAACAGTTGCTCCAATATATTCAGGATGTAACCAGAGTGCTTTTTAATCACAGGTCCTAAAGTAGGCATTGCTATGATCTATTTACATTTTTTCTACCTGTTAAATTACCTGCAGTTTCATCTCTAACATATGTGAATTTCACATTGGAAAATTTTCAACAATATTTTTATCACTGGCAAAAATTCTTGAAGGACACAAAGCTTTGTAAGATTATTTCCTCATATGGTACTTCATTTCTCATGTAAATAGTTTTTTATGATCTTCGACTTCGAATTTTTTAAATGTATTTTAGCCACGTGTTGAAAGAAATAGTAAAAACATTATTCTGACAGAATACTATCTAGGTAAACACTGCATTTTTGCAATGTTCTCTAGGGAATTAAGCAGAAAATTTTAAAAAATTACCAGTGGGGTATTGGCATAGGTCTGAAGAAATAGTAGAGTGGGCTTAAGTTAGGAATAAATTACAAGTATGAATACAGACAGCTTTCACTGTTAGTTTCAATTAATAATGACATTTTCCTAAGTGCTGTTTTATGTAGTTTCTGCCACCGTTGTACCTGCTCATTAATACATGTGTTTTAATACACGTTCCTGTGGCACAAGGAAATAATTCTGTTTCATGGATGAGAAGTTGAGAAATAGAGATTAAGCAATTTATACGAAGTCACACAGGAAACGTGTGGCTAACCCTGCATCTCCTGAATGCCAGTCTGGTGGTGCAACTACAGCAGCAGCTCTCTGCTTGCCAAAAAAAAAGAAAAAAAAAAAAAGTGAGAGTTGTGCTAAAGCCCTACATTTGATATTGTAAAAAAGAAAATTATTAGCTTTTAATATATTAAAAGTGATGCAACGCATAGACCTATATCTAGTAGTTATGAATCCTAATTTACCTAAGTCCTACCAGTCATGTTACTGCAGATTGCTGCTGCCTAGAACACAGGATTTTGGAATAAGGACTACAAGTGTTGACATACCATTATGTCCAGAAGTGAACGAATGGTACTTGTTCTACTTCTGTGATTATTTCCCTCCTGCCATTGTAAGTGCAATCCTGTAGAAAACTGCTTAACTGTAACCTAACTCTAGTCACCGACTATGGTTAATGTGTGTTTTGTGACTACTGACTTATACACAGTCCAGATTACCTTACCCACAATTACCCACAATATCTCATATTTCTGTAACATCCTTGAATATGTTTCAGAAATAGGCTGATAGAACATAGATGATGACTGATATGAAAAGATGACTTTCAATGGCTTTGGATGGAATGTGTTGCTAAATTCAGTTGAGAAAATACAGTTGCCTATAGAACTTTTTTAGATTTAGCCTGTATCTTTGATATTATGTGGAAGTGCTCATATAATAAGGGCATGAGCTGCTTTGCAACTTGTGTGGGTCCCTTGACATGTCCTTTCTGTGGCAATCGGAAGACCATGATGTACAAGCATACTGAGTTCACCATGTGGCAGTCTCTTGAGGCTCCTCCAAAACCTCTTAATCAGGTTTTGCTTTAAGTTTTCCCCTTGCCTTTTTATTTACATGCCTCAACCCAAGACCCACCAGGTTGTAGGACACCTCCCTATCAGTTTCCTCTGCTGTGCTTCAGCTGCTCTGTCACAGCCTCAGGATGCCTGATGGGGATCCCAGAGACTTGAGCCTATCTTCATTCTCTCATCTGTCATGTCTCTGGGCAGAGACTGCTGCACAGCATCCACCAGCTCCTTGGTTGATTTCAGCGATCCTTGGAAGCATACTCTGTTTGTTGTCTCCTTCCATCTCCAGATACTGTTTTTTCATTTCTAACCTATGACCATGAAGTCTCTCCCTTTCTTTCATTTGTTGCCCCCCATCATTGTTTGTTTCTCTCATTTTTCTTTTGCTCACATACTTTGCTGGGAAGCTGTGGGGAGAGGGTGTTCAGCTTTGTTAGGGACTGGCTAAGGCCAATTACTTTTGGAGGAAAGTCCAGTAGGAAGAGTGGTCAACTTCAGGCATTCTGGGAAGAGTACAGGAACAGGACAGGCAACAGCAGTATTTCACAGATTACTTTTATGCACACTCACTGATCTGTAGCCTTCTGAGGTAGGTGCAGACCTTGTTCTCCTTTTAATATGATGAATTTTCTTAATACTGCTTTCAGGTAGAGGTCATTCTGAAGGTATTTAGTGGGATGTGGATTTAGGTATGGGTATTACTGTAAGCCTGATTCTGGACAAAAGCATCAGAAGATCTTCTGAAGGGAACTTTCCTAATAGAAAATTAACTCAACTTTTTTCTTCAGAAGTTCTGGATGTGTTAATAAACACTCACCTGGTATTATCTACAGTAAGATGATGGCCCACGTAAATTGGATTTAAGGTGCCTGCACAAGCATCCTGTATTAGCTTTCATGCCCAAAGTGAATATTCAAACAGATTTTTAAAATCCATTAGCCACCCCAAATAATCTCACATCTAGGAAAAAAGCCAAGGAACCCAGCAGTGAGGCATCCAATCTAAGTGATGTTACGTGGACAATTTATTCCTCTATGATTCATTAGTTACCTGCTTGCAGAAGTGTTACAGTGGGTGCTTTAATATATAGAAGTAGGGGCCAGTGAAAAAGGGAAAAACGATCAGAGGCCTGGGAGACTTGAAAAGTGAGGCTTTCAGCAAAGAGACATTGCAAGAGAAGTAGTCAGGAGGTACTGGAACAAATACCAAATAAGGAAATAATAGTGAGTTCTTAAAGGGTTAAAAGCATGATGGCATGGGTGTCCAGTGTATGTAAGCACTGTTGGGGAAATAATTTGGGTCCTGGAGCAACTTTTTCATGCTATGTTGTTGCTCAGAGGCAGTGCTGGGGGAGTCCCTGTTCCTTCCAAGCTCTGCTAGACAGCTGACTAATAAAGTGTTTGCCACACAGGCACAAGGGAAATGAAACTAGAACTTGCAAACTATCAGATTTGCATTTGAAGGTTTTGTAATAATAATAATTTGAATAAAATGAACAATATTTCCCAGCTGTAACCTGTATTTTTAAGGAGGTTTGAGAAAAACATGTCAGTAAGAAATGAATCAACAATGGATTCCTAATCTGTGAGGGTGTTCCTATCAGTTGTTGATAATTAGCATCAGAAATATGTTCTTATCAGCTAGCCAGAAATCCCATCTTCTCCTTCTCCTCTTTTGGGTGTGTGTTTGTGAGGTTTGACTAACCTTGATAAATAATGCAAGGTAAAATTGTAGTGTTTGGTTTCATGAAAAGAAGACAGGAGAAGCTGTGGTTAGTCAGTCTGAAGCAAAATCCTACCACAGCTGAAACAGTTTTCAGATGAGGTAAGAATCCAAACATAGATTGATTAAGCTTGTTATTTGAAACACAGGTCTTTCATCTCTGATCAGTCTACCTCTGCTAGTCTTGTACAGCAATAATAATTTCTTCTTCTGTTATTTTGATGGCCCGGATTTTTTTTTCTGAGCATTTCCATGACAGATTTTGCCTGTAGAGTTGCTTCTTGCCTTCAACATTTCAGTTAAATACCTAATTTCTTATGTTGCTCAGGTACTCCCTTCATTTCTTAGACATCTCTGTTTACTTAGAGAAGAGAGGTTCCAGCTTTAGTTACCCAGATGAGTGAGAACCTGACTGTGGAGTAAATACTTCAGCTAGATTCTGTTGACCTTGTATAGGTATATACTGATGCTGAAATGAGAGTAAATTTCTGCTAACTTCATGTGGTAGGTGTTCAGAGCTGCTTCTCTAATGCAAGTGACTATATTAATGGCAGGGGACTGAAGACCTGGCCATTGGCCACCTGAAAAATTCTTCTGCTGATAGTGACCTAAGGCATAAGATAGGTTAGAAGACCAGATCCATTGCTGGCCAGTGATGAAACTGTATTATTTTTAGCTATTTATCAGGTATGGAAATTTTGGTAAATTTAGCACTTTCTGAATTTTATTTTTAAAAAATAAATTTATGCCAGATAGCAGAAATGGAACTGATATTGTCCTATGGCTTCTTGTGATGAGCAATTGGTGGTTGTACATAATTTCACATGTGGATTTCTACGAACAAAACACACAGCTGTGTCTTAGAGAGCAGGGACTGAGCAGATTATTTAGACTAGCATAATGGGGGAAAAAGGAACATTTACTTGTAGGAGATAAGGCAGTGGCAATCTGAAGACTTATGTCCTTGACGGGGCTAGCTGGAAGATTCCAATACCTTTCTGGAAACATTTCCTTTAAGAAAATGGTTTAATTTTTTTTACAGTCTTTTAGTTGTTTTGAATTTTCCAGGATGAGAAAAAGCAGTTTATAACATTCCAGATTATTTTTTTTTAAACAGATTTCTGGGTTCTCCCTTTACTCCTTAGCACTTGAGAAGGGTTTAAAGGTGTGAAATGCTGGCATCCCTTTTATTTTGTTCAAAGTTAAAAAGAGAAATGAAAAATGTCTACACTTTTATTCTAAATGGAAGAAGTGGGAGAACAGCAAGACAGAATTGGAAGTTAATTTTTTTTGTTCTCTTTTTGCTAAGTTCTTAAAATTTACTGATGGAAGAATCCAAAGACTAGGGAACTCCTGACTAAGATGAGACCGAAGTCTAATCCTTGAGTACAATCCTTTGGATGTTGGAGTAATTTGAATTTTCCATTATCTCTGATTGGGCTGAGGCTTAAACTGGCACAAAGGGACAGGAGTGGTAAGGTGGCCTGGCCTTAATTTGTCCCTTTGTTTGATAAAATGCTAAAGAGGCACTGGGAACATACATCAGATTCAGGAGTTGCTGATTTCCCACTGGGAGAGTCCTTCTTACTTTGGAGGCTCTTCTTATGGAGCTGCCTGCCCAGAATAGTCCTGCATCTAATGGAAGAGGAATGAGGAAAGCTAAAATGGAGTCAAACAACTGAATAGCTGACTTTACAGCAAAGACATGTAGAAATGAGCTAGATCCTGTAGACTAAGTATTAATATTTTGTTTTCCAACCCAAGAATATGATTAAAATGGTGAGATCTCTACGAAGTCCTCCAGAAAATTTTATGAACAAGTAGTGAGGCTAGTCAGCCATGTTGTGAGAAGGGAGTTATGCAATTCACCTCAGGAGACTTGGGTAAATTTACTGATAGCTCCTTGCCCCTACAGGACCAAGTAAAGTCCCAGCACGTTGTCAAACCTTTGAGATCTGTATTTTGCACTAAAAATGGAACTTAGCCCTAAGTACAAGCCTAGTGATTAGTCAGGGACTTAAAATCTCTCTTCTCAGAGTGTCTGGGCCAAGCAGGTTCTCTATTTCATCACAGGAGCAGGATGAGATCTAACCTGGATCTGACCCATCACAGTTAAAAGAAGTTTGTTCTAGAGGTACTGCGAGCAAGACTGAATAACAGCAATAAATGAACATATGACATGATAAGTGAAGCTAAGCTGGATTTACGTTTTCCACTCTAAAAAGTGAAAAAGAAAAAAAAAAGGTTGTTGGCAGTGGAAAGCCATTCAGTACTTACAGAATTCGTCCATGTGAACAAAAGATACAGCTAGTATTTCAGTTGGTGCTATAATAATTGATGACTTTATGTGAGGGTACATTATTATATACCTCATCTCCAAATTACCTAGCTTATTCAAACAAATATTTTCAAAATGTATCAGATTAGCTCAGTGCATCAATCAGCCACATTCAAGATTGTGCTGACTTCAGTTTTTGCGGTGTCTTCTTTGCAGTATTGTTGCTCTTATAAAAGTTGTTTCTGTGGTCCTTTCAGACTTCCAAAGTCGGCTGCATCCAAATTCTTGTAGCAGTGGACATTTTGGGTAGTTAGGGATAACTATTTCCAAAACCACATTTAATTTATTTATTACCTCATCCCAGAACTTATTTTACCCTAGGGCACAACCAAAACATATGTAACTAATTATCCTGAGAATGTCCACAGCTCCAGTAAGTATGTTTCTTTTTTTTTTTCTCCTTTTTTTTTTTAATCCCACTATTTTTCATTCTTTCTAGTGTCCATTAAGTCCTACAGAAAAAATTCTGCTGGATAAATTCAGCTTTGGGTTCATGTGCAAATTCATTTATGTTTCAGAATATTCTGTTTCATCTTTTGCTGTTCCAAGTAATACTCTAGATCTCGGTCCACTAACTCTTAAGCCTCTGTCAAGTATTTCAAGGATATCAGAAAAGAAAGTCACAAAATGAAGGCACCAAGGCCCAGATTTAGTCAGTTTAAATTCCATTAACGTCCCCATGCCTGGTGATTCCTCTTGGCTACACATGGCTGAAGATGCAGGGCCAGCCAGGAGGAAACATTAGGCAAGAGGAAAAAATTGCTATTTAACCAATACAAATCAGATCTCGTGTCTCTGATTCTGATTGAAAAAATGAACCACAAAAACTGAATTCTTCAGAATGGAAAGCTGTCTTATGAGCCTGAAGTTTGTTTAAATGCAGCTATTTTCACTGTCTTCTTTCCAAAAGAGGGAAAGAATAAATATAAAAAACCTTATTGAACAGCAGTGGAGTCGTAAGAGGAATAAAGTCATTTTGATTAGAAATGTTTTTATTTGCATTTCTGTGATGTTTGATGTTCTGTGATGTGCTGAGTGAGTCCTTTATTCTAGGACTGTGATAGGAAGTGTTTAAAAAAAAACCCTACCAAAACAAACCAATGGAAAAAACACAACAACAAAAACCTATTGTAGAGTTTGGAGAAACTTTCAGGCAGATAGGTGCTAAATTTCTCTCAGATATACAGATTTTCTGTTCTTCATTGCCCTGGAATAGACTCTTCCAACTTGCTCATTTGAGTCTGGAGAGTTGCACATTAAAAGTACGCTGGCCCCAGTTCAATGCAGTGTAAAGAACCAAACCTGTTCAGTCTATTAGTAGCAGCTTAATTCTCATGACGAGGCATTCCACCTATGTTAATTTATCTTATCAGGAAGCCTGGTATATTAGCCTGAAGTAGCCATCATCAGACTGTCTAAAAATCAGATGTGCATGATGTAGAGAAGGTACTATGTACTTTCAGGTCTCACTCTGCTGAAAATGTGGGAGCTCCATGCATTTCATATTCAGGCTCTTGACTAAAGGGAAAATTCTAGTGTCAGTGAAGGCAATGGCAAAGCTCCCCTGAATTCAGAGAGGCAAGATTAGCCTTATTGGGCTAATAAAAGACAGGTACTTCTTCCACACAAGAGCAGTTTCACTGCAGCATTCAGTGTACCTGACAACAGAAGATGACTCTATAGCTGAAATATATGTAGTCCCTGGTAGCATTGCCATGTGGGAGCGAGTTCTTGTTGGAATAATTTGGTTTTAGTCCTGTAAATAAGGGGATTTAATATCTGCCACTTTACATTTGTAAACTCCCCTCATAATTTTTCCATAACTATAAAAAGGAATAATTTAGATGTCTGCTTTTTTTAATTAGTCAAATGACAACAGTATGCTTGGTTCCATAAAAGACTTACAAGTCAGTGTGCCCCCAGAAATATCAAGCTCCTAGACAAACATAACAAAAGCAGGTTTAATGGAAGACACAGAAAAAAAGAGCTGCTCCAGATTTCTTAACTCATTTTGATGCTGGGTTTCCACTTATTGTGTTTGCTGGATTTTTGGGGGACAATTGTCTTTGGGAATGCAAACTACATTTGAGAGATTTTATACAGGAACATATCCTGCATGCTTTTGCTCTGTGTGTGCGTGTCATTTATTTTACTTGTTGTCCATTGAAGCTAATGAGCCTATCCACAAAAGTAAACATAAGATGATAAAAATTTCCCCATTCAGACCCTAACTCACATCTCAAGATGTGTGACCAAATGTCGGACATTCCACTCAGAAGTCCAGATGAGCTCATCTCAGATAACTCACTGTGTTTCCATCTGGTTCAGATTTGAAGAAAACTGTTTAGTTGGAAGAAGAAAAATACATTTTGTATCATTTTAATGCTGAACAGATTTAGTGACATACTTGCTTATTTAATCTACAGCATTTGAGAGCCTAATGAACTGAGTAAGATACATATCTTGGCTCCAGTTCAGTTCTAAGATACACCAGAGAAGCCCCAATTGACTTAAACGGAATAGCATCTTTGTTAATGAGTGCAAAATGTATTCTGATGAAAAAAAGTGTACAAGTATGGTACGAATAAAAGTATTTCAAACTATTGGAAATTACTTAACAGTTCATCTGCATTTATGTCTTGTGTGTGTTTTTTTAGAGGGACAATACTGTTTAGTCAATAAAATAGTCTGTTTTTTTCAACTGAGGAATTTAAGCATGTAACTCCCACTCCCAATAGCTGAAGAAATAATAGGTATGTGAATCTTTCAAATTCTGATGGGAGAGTGAAATCCAGTGCTGTGCTGCACATCACACGCTGCTGTTGTCTGTGCCAGACAGGTTACCTCTGATATAATACAGCCCGGGCCTGGGGGATGCCAGGCACCTATTAAAGAGTTCATGGCCATCTGCTATGGTTCAGGAAAATGGGTTTTCTAAGGACGGTCCAAATATGCTTCCTTTCTGTTGTACTGAAAATGCAGAGGGGCAATTGACATAAAAAACAGGTCTCCCCTTAGTCCAACTTTCACAGGGAAATTTGCAGCTTCTGGTGACCTTATCTGGAGAAACTACCAGCTAGCAGCAAATGCCATTATCCTGCTTGGAATAAAAACCCCTGTTCTGTCCACCTCCAGTGGCTCATTCATTCCCATTTTTGCTCCATCCATTTCTCCTGTTGCACATGCTTGGGAGACCTCATGGTGAACAAGATCAAGGGAGAAGCTCAGCTAAAGTTATCCTGTTGTTTGTGTGGGCAGGGACCTAACAGACAAGAGATGAAGGTGTGAAAGAGAAGTGTAAACTACATCAAGGGTGAGATCCATATTTTTAGTGGCAGTTCCATTTTATGCTGGTTCAAGTATGTCACAGTACACTTGAGGGTATGTTTTCAGCTCTTAGAGGTGAATGGGCTACTTTGACGTTCAGCTACAATATGAACTCATTTTATTGTCTCTGGCTCAGGCTTCAACTATAGCTCAGTTGTTTGCAATATTTTTTTTTTTCATGCTAAGTAATGTATATGAAACCCTACAAGTAATACTACAGAAAAATACAAGGGTTCAGAAAAAAAGTGAGTCTAATTTTTGTTTACAAGTTGGGTTTGTTGTACAGTTCAGTTTTCTTAAATGTTGTGCTGTCCATTTATCTTTCTACAGTGGTGGTGTTGTCAAAGTTGTGGGATAAAAGACCTGACTCTTAAGCAGAGACTGGAGTGCTTTTTTCAGTGCAACTGATGAAAGAAAAAATTAGAGAGCTGCTTCTTTTAAAACAAGATTATACAATAATGAATTGTACAGAGAATGGTATTTGAGCACTCAACTATAAAACATTAGGAGTCTTTTGACAAATCTTTTTCTGTCAGAAAATGCCATTTTGTTGCAGCATTCAAACATTGAAATGTCAGCTCACCAAAATTTGGTGAAATAGCTTTTCCAGATGATATATGGAAGGAAGGAGAGATTAAGCTAAGAGAAAGGCCATGGCTTTCCCCCGGGTGTGGAAAACCAACTTTCCAATCCCTGCCTGGTTAGTGAAAGCTCTCCAGAGGGCTCTCACCCTTTCCTGGGGAGTGCAGCCACTATGAACCTTCGGGGAGGGTGCTTTGTCTCAGAGTTGTGCTTTGTTTTCAGTGGAAAGGTCGTAGATTGCATTCGCATGCATAGAGAAACAAGTTTTGGAACTAGATGCAGTTTAATGAAATGGAATTCCAATTTTCCAGTCAGCCTTCCTTGCTATGCTTTGTCATCAGCTGAACTCAGTGAAAAAGGAAGTAAAAAGTAGCATTCTCTAAAAAGAAATAGACTCAAGGGAACATACTTGAAACAGGTATAAATGCCAAATTTCCATTGCCATAAAATGATTAAGGAGAAGAACTTAGTGGCCAAGAAGTTCAGTCCCCTTCATCATAGACAATCTGAAGGTGGGAAGTTTTCATATAAAGGTGCCAGAGCATTTAACTGCCTTTCTAAATATCATATTAAGGCTGAAGCATGCATCATGCCATGTGCACTGATTGCAGCAATGGCACAAACAGGCAGTCAATGAAGAAGGCAGAAACAGAGGAGGCACATTTGCTCTGAGTTCTTTTCAGTGAAACTGTTGGGCATAGAGATTCACAGGTGTTAAGATGATCTCTTTTATGGCACGCTGACGAACAGTCACCGTTGATAATCACTTGAACATTTTGGGAGACCTGGGCAAAGAAGGAAAGGGAGTTAACCCTCCTTCTTTTTCCATTTCCATTTAGCTATAGCAAGTTCTTGTGAAGATTCCTGCACTCTCTTGTTCTGAATCTTTTATGGTATTAACTGCCCATTTGGTATAACACACACACACAAAAAGATTATTTTCTTACTTAAAACTGACTCCTAGTTTCTTGAGGACAACACAAGAGGAAAAAAGCTGAGGAGGAGGAGGAGAACAGGACAGCAAAACAGCAGCAGAGTCCTTTTCTCATTCTATTTCTTCTAAGTTTGCTGCTAGAGAAATTAAAAAAGTAGCAGAAAGCCTTATCAGCCACTCTGAGACCTGGTAAATTTACACTAGCGTTAGGCTGTCAAAGGCAGTGCTCTTGGTTATCTTGCTGGTTGCAGGCTTGCAGCAGTGTTGCAAAAGAAACAAGTTTAGGACAGACTAACTAAACAGATGGCAAGAACAGAGAAAGATTAACTGAACTGGAGAAGGAAAAGGAGATAGGAGGGAGAGGCTGGGAACAGGAACCTGAGCCTCACATGCTGGATATCGTTCAGAAGTTAACAGAAGCTATTAGAAATGGGGTTATCTTTTGGATCCTTCCGATTGACTCTGCCTGCCCACGTCATCTCTTAGCATCAGGAGAATTACGGTCCAACAGTGCCATAAAGAACCCTCAAGTCCCAGCAAACAGTGGGCATTTTGTGCCACAAATTTAAATCTTACTCCTTTCAGCCCTCCTGGCATCAAATTATGGACACAAAAGGGCAATAAGCAAAAAAGGATTATCCTTTCTTTTGTTGTTCACCAAGTAAGCCAAATTTCCTGCTCATCAGTTTTGGGCCACTCCTCTCATTTCTCAGATGTAATCTCACCCAGCATTTCATTCAGCAAGCATTTTTCTCTAAACTTCTTAAGCCTTTTTGTCTATTCTTTCCTGACTTTATAAACTCTTCTATATAACAGGCAGAGGGAGACTTTTGTTATTTGGACATTGAGGTGTCCATACAACATATCTTGTTAGTTTTGGATTAGTGGTTTTGGTACAGTGACTTAGCCACTATTAGTTTCCTTTAAAATTGAATAAACTATTATTTTACCAGGATTTTTTCATTGTCTTCTAAAATGTCTGATATTGTCTGCTATCAGAAAGGGCCACTGAACAGTGATACGCCAGCAGTCCTAGGGCTTCTGGGATAGTGGACTGCCAGTTTCTAAAGGTTTATTCCTCTCACAAATATGCCTTGCAAAATATCTTGAGACCATCTGACGGAAATCACTGTGGAAGCGTCATTGCACTCTGTGCCTGTCTCCTTAAAGATTCATAATAAACAGAAATAACTTAAGGATATATTCAGACAGTAGCCTCAACAGAATCAGCTATAAGATGCGAGCTATGCCCTAGGCAGTGTAGCCATTATTCACAGAAGTGGTTGTGCAGCAAGCAGCACAGGGTTCAGCCTGGGCACCGGGAACTCCTGGAGACCTTGGCTAAAAGCCATGCTGTTGGGACCTCAGCCTTCATGTTGGCCTTGCTCTCTGAAGGAAAGCTAGCATGGGCACACCAAGTCTTGCAGCAACCGTTTCTTCCTACTGTCATGCACAAAGGGAGTAAGAAATGAGAACATTACGCAAAGAACACTGCAGGGAACACTAAGGAAAAACTGTTCTACAGCTGGAAAAATGTCATCATCAGATTTCCTCTTTTTGCTTCTGAAAATTGCAGCACTAGGAGAAGGGGGGAAGGGAGAAGGAGGCAAGCGGGCTTATGGCTGAATTCTTATTAGCAATTTAAATGGTAGTCCAAATATAGACTAGAAAGTCTTCTGTTAAGAAATTATGTTTTTCAAAGTTGCCTCAAGTTCTTCAAAGCTGGGTTTTATTTCACTCTTTGCCTCAGTAACACAATCAACTCTGATATGAAAACAGTCACCCTCTAGTGCATATTACCTCTTTATGGTGCAAAGGACTACCCTGTTACAAATAACATTTTATCCTGGGGGACAAAAAACCTAGTATTTTTTAGTTCATCTGGTGTTCCGTGTAGCTGATGGGGAAGCTACCACAAAAAGGGCCCAAAGAAAGACAAAATAAGGAGATGGAAGGAAAAGCCAGTAGTCCTTTCATATTTAATTTTATGTGCTACGACTTTGAGTGTTCAGGGTCCTGTGACTCTGAGTCATGCCTGTGTTCTCCGAGATATGCTGGCTTCCCTTCCAGCTCTGGTTTTCTGCATTATTCTCCAGTTCAGTTACTCATATTAAATCACATTTCAAAAACCCACTTTCTTCCTCTACTGAGTGCTACCATGTGTACCAGCATGCTGCAGTGCCATGAGGTGGGTCTCATCACTGAATGTGAGCATCTGTGGCAGCAGCTTGGTCTGGCCAGGCGGAATGGGGTGAGGAGGTGCTGCACGTCGCGGTGGGAACAGCCTGGTCTGCTAGTGTTGAAGAGGTCTGGCAAGCACCAAGCCTTACCTATGCACATGGGTCACATCTGTGAATTTCTGAAAGAGGAACCAGCAACTACCTTTTACAGACAGCCTGGTCATTTTATGCAACTGCCTGGGACATCTATTTGCTAATATTAAGAAGAAAAAAAATCTTGTGTGACTTCAGTTTGGATTTGCTAGGTATCTAATGCCAAACTCTGAAAATAAGAACCAACTTTTAAATACAGAAAGCCTTGCACCCATGGGTAGATGACTTAAAATAGGAGCTCAGTCTAACAGAGGAAGAGGAGTGCCCTATGATTTTGTTACCTTATGCAATCAGAATATGGCATGAAACAATTAAAGGAAAAGAGCCATCCAGTTCTCTAAAGCCTAAAGCAGTTCTAGGCATAGTTGATTAGGAACACAGAGTTAACACGAGAACTGTTAATGAAAATTGGGAACCATTCAAGGATGTACTGCTGCTTTGTCCATGCACAGCATAAAGGAGAAATAAATGGAAAAGACTAAGTTGCAATTCAACATATGCAGGTGATAAATGGCAGTCAAAAGAATAAATGGACTGTTTAGAGTCAATTCTGCCTTGTGTTCGCAATGGAGCTGGAATACACATTCTCTCTGCTGGACAGCAAACAGTGTCACACTGTGTCATTAGCTACCTCGCGCACAACTGCATAAATGCCGTCAGCATGGTTCGCCACTCACTGGAACTGAAGCGCGAGTCTGATGCATGCTGAGCATATGGGAGGAAACTTTGAAAACAAAATTTCAGTTCAACAGGCCTGATTACCTCAAGGCATATTTGCTGCCCTGTCGCTGCAAGATACCTACCTATGTATCTAACTAGCTAGATCACTTACTACCTTTCTGCTTTCTTTTCTTTCACCAGTAAAGGAAAGCAAGGGAAAAAAACACAAACCAGAAAAAAACTGAGAACCCAAAAGCTGTTGCAGAAGGGAGATTTTTTTGAAATGTTTTCTATGAAAATATTAACATTTTTTCCCTGGCTCTAGTGTGTGCATGAAACAGACCTGCTATGTTCTGGTGCTTCCTACACCATTCAAGTTGCAGCCAAGGGGAAGTATGAGTGGCTTTTTTTGCTTGTGTGTTTCTTGACAGGATTGTTCAGTCTTCATCTTTTTATTTCTATTTGAACTTCACACAGAGTAAACCTTAATATTTCTAAGCATCTCCTTAGTAACTAACACTTAAATAGAAAAATCTTAACATTGACCTCATTGCTTGCTCTCTGCCCTCCAAAACTTCCAATGATATAGAGGATTCTAAGAAAAGGAAGCGGGATGTGCAGGCATGGTCCAAGAAAGGGATCAGCTCCGTGAAGACCTGAATCCAGGAAATAGGCTGAGCAAAGATCCAGCTGAGGAGCTGTCTCCCAGCTGCTGCTGTATCCATGCTGTTGTGAACACCACTTTTGCTCTCATTGCATCAAAGATCTCATAACAGGACTATCTAACTTCCACTTTTTGTGTTTTCTTTGGAGAGAAAAACCGCCAGAAGGAAATTCTTTCGCCTATGGCCAAGTAATGTTATTCAAAATTCCTGTGTTAGACGGGGGTTGCTAAAATCCCTTTGGAATCTCCCTTGTGTGGTGTTTCTGTACAAACACAGCATGGCACTATGTTAAACCACCACGGTTGAATGATCTCTGCAATCCATGACATAAGGAATATAGGTTGATCATATGGATTGAATCACAATAGATAGGAAAGACTAATACAGAATATATCTTATTTAATTAGGAAATCTTTCTGTCTCAGGTACTCAAAAAGTGAAGTTAATTCATGTAAACATTTTACATCTGGGCAGACTTAAAAATGCATCAGCACAGAATGTTTTAAAGTTGCTGCTTCCTAGGGGAAATTCAATAATTTTTTTAGGGCCAAACACTGAAGCCAATAGGATTTTCCTCTGTAGAATCAGAATAAAACAAAACAGCCCCCATCTCTCCCCATGACTATTGATGACAGGCACCAGAGCTCCACAAAGGAAAGCAGAAAATGAGCACTAATGAATTTTGAAGTCAACTTGCCAAGTTACAATACTGTCTTCGTTTAAGTCTCTTCTAAGAATTTTTCCAAGGTATTCACAGGAAATAAATAGCTTATGAAAACAGCAGTATAATTTCAGTGGAACCATTGACATACCCAGGAGCCCAAGTCAAAGCTTTTTCATGTGAGTGAGAACCTCCACAGCCATTGACAGAACAGCACACGATTAATCAGTTTGGGGGTAGTTTGGCAAACAGAGGTGGGTACAACTGCTTGCTCTGCCCCGACTTCCTCTGAAAGTCTTCAGTACTTTTAGGTTAATCCATTCAGTTCCTTTGGGTACCTTTCCATGCAGGGATGACAAAGCCAACTCTGAACCTTTTCATACCAAGATAATTTCTAAAGCCAAGTTTCACATACTAAAAGACAGTCCCTGAATGAGCTAACCAGGTTTCTGGAAGCAGGATAATCTCCTTAGCAAGACTCAGGTTGCTTTCCAGCAGGGCTGGCTAACCAAGCAAGCATGGCTGTTGTTTTCCCAGTGCCTGCTTTGCTGCTACGTGATTAAGCTGGGCAGATTTATGTGTCCCTGCACTGGGCTGCTTAGTTATAACCACTGGGTCTCAGTTCTTTGGGCGTAAAATGAAAGTAATACCCTCCTCCTGCCTTGCACACATGTAAGGGGGAAAATGTTAGAAGCCAGAAAATCATGTGGGTGTTTCTTGTAAAGGGTCCTAGACCTGTCTAGTATCTCAGATCTCTCTTTCTGACAACTTTGTGAATTTTGAACCCAGTCAATGCCAACTGGCCATGCGATTTCATAATTTTATCCACAGTCCTGCTTTTATCCTGTTTCCTTCCTATTTGTCACATCTGCGTTTGGAGAGTGCAACAGTCCAGAGGGGTGCTGATGCTGGGGTTCTGTGAGTTACAGAAGGCCTCAAATGTAGCAGAAAGCTGGCTGGGTCAGAAACTTTCCAGCCACTTCCTTCTTCTGCAGCTACCACAGCAGGATGTGAGATGGGAGGCACCCTATGTTAAGACCTATCCTGAAACTCAGATGATTCTCCTTTGACTGCTTGAGATATTTCTATTGGTAGATTACACTGGCAATGCCACTCAAAGTAGTCATACTAGACAGAAAGATGTTGTTGAGCACCCTGTTCAGTTAGAAGACTGGACACACATATTGACTGGTTTTGTATATGAACAAAGAAATACGCTGTCCCGCAAGGTAAGGAGAAAGCAGCTTTCCGAGGTTGTTAGAAGCGCAGGCAAAACTCTCTCTGTATCCCCTCTCCCTGTGAGTGGGTAAGATGTCTCACACATTAATACATGCTCCACATGTTACTGACTCATTTTCTTTCTCTTACTAAGAACACTTTTAAAGCAAAATTTCAGTCTTTAAAAGCAAGTCCCTGCCCTTTTATATTTAGCAAATTAAATGACTTCTCTAAAATCTCTCTGAATTTCTCTGCAGTGGGTTTGTGAAGATTATATCACAGATCTGACAGTCATAGTGAAAGAGGAATACAACCTGCTCCATATATGAACCAGGAAGTCTACTCTTTCATGTAGACAGTGAATTTCAGATGAAAGATCTGAATAACTTCCTTTTTCCACTTCAAGCTAAAAATAATATAGCCCAGCCCAGAAGACATAGGGATACAGGGGGATGGGGATAAAGCAGGAGACTGTCAATCCTGTGGCTCAGGATGCTGAAGCGCTGCAAGAACGTCACGTGCTGATACTGTAAACCAGGCCCAATGAAAGTCTTGCAAGCGCTTATTATACTGCTTAAAGACTCTTAAACCATTCCGCAGTGTTACTCTGCCTCTGTCCCACTTTGTATTGGCTCTTTCAGCAATACATTTTCCAGAAAAGGGGACTTGGTGTAAGAATTGTTAATTAAATGATCTGTGCCTGGTGCTATAAATAAGCATAACTATGTCATTCTTATTGAAGTCAGTTACATTTTGCCTGCCCTTCATGCCTAGTTTTAAGAGATCTCATATTGGAAGGTGAAGAGACTGCGGTTTTAGTCTGTATTTCTAGCTGTTTTCTCTCTGTGAGCCATATGGCTACAGTTCTGGGCCTCTAAACAGAGTCTGAATGTCTCTCTGAATATGTTTAAATCATACAGCAGGTACGTGCTGTGAAGCACCTCAAAGTGGCTGTATTCTAGCTGTCCACTTCAAGCATATGGCTGAACTGTGTGCTGGGTCCTGCCTGGCCACAAGTCCCTCCCATGAACTGGTGGGGAGACAGCGAGCATCCGAATCTCACTGAACTGCAACTTGGCATGCGGGTGTGTGGGTCAACATGCCTTTTGCATGGCTGGGGAACCCATGTCTCATATTTGTGGGCCTTTGATGAGGATCTCAGAGATGACTGATAACCTCATTGAGTACTCTCTGCCTCAGCAGGAGGGTGGAGGTCAATGGTGGAATTCAGTATGTAAAATATCAACTTGAGAAGACAAGTGAGTGGGCTACTGTACTTGGCATTGCTTCAACAGCTTCTACAGTAGTGCAGTTCTTATTTTTACCATTCAAGAATGATCTCAAAAAATTGGAGAGAACTCAAAGAGGATCCACAGCAATGGCTAAAGAACTGGAGCACACACAAAGACTCATAGGAGCTCAAGCTGTTTATTAGGTAGGTGATAAAGTTAGGGGAGAGTCTGCAAGTCATGCTCATTGAGGAAGAAACAATTTGATTATAAAGGGCTTTCCGATCCAATAAACAAAAGTACAAGACCTAGTAGATGTGATCTGAGGCCTTCCCTAAAAGACCCACAGAAAAGAATGTCCTCCCCGACAGCTCCACTTTGGTCCAGCTGAAATGGTCGTGGAGGGAACAGTTTCTTCTGCTGAATCCAGTGTAGGCAATGCCTCCAGCAAGACAAGCTGTGGCCATGGCCCTGGTTTGGCCTCAGCAGCAAGGACACACTATTACATCAACTGCACTGTACATCAGAGAAGAAGCCAGGCAAGCTAATGTCTATATAGCTGACAGGTCACCTCTGAATTGCTGAAGGATTCTCAAGAAATCTGGATTGCTTTTAGTACCACTGACTGGGCCTGGTAAAGGAGTCTTTTTAATGTGTATTAGGATTGAGCAAACAGGGACAAAAGGGAAATAAATCTCTTTCTAGCCCTTGGAGAAAGAAATTTTTTTTGTTTCCTCATTTTTGGGTCAGAGGCAGAGACATGGAAATCCCGTGGTACAGCTTGCTCCCGCAGATGTCTGACAAATTCTGGAGCAATAGGGAAATTATTTCTGCTCTAATGATAATTCAGAATCAGCATTTCAGGTAAAACAGTGTTTCAGATATCTAACCAAACTTAGAGTAAAATGTTAAAGAATCTTCTATCACATACCACTTCAAACTGATGACCGGTCCTGCCATCAAAACTGGCATCGATCAAAACTCAGGCAGCAGACTCCCAACAGCTGCAGAAAGTGCTGGGCTTACAGAACTGGCTGAAAATTTTCTTGTAAGGAAAGAGGGCCACTTACTTTTAGAAAATTTTCTCTCCTTTTCTTGAAATTATTAGATTTGGTGATGAAAAACTTACATTTAACTGAGTGTTTTCTGGAATAATGAAAGAATGAAGTTCTAGAGAGTGGAAAGAGTCATCACAAAATCATTAAAGGAACTCTATAACAGCAGGTCTACTAATGCATCACCTCACTCTGGTTGTCCTAATGTAGGGTAAAGCAGGCTTCCAAAATTATATTCTCCATATCAAGGGAAAACTAAGCAAAACCAAGTGCAGAATATTTATCGCCATTAAATTTTCTCCATTGTTTTTTGGACAGTGGAGCAAAAGATAAAATCTGTGGAATGAATATGTCACTTCATAGATCATTATAAGTGCAGCAGTTTACTATAACAGCAAAACCCTTAGATTATGATGGATTAACGTCTTTAACATAAACCTAATTTTTATAATGTGATTCATAACCCATTTTCCTTGCAATAATTTACAACAGTAAAAAATTTGGAACAGCACATTTTTTCCTAAAAAATAAACTTGATGTGAAAGTGAAGCCATTTAATAAAGGACAGTCCACTGGAAAAGTTTTCTATATATATCATCAAAAAGTATATGTTGCTTTGTATATCCTTGCTAGTAGGGGCTGGGTTGTCTCTCGTGTGTGGCCTTAAGAAATAATTATTTTGGTTGTTAAAAAATTAAGAAAATATCCTTCATTCTGAACAGGATGGGAGAAGGGATGATTCCCATACATCATAAATATTTAATTACAACTTTTATATATCTGTGTATAAAATCAAGGGCCAAAAGTAATGACCAGAGAGGACCACAAACAGTGTATTTCGCCATTATTTGAGGAAAATTAGAAATAATGCAGAAAATCAAAAAAAGTTCAGTAAGTGGTTTTGTTCTTTTCTAGGGTATGGGGAGTACAATACTGTATTCACATAATCTGTAGTTGAAATACTTTCCACTACAGCAGTTTTCAAAAGCATCTCTATTCAATGTACAGAAATGGGAGCTTTTTGCTGCTCATCTACCCCACCTGTCTTGGGCTCTTCTTTCACTAAATCACATTCTGGAAGTGCTTAAAGACAGAGGAGCTGTATTCCATCCTGTGGGTCAGAGAATGCGAATTTATGATGTAAAGTGGCGTTCCTCATCAGGGCACAATAAAAAAAAACTTGAATGGTCTAGTCAGCAGCAGGCTGCAGTCAGGGGAACAAAGTGACCTGAATGCAAAAAGGGACAAGTAATCTCAGGATGAATCAGGTGAGGGAAGATCTTTTTAAAAATGTGAAAATATTATTGTTATTTGCCAAGGCTATTGTTAAGATGTTATCTGGAAACTCTGTTCACTCATGTTTGAAAATTCAAACTTGCACATGGGTAGAGCAGGCATCTGGACAAAATGGGGAAAATTGCTCTTGTAGAGCAGGCATGAAGGAGCTTGTCTTGTTTACCATAGCAAAAGAAAGGCTGGGATGCAATATGATTGCTTTTTTGGAAATACATCAGAGGGCTGAGCACCACGAGAGGAGAAAGATATGTGAACTAACAGCATATACAGGAAATGGGAGATAGGTAAGTAGATAGATAGATGTACAGGTAGATAGATAGTCACATTCAAAGTGTCTCTTTCCTGTAGCAGTTGCATCAGAAGCTCAAACAGTTGGAAGCTGAAATGAGAAAAATTCAAATCAAAGTGAGATGAAAATTTTGATTGTGATGTTAATTGTAGCAGTTTAGCAGTTTGCAGTAGATTCTGTCTCAGTGGAAACTGAAATGAAAATGGCACATTTTCTTTACAAGATAATTTTTGTTCATTCATAACAGTTGTCTTGAATCAGGAACTGATTCATGGAAATCATATGGCTCCTATTTTGCTGTGTGTCAACAAGGCAGTTCCCACAGTGCCTAAAATCTTGTTGCTATCATTCTACTTGTTTAATTTATAGCTCCTTTGAAATTACAAGATCAGTGTAAATCAGACTCAATGGAAATAAGAATTGGATTCTATGCTTTAGCACTTCTGTGAAACAAAAATCCATTGTTTTCTGTGTCTTGAATCTTTCTTGAATGGTTTTATTTCATACATGGTTACAGCTCAGCAGAAGGCTGTTGTTAGCTCGCAATAATAGATTATATTCCAGTATTTTTTGTGTAGCTTCCTTTGCTGAGGAGGCCAGCCTCTAGGTTAACTTCTGGAAGTAACTTTGGAAACTAATTTTCAGGCAATGCTCCAAGAAAAAGAGGCACATGTTGAGGAACTGACATAACTTTTTAACACCACAACCAGCATATTTCTTCAGGCAAACCCAGCCAAAAGAAGTTGCCAAAATCAATATTGATCTAGTCCTTCAGCCAATCAACAAATGCCATTGTTTATAAGATATAACTTTCTTGGTTAAAGTTCAAAGCTAAACGCCAAGGATTTTCAAAACGATTTAAATGAGAGGATTTAGATTTCCAGAAACTCTGGCTTGCTCTCAGCCTCAGTGGGTATTCTGAGCCATCAGAAATTATCCAGAAAACCTCCACAGGTTTTATATTAAACCTAATGGTGAAATGACAGCAAAGTGGACGTGGGTGCATGCACATATGCATGTGCGTGTGATACATGTACACAAATATGTACCTACAAATCTTATATGAAAAAATGGCACTTCAGATTTTTCTGGATCACTGAAATCTGGTTTGAGACTAAGAAAAGAGAATTACACACTATGATTAAATGAAATTTGCAGGATCTCCTGTGGGTTGATAAAATGTCTGCTCTTCTAATCCAGCAAAATAAAAATTGTGTTGGGTTCAAAATTCCATGAGCTTAGGTTTTATAATCGTAAATCCATTGAATCATTGCATAGGCATGAGATTTATTTAACCTTTTCCTTAAGGTGTTTCTTTAAAAGAACCAAATATTCCTGAATTTTACATGGTATTAATATGTCCAGAACTACACAAACCCAGAAGAGGCAATGCAAATGTTTATCCCCTTTAGCAAGAGATTTGCGTGATTCCAGTCAAGGATTACATTCCAGAATCTGGGCTTCATTTTGTGAGACACGCTATATGAGCTTTAGATAACATGCAGACAGGTAGGCCACGTGGCAAAAAGCCAACTTTTCAACTAATATTCAGAAACCTCAATAAGTGGGAGCTGCACTTTTTAAACTTGTAAGTAATAATCTGTGTTCTGAATAGCGCTATCAGGGTGTTTTGAAATATTAACGCATACTGCTATCTAGCTTTGGCGGGCCATTTAAGTAACGATGAAGACTCTTGCTTAGGTATTGAATGGTAAAATTGGGTTTATTTTCATAGCCTTTAAAGTCCTGGAACCATAGTGTAGACATCTGATTTTAACAGTCTTATATGGTACTCTGATGCTCCTGCTTTGCTTTTTTCCTTAGATTCAGGATTTTTGCTTTCCTATCTTGAGGGTGAAGTGGTTTGAACCAATTATAATTTGCAGTGTTAACTCACTCCTAAAAAAAAAAAACCTACATGCCTATTTGCTAAAAATTCTGGTTATTCATTGTGCCGAGTGGAGATAGTGCTGCCTTTTCCTCATTTTTACCATTTCAGTGGCCCAAGACAGTCTAAAGGACTGTACGTAGCTATTCCTCTTTGTGTCTTTGCATGCATGAGACTTAAAATTTCTATCTTGTGACACAACAGACAGCAGTGGCTTAAATTTCCCCTTACTGAGTGTGTCACACGGTAATCCTGGATGTGACAGGGGACTGTGCCATTTTCTTACTGTCTTCTTAAAACTCACAGGTATGTTTTTGTAAACAGGAATGCCTCTGATTATGACAAAATGAATGCAAATAGCATTAGTTTCACTTAGCTTTTTTAACTTATTCTCCCTAAAAAAATAAAGTAGTGGATTATATAGTCCAGTATCTGGTAATCAGGCTGTAAAATGAATAACTTAGCATAATACAGAGTGGGAAATGGGTACAAAAATACAAAAAGGGTATTGTCCTTTTAGGTATTCTGAGAGTCCTTTGAGTCTTCTTCTACGCAGAAAAAATAAGAATCTGTGCTGTTTACTGATGAACAGTCATAGAGGATAGATCTAGTTCTTCCAGAAATTGTGCATTATTGTGGTCTTAAGCTATGCCATGCTTTAACTTTTGGGTTTCACAGTCCTGGCATAGACTCTGCGGCAGGACATACATTTCATGCAGCTAGTGTCATAAGTTACAAAAAAAACCAAACCCAAGCCCCAAACCGTTTTCTCAAAGAAACCCCCTTTTCCCTAGGTGCTGGGTTATTAAACTCCATCAAACTAACTTTTAAGCGTAGCTTCAAAATGAGTATCCCACTCTGATGTCAGTAGGCGCAGAAATACCTGCTTACCCCTAGTCTTTACCTGTAGGTCAATCATCTTTTCTTTACTAGGTGTAACTTGTTCTGGTTTTATGGCAAGCAAAGATAGGGACCTCTTCCTCTACCCCACCAGCAGAGCCAAGTCCTCCCTCTGTCCAACAACATAGGCACTTTCTATCGACCTCAGCCCAGAAATCCAACCCATCTCACAAAATGAGGATTAGTGTGTAGTACCATGAAAAGCTCCGAGCAGCACCTCGGCTACACCACCACCAAGTATTCAATGGGGAAGGGACAGACAGGAGGACAAGCTCCTACTCTGAACTGGTCAGAAAGGGTATTTCACAGCAGGAGAGGGCTCTGATGGTCAGCCTGGTTGATAGGGGGCAATCCAGTCTTCTGCGGCAGTTACATATGCTGCCTTCCAGATTGAGTGGTTTGCACTGCAGTAGCCTGAAACCCTGAAATTCTCACATGCTTAAAACTGATGAGGAGACGCTGCTGTCATTCCTCAGCCCTTACAGTTGTAAGGTGCTATGAGCCACTTGGTCCTGTGGGACCTGGGAAGCAGTGGTGGACTGGGTACATACCAGAGCGTGGCTACACTTCCCATATTTATCTGCTAATAACCTATTATGAATTTTTTCTACCTGTTCTTATTTGATTCAGGGTTTTTTAAAGGACTCTGACATAACTGCTTCACTGTGATGAGCAATGATGTAAGGCTACACTGGGTTCATTTGTTCAGCATTTTAGGATCAACTGTGTCTGTACAACAAAACCAGAAAACCCTACCCTCCTCAGCCTCTGCTTTTTTGAAAATCTTCCTGGATCTTGCTTAAAAGTAGGTGTACTGTTCACTTTTTTCTCCTCTCAGATACAGAAAGCCATGCTGTAGTGGACATCCAATGACATATTTTGTTTTCAGGGAGATGTTTAAAAATATTTGAAATCCATTGCCAATAAATATTCATAATATTCCCTGCAGAAAAGCTTGTTCCCAGAAGTTGCCATAGGTGACATGGAAGTTCAGGAATGATAAATGTTTCTTTTTGCTGACGATTTCACATTTTCTTCTTGCTGCTGACATTTAGACAAAGTTTTCTGCTGACATTAGAAAGAAAAAATTATTTTCCCTGTCCAGACGTTCCTGGCCAAAATATCACTTTTGTGCTTGCTTTTACATTCTTAAGTTCCCAGTTGTCCTAAACGAATTCTTTTTTATTGATCTAATGATTACTAGGTTCCAATTCTCCCTGATTATTCTTTCACTTTATGCCTTGTATCTGTAGCTGTAGTAGGAGAGCTCAGCTGTTGCATTTTAATACTTTTAGTAATCTTCCTTTCTGTCTGTCTAGCCGCACAATAACTTTCACTTGACTTTAGGTCAGTTAATGGCAGGTGGCTGCACAAATTCACATGGGGTTTTTTTCTATCTCTTCTGCAATCCGAATTAGCGATACTTTCCTTCACACACAATTCTCGAAAGTACATCTACCCCATCTGTTTGGTGCCTTTGTTTATGTGTTGTTTTAAAGCAATATGGTTGCAATTTTTTCACCACTCTTACATTATCAGGTGTCTCTGTTTCCCTGATCACATCTAGCGTTGTCCATTGTCTTGAGTTTTGGGCTTGGCTTCTCTCTTAATACCATACATAAGGTCCCTCAGTTCTGTACAAAGTTAACTCAGGCCAAAACTTAAGGTTGCAATAGCCACAAATGAATATATTTTGAAAGAGCCTTCCTTTCTAGAACTAATATTCAGTATAAGCCTTATTAGTTCCAGATTTGCACAGATTTTTAAATGCTGCTAATTCAAAACTTTTGCATTTACTTTTATAACACACAGACAATTAAAAGCAGGCTGGACAGCAATGAACAAATCTGGGACTCGTTATGACACCATTGTTGTTATAACAGTTCTCGTTGTTTGTATTTCAAAGTGAGAAAATTGAAAGTTATTCTGAATAAAACCAATGCTTGTGAATACTAAACTTTTAAACTCAATTTAACTGCCTTTGGTTTTTCTACCATGGAAAAAAAAATATTCCTTAAAAAAACCATCACAGAAAATCAGTTCTTGGGTGTCATTATCTGGTTGCCAATCAATAAGTAAGCAAGAAGTGCACAAGTCTGCAATAACACAGGAAAAGGAAAACAAAACATGAGGCCAAATCCTAGCAGATCTGAAAAATAAAACCAGTCTTACCTCAAAAACCAAAACAGTTGGGAAGAGGCAATAAAAATGGTCTGCAGAAAAGCCTACTGCACCTTTGTAAGTTGGAAAGATTTGTTCCATCTATTGCTGCCAAGGGAGAGGGAAGAGAGGGCACAGAGTTTTGCAGGAAACACATGCTTTTGCCGGGCTTTTTGGTACTCTTTTTCTCATTTATCGCTTAATATGATAGGCACCTGTATGCAGCTGTTCCTGACAAGCAAACCTCTTATGGTGGTAGTACAGACTAAGAAAAATAGCTTGGTTTGGGTTTGTACCTTTGTTCCCTAAAGAAAAGCCACAGCACAGACACCTGCTGGTTGCTGTTTCTTGGGGTTCTGGATTCCTTGGATCCACACCAGTAAAACAGTACTTTGCCTGTGGAGCCAGATTGCCCATTTCCATGCTTGCACCTTTGTAAATTCAGATGCAGTCTGTGGCAATGGAATTGCTTTGCAGTAAGAGGACCCACACTATACTTTCTGTCCTGCTACTCCAAACATTCTGTAATAGACTTTAGTGATGATACAGTAGGTATTGGAGGTGTAATATGTATTGAAGACATACTTGCCAAGAAAATTACAATATTAAAGAGGCAGAAAAAAATAAAGCACCCTCCTAATTTTTAGCCCCATTGTCTCATAGTGTGAAATACCATTCTGCCAAAGCACACTGTTCTCTTCTACCTTAACACACAAAAGAAGTAATATTCTACTGTGTCTTGTTAACAGCCCTGAAGCTTTAAATATCTGTGAGGTTAAAGGCCCTATTCCTGAAGGCTTGGTTGGAGGCAAAATAGAGAGCTGAAAGCACATACAGCATGTTGAAGGTGCATTATGTAAGAGAATTTCCCCCCCCCCGAAATTCCTTCTAATATAAAAATAACGAGAATTTCTAGCAGAAAAGAGTCAGTCAAAAACTTCCTCATTTTGCTTTTCTGTTCATGCCACTCCTAGTAGTGACCATGACAATGAAGCAACGGAAATGAGAATTGGTTCAGCTTCATGAAGGTATAATACTTGACACATTAAATTTCAGTTAAAAACTTGACACCTTGCATTAGGTGACAGAGAGGACTATATAAATAACAGGAAGTTTCCTGCTAAAGCAGGAAGCTATTCTGAATTCTTTTTCAGAAGCCCTGCAGAGAGATATGGTACTTACAAAGCAGTGATGCGTTGCTCTCTTTTTCCTACTCATCTGACCCAGCACAATGGCTGCAGAGACTTCCTGGTTTGGAAACCACAGCACCCCAGAATAATCTAGAAATATACATTGTGAACTGCAGAAGGCAGATAAAACCAGTACTAAAACTAAGGCAACACTGGATGATCAGACAAATGCCAGCTTTGGAGCCTTCTAAAACTGCATTTAGGTGTGTCCTTAAATGACGGTGTAATCCCAAGCTCAGACAGGTACCACTGGGAATGTGCTTTCCTTCTCAACACAATTCTATATTGTTTAGCCGCAGAAGCACAGGAAGTTTAAGAATGAGGAAGCTATAGACTTTTCCTTATGCATCAACATTAACCTTTTTTTTTCATGAATGATTAGGTGCTGCTTTGTCAGTGCTAAAAGGAGACATTTTACAAAACAACTCACAAAGGAGAGCATTAAAAATTACAGCTGCTGTCTTCACAAAGGTTAGTGATGGTTCTACGAGTGGGCAACCTTACCAGAGTTGCAGAGGGAGCAAAAGCTACTTTTCTGAATTTCCAGTTCTTGTTCAGCGTAAAGAATATGGAAAGTGAAACAACTTGGCTACAATCCCTTCATGGAGTGAACTTTCTCAAATTTTCAACATGAAGAAGCTGGACCTTGTCAGCAGAGTTCTACCTTTCCTTCTGTCAATGGTAAACCTGTGCAATCTGCTACATTTTGAGTGTCTCTCCCTTTGAACCTATTCAATCTTTCTTGGGATTTAAATACCAACATTTACACTGGAGCTGGCCAAACCCCAGAATATATGAAGGGATGAAATTTTGGCATTTTGAAACTTGTTTATGTGCAGAATAGAGGGGAAAAAAAGCTTGCAAAATTTCCCATTGAGCAGGCAAAGTGAAAAAATAATTCTGGAAATACCAACACACATGATTTCCAAAAGGAAAGGTGCTCTCCAGGGATCACAGCAGCAGTTTTGAGCAAGTGACTGCTAGTCAGGGTAAGCAGTAGTGAAATCAACAGGAATCATGTCAGCATCTGCCAAGGCTCTGAGACTCCAGACAGGCTTGGGGAGCCTAGAAAGCCAGCTGGACTGAGAGCCTGGAAACACTGGTACCCTCGGCCCCGGTCAGTCTGAATTAGCAATAAACCTCTGCAGCCTCCTCTGTGGCAGGATGCCTGGCAGGCGGGCAAATTTTGGCTTGAGCTGGGGTTGCAAGCTGACTGCTACACAGATGGAGGCCAACATAGTTAAATCCAGAGCTTCCAAGGCTCCCTTGTTCTTGGCTCAGGTAGGATCCCAAACCACCCGCCCAGCCCCTGGCCCCAGGACCGCTTGTGCACAGGGCTATTCTGGAGCTGTGAGCTCTAGGAGCGTGGGCTCCTAGGCAGAAACTGCACAGCCATGCCACTGCAGCCCATCAGGACCAGAAGGGAGCACGTCAGGTTTGATAGATTTGTTGAAAATTTTTGAAAGTTTTGTTGTTTTTTTTTTTGGAACTGATGAGCTGACCTCTGAACCAATGCTTCCATCCTGGCCACAGGGATGTGATGTGTAAGAGGAAAATACAAATGCCTCAAACTGAACAAAGACTGTATTATGATTTCACAGAGTTAGTAAATGTGTTTCTAAAATGCCAGAAGAGGCTTTTGCTGACATGCCATCAATCCTATGGCCTTTAACCCTACAAAAGAGGATAAAACCTCTTCCTACTCACCTTAATTATCTCACTGAGGCCAAGACTGGGATTTTCTTTCTAACAGCTGGCTTATAGCACATTAAAAACTATCCATACATCATGTGTCAGCTGCAAGTGAACTAGTAGAAGGACAACAGTGTAAGAACTTGCCTGAACCAGAAACCTCACTGGGTCATTTTGCCTTGACTTTACTACCACTATAATTATTTTTTTTCAGTGTTTGTGTTCAAAGTATCCAATTAAAGCAGGTCTTCACTTTGACCTGGGAATTGAGTACAACCTGGAGAACAACTGTACTCCTGAATCTAAACTGCAAAGTATGTTGGTGTACAACACATCTTGGTTTCTAAGATGGTAGAGTTGTACCCTTACACTGTGACAATGAAAGCTTTCTATCAAAAACATTACGAAACATCACACTGAAATAGAGTGATTCAATTTAAGACCTAGATTGGCATAAATAAAAAGATGTTAAAACTGTGCTCTTGTAGAGAAGGCTGAGTTAATGCTCTTATCTCTGAAAATAACCAACATCATTTTTTCTGAAGGTATAATACTCTGCTGCTTCTAATTTCATAGTTCTGTAAGTAGGAGACCTTTTGTCGTCACCAAGCTAGTGATTGGCCTGTGAAGCAGGACTGATGCTTCTAGAGTCTCTCCCCAGCTGGTACTGTAGCAGTGGAGACAGATGCAAAGACATTACAGAATGTAACATATATCAGTTTAGTGACTCATCTTTATTCCTTCTGTACAGTATATGGAAAAATATGCAAGAAACATTGCCCTTACAAACAGAATAAATAATTAGTAGGCAAGATGAAGAGCTGAAGTTCACATGCATTCATTGTTCCTTTTTTTCCCTTTCCATAAGTCACACTTTTTTAAACACGGACCAAGCTCACTATTCACATGCAGTGTGAATCCCACACTGTAGTCTCTCCCCTCTTCCCCATATGCCTGTAAGGCACAAAGTGGTGGGAAAAAACTGTGGCTGTTTCTTACTGATTACTGTACATTTTTGTGATAAAATGTTTTGCGGGACTATCAGGCTGAACTCTAGCTGACTGCTTTCAGCCCAGCAATATTCCATATAGCCAGGAACTAACACTTCAAGCATTTCCTTCTTTCCTTGAACTCTGCAGTGAGGAACACTGGCTAGTTATCTGTACATCTTGAGTGCTTCTCTGTATTTCTTTAAAGCAAGACAAAGAGGCATTCAATAGGAATTTGACTGTATTATATAGCTTCTAATTCTGTTTTCGCCATTATCACGTATCAGTTCTGGTTTTGTTCCCCAGCCAAGTTCTTTTCATATTTTCCAGAAGTGCCTGCACCCAGTGCCCCAGGAAGGTTTAATGAACAAATCAGTATTCCTTTTTAAGCAAGCAATTATTTTTCATTCATCTCTTTTCAGGTCTGTTAGGGAAACAGTGAATTAAAGAAACTAATAGAAAGGAGTTCTTGCTACCACTACCATGTGCTGGTTCTGAGCCAGAGCATGTCTAACATTTGCAGGAATCATGCGTGTGAAATGAAAGTGGACAATGGCTTTTCTGTAAAATGATTAACTGTGTTGGTCCTCTTTCACTCTTCTCATGGAAAGAAGTCAGACAGTCCTTGCGGAAGAGCTAAACTCAAAAATATTCCCGGTTGGCCTGCAACAGGGAACCAGGTTATCCTCAGCCAGAATTAGCTCATCCAAGCTTTCCCCCTACTCCTGAATGTGTAAAAAGTTCATAGATGGGGGTAAGTTTGGGAGTCTGGCACAAATGATTGTTGCCATCTGAAGTAGCTCAGATCAGGATTAGGTCTTCTGGACGACAATTTGGGCACCAAAGTCCATTTATTTCAAGGTTGTTTTCTTTTCCACTTCTGTTGGTCTGGAATGGCTCCAGATATGAAACTTCTGCACACCAATGTCCTACCATTGTCAGTCTTTAGGAGAAAACATCTTTGTCCCTCTTGCTAGAAAAATACAGCAGAAGCTGGTAGTTTCCCACTAAATTGTGACTGAATAACATGGTTTCCTTTTCAGCTATGGTTTTTGTCATCTCTCTGGCATCTCAGCCTACAGCATAGCATTACTTTGGTTTTCTTGTGTCACTGACAACTTTTTATGTCTTGCACTGGTGTACTGGGACATGTGATCTAACAGCCAGAATCTCTGATGTGACTGTATCTCTAGTAGCACATGCTGTAACCTGTAGGGAACTTCAGCATCCCTTAACTAGGGATGATGCAGTAAAACTAACTGTAGCCTACTCTGTGTATCTCATTTAGATGTCAGAAGCAGACAGCTTTTGCCACTTTTCTACATGCCTACCACAACAGAAGATAATCCTTGTGTTTTGGTTTTGCATCTGGAGTCTGACACTGGATGTGAAGTGAATTTATCACTGCCCTACTGCCACTGCAGCATGACAGCTGCCATCCTTGTGCTCCTGATGACTAAGATGTCAAAAGAAATGCTGATGCTAATAACGTTGTACCTTTCCACACATAATTCGTGCTAGAGGTCTTTAACACTGTAATTGCTTGCACTTGAACTTCCTTTTTTTTCTCTTGCTGGACGATGTTGGTATGAACGTCTAATACTTATGCTGAAACTAAAGTTTAAATTTTATTTTTGCTTATGTTTTATGTTGTAACTCTTCTGGCAGAGTTAATATTAAGGCTGTTATTGGAAAATGAGTCAGCACTTTCAAAAACTGCAGTCTTGAGTCCCCAGATGCTTAACCTTATAGGAATAGTTTTATATTGAAACCCAAGAACTCCCAAAGCTTGGGCCTGGAATAGCTGGGATTGTAGTACTTGAGATACGGATATGTTTGCAACTTTTATTTCATCCTAATAAAGTTTCCAGTATTGTCTGTACATGTGAATAGGCACAGCTGATACAACACAGATTTAAACACATTTGAGAGAATTCAAGTTAGATTCTAATTAAGCTTGCTTTGGTATCTATTCCCTCTAATATTTTGTTTTCAGAAAAGCTGTGAGCTCTTCTGGCTTAGCTGGCCAAGGAAACATTCCTGCTGCTACAGGCGATTCTTAGATGCAGGCAGCTGGAGTCCCAGTCCTCCAGCACTCATCCTTTTTAGTCCCATTGCAGAGCTTGACCTGAAGATGAGAAACACTCCCAGGTCCTAAACTTTATCGCATTGTTCCTTCTTCTTTTGGCATCCCTTTCTATTTGCATCACAAGTCCCTTATTTAATTATCATTAAAAGGCCTCTGTCACTCAGAACCATGATCACAGATCCAAGCAGTATTGCATATTTTGAACTTGTATAAAGCACAGTATCTTACCACACCTCCCACTTTCTGTCTGGAAGCATCTCCCAACATTGCCTGCTTTGATCATAAGGACAGGAGCGATTGCAAGTACTCCTCTGGACTGATTGTAACTGAGAAAAAAGAACAGTGCAGCAACTTTCTAGGAAGAGGGTTTTTTTAAACAAATACAAAGCCTATTGACTGGAAATGATCTGAATGTGATTCTAGCCACTGCCAGGTCTCTTGGAAGCGTGAGCTGCCAGCTTTCCTTTCCTGTTTTGTTCATTCTGATAACATATGTAAACAATCAGTAGTACACATCAGAAGGTTTTTCTTAGGCTTACGTAGGACCTGCAGCATAAAGCACACACACGATACAGAATGGCGAAATCTATTCCATCAGAGGTAGGACTCGTTCTGTCACAGGGCAAATTTGCATTTCAAGGATGGTAAAACAGCATGATGGTAATGGAACTATTTGCAATTCAGGGAAACAGGTGCTGAGGACAGGGTCAGATCATTGCAAGCCTCTGCCCAAGGCACAGCAGACATGAAGACTGAATGGTCCTGGCTTCTCACGCCCATCCCACGGTTCGTTCTCATTTGCCACTCATAGGCTGATGTAGGCAAAGAGCTCATTACTGCAAAAGCCAAGGTTCTGGAGGGTTTAATAGGTCTTCACATTTTTCTCCTCCTGGCACATGGAGTCATTTGATAAAGTTGTCAGGGAGCCCTGAAGCTACTGAACACCTCTCCTTGAAGTATTAACTTCAAGATGCAGATCACAGCTATTGTTTCAGACTGCACACTGAGGCATCAGTATGGGCATAAATATTTCTTCACAGGGACTTATTTTTTAAATGAAAACTGAGACTGTGATAGAATAAAATGAATCTTGGGGGGTTTTGGCTCTATTAAAAGAAATTATCTATATACTGCCAGGTAGGTCCTTCCCATCTTATCATCTTAAATCCTCCATCAGTTCTACGCACACTCTTAACTTGGTTGAAGTCCTTTAGATGTCTTTGTGCTTGCCGGACTACCTATTTGGAGCAGGGAAGGAATATGATATAAAAAGACAGAAAAGACTGTGGAACTTAGAGGTGAAAACCAGAAAAGAATAAAAAATTGCAAAAATACAGGCAAAAGGAGACCCCAAATCCTTTCCTTCTGAAATGAAATCTCAGGAATCAGGGGACAATGAAACTTGACTTGGGTAGTTTTAAGCCCTCTGGCCTGTAAGCTCTGACCTGGGGGGCTCCACAGTAGTCCTGGAACTCACCGGGTTTGATCACTGAAAGACTTCACTGACATTGGAGAGTGTGAATGAAAATAAATTGTACTGCTTTTTGTTTTCTCCACCAATGTCTATCACACGGAATTATGTCTGTCAGAGTAATTTCTTGAACTGTCTGTTCCGTCACTGAAAGTGGTACCTCGCACAAAGCAACACTGGAATGTCTGTTTCTTAACTCCTGTGCTGCAAGGACTCCCAGGCACTGTAACATCTGCCAGCAGTGGAATACATATCATAGCACAATAACAGGCTAACAAGCAGCTTGTAAACAAGATACACCTGGAACTTACAAGGGACAAAACAGAAGCTTAGCCTTTTCACATAAATATTTATCCTATATACTTTATAAATCCAATTTCTTTTAACTAATGGTGACATTTAATAGAGAAACATGATTTTTTTTTTTTTGCTGAAGGCACTGTGGTGGTTAAAACTGGCCTCATGACTACCACTTCCCTATGATAATGCACAGAGCTGGAGGAGAACGCTTAGTCTTCTAAATAGAAAATACATATTACCACGTGAACAGAGAGGCTGTTAGCCGTAGACAACCCCTTTTTTTTGTGAGTGTACAACAGACATCCTATAGTCATATTTGCAACTACCTCCTCAGACACACTGACCTGGTGAATATCCTTGATATTAAAGGAATTGTGAAGGATGCTATCAAATGAACACCTGGCTCAAACAGCCAATCCTTCATTATCTTAAGCATTATTTAAACAGAAAGGAACAATACCATTTTGACACAGTAGAGAGTTCATTAGTATCCAGATAATTCTCACTCACTGAATTTTTACGCAGAAAAATAGGTTGCATTATTAAATTTGCCAGAATATTTAACACTGTGATGTTGGATGAAAAGCAAAGAGAGTACATGGCAAGTCATAAGTCACCGAGAAAATATACTGTCCCTATACCAAGAAAGTAGTGTATAAGCCATCCACCACTTCATCCTCCCAGCACCTCTGTATTGTAGACTCGAAAGCAGGGGTATAAAGAAGAGGCTTGAGTACCCAAAAGGACGTGCATGTGTTCTTCTCTTTAAGGAGCTTTGAAAATATTTCACCCACTAGCTGCAGAGCACACCTAGTTTGTAGTTGACTGTAGGCAGCCGTAAATGTGATGTCCATGAGGCCATGCTGCCCCATATTCAAGTCCAATTCTCCTGGTCACTATATCTTTGTCACAAATTGTAAAGCCAAGCTATCCACACGCACACCTTCACTCCTATTTTAAAACTTAGCAAGCAGTCAGATTTCTGCTACTTGTTCTCAATGGCCTCCTCTGCTCCATAAGGTAAGAACAAGGAGAAGTCACTAAAAGCTGGCCTGTTTTTATTTCATTTCTTCAGACTGACTCATACTCTCCAATCCCTTGTCCTTAGGGAAGATACAAGGAAATGATGTAATTCTTTTTTTGCTGGGTTTTTGTTTTTCTTTTTTTCATGCTTCGGACTTTCTCTTTTGGCATCATCTGCACTGGGCCTGTTTTTTAATTAATCTGTATGGACTAAGCTAAAGCAAAAGCCTGCACCGTGTCTCTGTGTACTCACTTGTAATAGGGATGTAATGATTGAGGAGAAGAACTGATCTCCATGACTTATCAGGTGACCCATTAACAATTGCTCAGGAGTTCTGCAAGCTTTCTTTAGAGATCAAATTTAAAAGGCCGACCAAATTTAAATTAAAAAAGCCTGATCAAATTAAAAAAAAAATCTGTTTGAGAGATGCAGTTGTTGTAACTCCTGCAACTCTAAAGTTGTTGTAAGCCTGGAGTAGAAGGGAAGATACTTTACATTTTTGTGTTAAACTGGGAGAAGAAAATCAGAAGCACCTAGGAGATCTTCAAAATCTGGATGCCAGTTTTAGAAATAGCTCCTGGTCTTCTATCAGACTGAACTGAGACCTTATCTCTGAACACTGCTGTGGACCACCTCCAGTCCAGACTAAAAATTAAATGTGAGGCTATCTGTAGTGTCTGGCTATGAGGAAACTTCTAGTTTTGTGAAAATGAGGTGGAAAACTTTACAAAAATATCTTCTGATCAGTAAATAAATACACTGTGTTCTTCTAGGGCCAGAACTAGAAAGGGAGATAAGGTGTGCTGAGGCAAAGGAGGCCCACGAGGTGTAAAATGTAGATTTGAGTCCTCTCCGACTCAGAAAGGAGCTGAGCACGGCTGCCTCTGAAAGTTTCCTAAACATAATGACATTTAAATGCGTAAGTGCAAAAGACATTCTAGAAGCAGGTTTTAATTAGCGTGTGACGTGCCACAAATTTGGAGCCACAGCTGACTGACAACATCTTAGCTCCCCAGGAAGCAGCATCTCCCAGCTGCCCAGGCAAATTTAGCCTCTAATCTAGGGATAGGAAAATTACAGCTTGGGACACTATCCTCAAAATATTATTGGCAGGAATCTGAACCAAATTGGGTATTGCACAAAAGTGGATAGCAGCAATTCCTACTTCTGCCTTTTACAAAGAGTAATCTGTCCTGCTCCTGCTGTTCATATCAAACTCAGCCCTTATGAGAGCCCCAGTGCCACTGTACCAAAGCTCGGGTATTGGTCAGGTCTCAGTGGCAGTAAGCTGCAAATTGACAGATGCAGCTCTGAATATGTGTAAATGCAAAACCGCAGGTGCCAAAGGAGCCTCCAGGTCAAAATAAGGAGCTTCTCAGGGAGCTCCATGGCAGCAGAGCACATCTGCCTGAATTTCCTGCAGTGCCCATGGATTTAGGTGCCACCATTCCTTTTGGCAGCTAGCAAAGCAACCTGGAAGGCTGGTTGGGAGTATAATCCATGGTGTAAACATGGGTGCTCTCTATTAAACTTAAACAGAAGCTGAGCTGAAGTTCTAACAGCACATACTCTGAACTTTAGGACTTAATTGCTATTTTAAGTGACCAAATCCCTTTATGGATCAGACCCCAGTGGAAGAAATTCAACAGTATTAGAGCAAAGCCAACAGAGTATACTACTGTAGGAATTATCTTTTTTAGCAGTCAGATGCTTTTTCACTACTCACTTTACATTCTTTTCTATTGGCTTTATGGAAACCTGCATTCACTCAAAATGCGCCTGATCATTTGTTAAGAGCAAATGCAAAAATCATATACACTAGAATCAACTGAAACTAGCTTTTGTACTCATACCAGCAGCTGCCCTAGAAACTTTCCTGAGCTCTGGCAATCCAGCCAGGGAACTGAAATTACACAAATGAATGTGACTAATCAAAATTAAAACATTCAGTGCAGAAAGTAGGCCAGCAGTAGTAAACGAAATTCAGAGCAGCCTTATAAGAGCAAAGTAATGATTCTCTCAAATAAATAAACAGAAATAAAAAAGGTAAATTATTAAGTGTTGAACTCTTACTTCTGTTCTTTGAAGCTTTAATATTGTTTTGCTTGGGTGGGAAACTTTGAATAGTAACAACTTGACAAAAGTTGAAAATAATTGACAAAGTCAGAATTAGCAATCAGGAGTTCTGACTTCTGATCTCATGATCAATACATTGATGTACTATATTGCAACTGCATATCTAATGTTACTTGTAATTGCCTCTGGTGAGCTAACTATTTTTTTCAGACTTCAGATCTGATTCTTTCCAGGTTTTGACTGATGCTTTTGGTTAACTTTTTGCTTGAGAAATATAGAAGCAGAAGACAGAGGTTGCTTTTCATGGAGCTTTAGAATGTATCAACTTGCTTTTCTACTTTAAGTATCAAAATAAGTGAGTTGAAAGAAAATATTATCTTTGTTCAGATGCTGAAATATATTTATGTGCTGTACTCATTGCTTAAAACATATATGAAAAGAGAAGCCTATGATATGAGCTAAGATATGAAGGAGAAAGGTTGATCCTAGCAGCAAAACCAAACTTTTAATGTGGGTCAAGTTTTAAATATCAGCTGCTTAAAGATCCCAAGTGTTATAATTTTGAGTTACTACATCTGTGTCCTTTTTCCTGCAGACTGCTCGAAGTTTGTCAGCTAGGGGAATCAATTAATATTGTGGGGTTTTTCCCAACTGAGAAGACAGAAGAGACTTACTTCATTTATTTTAATATCCAGTGAATGAATTTTCAAGCACATTGCTTTAAATGAAGCCTACACAATTCCAGACTTTTTCTTTCCTTTACCCTTTATGTGTTCTCATGAAATCCTATGTAGAGCAGGACCGTCTTTGATCACAGACAGTTACTCTCTTTTCCTGATTTGGCAAACCCATCACTTTCTCTTTTTTGGAGAATTAGAGTAAAACTTCCTCAATATACATCACAGTTATTTCATCATGCAGGTTGGAAACCAGTTTTTCGTATTGTTTATGTGAGGACCACAATTGTTATCAATTGATAAAATCTGCTCTTCTGAGTTGCACATGAAGTACATATGTAAGGATTTCTCTGCTTACATAATGATTGAGTGTAGCTGGCTTTGGCCTTTGCATCATTAAACACAGAGAACTTACCAGAGGCTGCTGGCCAGAACAGTATACAAGCAGATATATGAGCATTACCATCCAAAATTGCTGGGTTTGCATACAACAGAAAAATATGCAGTGCCTTCCCAAAACCACAAAAATATACATGGTTGCCTATACATTAGCATTCTGGTTCAGAGCAGTAGCACAGTTTTGAAACAAATCCCATCCCTTGACCATGCCCATTTACTGCACATTGGTTTGGTTTACAGGGCAGTTTTGGTGCAGAGAAGCACTGAATTCCCTTTGTAGGGAACTAAACCAGCAGCTCTGTCCAGCATACATGAAATGCACTCTTGCCTCCAATGGGGATCTAAGATTCCAAACCAGCCAGAGGGCCTTTGGGCAACTTTAAACCACTCGCATGGTGAGAAGAGCCAATCCGAGGGATCACATGAAAGGTAGCCTGAAGTTCAAATCCTTGAAGTGCTCATAACATCCTGATTCTCAGCATTAACTACTTCAATATGGTGATCTATTTCTGTTATGATGAATTACTCGTTAATGTTGACATGGCCAGCCTGTGAGACATACCCCAAAAAAGGAAAAAAAAATCCCTAAAAATATCAAATAGGTTTTTGCACAATATTTTGAGAGGTATCTATGTTAGTTGATCATGCTAGTCATTCCCCTACAGCCCTTGCTATCACTTCCTCCTATGATGTAAAAGCTACAGCTAAAATTTTACAGATGAAGCAAGATACATTTACTTTAAATTAACTTAGAGTTCAGATGGAAAAATCCTGAAATGGTAAATTTGAAAATATGGTATTAGTTTTGGTCTACTATATGCAAACCGAACAGATGAAATAATAAACACTATCCCATCCTTTTAAGCTACTATACAACAGGGGATTTCTCATGAGATTGATGTGATGGTGGTCTAATTTTATAACTACTAAAGATCTGTAGGTCCTTTCAAAATTATAACATGCAATAACTCACTAGTAAAAATATCACAAGAAAATCAGTTCCATTCTACACTGCCTAACATTCCTACAGAGAAAGACAAATGGATCACTGATCTAAAAATTGGGGATTGTGTAGATGCTATATGTCATGCTCAAATTAAGTTTGCTTTGGAAAAACAGTCTATTTTTTTGACCTAAGCAGTAACCTACTTTACCAGAGTAATTTCTCAAAACTGAAAGTAACTGCCAGCTTAAAAGAGCAAATAGAAGCGTTTTATTTTAAACCTAAATGATAACTGAGAATTTTTTAAGAAGGCTTTATTAACTTCAAAACTCCTGTCATCAGGACAGAAGCCTTCCTTTGGTTAAAAAGGAAAACTCATTTAAGATGACAGCAGGGTGCTCAAAGGCAAATGCAGGTAAATTGAGCTTACCCACTTCCAGCTTACAATACAGAATTTACTCTCTCCTCGGTTCCTGTCTGATATGCCTCTTGAGACTAACAGCAGCATTTCTATTCTTCTATCTCAATTTTTATACTGCACTTCTGTGACCTTTCAGAAAGTACCAAGAATTCCCAGAAATCCTGTAGACTTTAGTGCTCTCTCCCCAGCAATGTTCTCTCTTGCATGTCTACATTGCAAAGCTATTCCCAGTAAGGGCAGCTATACGGAGTGAAACAGCCGGTGGTGAAGACCCTGCATTCACCCCATATATATTTCAGCAGATTTTACTTTGAAGTAGCTCAAGCTGTACCTGTGGACTGAAAAACCATGAGCCGTGTGAGGACATATCATAGAATCACAGAATCGTTAAGGTTGGAAAAGACCCTTAAGATCAGCAAGTCCAACCGCTAACCTATCACTGCCAAGTCCACCACTGAACCATATCCTCAAGCACCACATCTACCCTTCTTTTAAATACCTCCAGGGATGGAGACTCAACCACCTCCCTGGGCAGCCTGTTCCAATGTTTGACAACCCTTTCGGTGAAGAAGTTTTTCCTAATATCCAACCTAAACTTCCCCTGGCACAGCTTGAGGCCATTTCCTCTTGTCCTATCGCTTGTTACTAGGGAGAAGAGACCGACCCCCACCTCCCTACAACTTCCTTTCAGATAGTTGTAGAGAGCGATAAGGTCTCCCCTCAGGCTCCTCTTCTCCAGACTAAACCACCCCAATTCCCTCAGCCGCTCCTCATAAGACCTGCTCTCCAGACCCTTCACCAACTTCGTTGCCCTTCTCTGGACATGCTCCAGCGCCTCAATGTCCTTGTAGTGAGGGGTCCAAACCTGAACACAGTACTCGAGGTGTGGCCTCACCAGTGCCGAGTACAGGGGCACAATCGCCACCCTGCTCCTGCTGGCCACACTATTCCTGATACAAGCCAGGATGCCATTGGCCTTCTTGGTTGCCTGAGCACACTGCCTGCTCATGTTCATCTGGCTGCCAACGAACACCCCCAGGTCCTTTTCCTCCAGGCAGCTCTCCAGCCACTCTTTCCCAAGCCTGTAGCGTTGCATGGTGTTGTTGTGACCCAAGTGCAGGACCTGGCATTTGGCCTTGTTAAACCTCATACAATTGACCTTGGCTCATCAACGCAGCCTGTCCGGGTCCCTCTGTAGGGCCTTCCTGCCCTCCACCAGATCGACACTTCCACCCAGCTTGGTGTCATCTGCAAACTTACTGAGGGTGCACTCAATCCCCTCATCCAGATCATCAGTGAAGATATTGAACAGGACCGGCCCCAACACTGAGCCCTGGGGAACACCACTCGTGACTGGCCGCCAACTGGATTTGCCTCCACTCACCACCACTCTCTGGACTCGGCCGTCCAGCCAGTTTTTAACCCAGCACAGAGTGCACTTGTCCAAGCTGTGAGCAGCCAGCTTCTCCAGGAGAATGCTGCGGGAGACAGTGTCAAAGCCCTTACTAAAGTCCAAGTAGACAATGCCCATAGCCTTCCCCTCATCCACTAAGCGGGTCATCTTTTCACAGAAGGAGACCAGGTTAGTGAGGCAGAACCTCCCTTTCATAAATCCATGCTGGCTGAGCCCGATCCCCTGGTTGTCCCACATGTGCTGTGTAATGGCATTCAAGATGATCTGCTCCATGACCTTTCCCGGCACCGAGGTCAGGCTGACAGGCCTGTAGTTCCCCAGATCCTCCTTCCGACCCTTCTTGTGGAGGGGCGTCACATTCGCTGGTTTCCAGTCATCTGGGACCTCCCTGGATGACCAGGACTACTGATAAATGATGGAGAGTGGCTTGGCAAGCTCCTCTGCCAGCTCCCTCAGTATCCCCTCGTGGATCCCATCTGATCCCATGGATTTGTGAACATCCAGGTGAAGGAGCAGGTTGGTGACTGCCACCTCTTCAACTGGGACTTCATTCTGCATACTATCTCCATCTCCCAACACAGGGGCCTGACAACCCTGAGGATGACCAGTCTGACTATTAAAGGCTGAGGCAAAGAAAGCATTAGAGTACCTCAGCCTTCTCCTCATCTTTCCTGGCAAGGTTACCTTCCACTTCCCACAAAGGAGGGAGAACTCCCTGCCCTCCTTTTGCCACTGATGTATTTATAAAAACATTTTTTGTTATCTTTAACAGCGGCACCCAGTTTAAGTTCCAGCTGGACCTTTGCCTTTCTAAACTTTTCCCTTCATAACCTCACAACATCCTCGTAGTCCTCCTGAGTCACCTGCCCCTTCTTCCAAAGGCGTTAAGCTCTCCTTTTTTTCTTGAGTACCAGCCAAAGCTTCCTATTCAGCCAAGCCGGTCTTCTCCCCTGCTTGCTCGACTTATGGCACATGGGGACAGCCTGCTCCTGCGCCTTTGAGACTTCCTTCTTTAATAACATCCAGCCTTCCTGGACTCCTTTGCCCTTCAGGACTGCCTCCCAAGGGACTCTGTTAACCAGACTCCTTAACAATCCAAAGTCTGCCCTTCTGAAGTTCAGGGTAGCGGTTTTGCTGACCCTCTTCCTTACTTCTCCAAGAATTGAGAACTCTATCCTGTCATGGTTGCTGAGCCCAAGACAGGCTCCAACCACCACATCACCCACCAGGCCTTCTCTGTTCATAAAAAGCAGGTCCAGCGGGGCACTTCCCCTGGTTGGCTCGCTCACCAGCTGCGTCAGGAAGTTCTCTCCCACACACTCCAGGAACGTCCGAGACTGCTTTCTCTCTGCTGTGTTGTATTTCCAGCAGATATCTGGTAAGTTGAAGTCTCCCACGAGAACAAGGGCTAGAGATTGTGAGACTTCAGCCAACCGCTTGTAGAGTACGTCATCTGTCTCCTCATCCTGGTTGGGTGGTCTATAACAGACTCCCATCAGAATATCTGCCTTATTAGCCTTCCCCCTGATCCTTACCCATAAGCACTCAACCTTATCATGACCGTTGTTGAGTTCTAGACAGTCAAAACACTCTCTAACATACAAGGCTACCCCTCCACCTCTCCTTCCTTGCCTGTCCCTTCTAAAGAGCTTGTAGCCATCCATTGCAGTGCCCCAGTTGTGTGAGTCATCCCACCATGTTTCCGTGATGGCAACCACGTCATAGTTTCCCTGGCGCATAATGGCTTCCAGCTCCTTCTGTTTATTGCCCATGCTGCGTCCATTGGTGTAAATGCACTTCAGTTGAGCTATTGATCTCTTCTCCAACACAGGTATGCCACCCCCAGGCTCATCCCTAGCAAGCCTGGTTTTATCCCCTTCCCCTTTCACATCTAGTTTAAAGCCCTCTCCACGAGGCCTGCTAACTCCTGAGCCAGAATCCTTTTCCCCCTTTGCGACAGGTGAACCCCATCTGTCTCCAGCAGGCCTGGTGCCATGTAAACTGCCCCATGATCAAAAAAAACAAAATTCCAATGCTGGCACCAGCCTCTGAGCCACGTGTTAATGAGATGTGACTTCCTGTTCCTTTCCATATGCCTCCCAGCTACCGACAGGATGGAGGAAAACACTACCTGCACTCCTGATCCTTCAGGTAATCACGCCAGTTCTCTAAAGTCCCTTTTGATTGTCTTTGCACTTCTCTCAGCTACCTCATCACTGCCAACCTGAACAACCACTAGCAGATAATAACCGGACGCTTTTACCAGCCTAGGGAGCTTCCTCGTAATGTCTCTTATCCTTGCCCCAGGGAGGCAGCAGACTTCCCTATGGGATGGGTTCGGTCGGCATTTCAGGCCCTCTGTTCCCCTCAGAAGGGAGTCGCCTATGACAATTACCCTTCTTTTTTTCTTACCAGTGGCCGTTGTAATTCGTGGGGCTGACAGGTTCCCTCTAATTTACTTTGTAACAAAATTCAGCCTTTGCACCCCCAGACCACCCTTCACCTGAACAAGCACCGCAAGCGGGGGCAGATGGGAGATAACAAAAATGCTACCACAGGTACATCCCGTGAGCCCTTGGACGCCCTGCTTAGATGCCCCGCCACACTGCCAGGCAGGCAGTTGTAAAAGAAATAAAACCTAGCCACGCTGCTTCAGTCTGAGCTATTGGTGATACCTGGGTTTCGACTCTCTTAGCCGATGGCAGTCAAGTACAAGGGAAAGGAGAAAATGAGCCAGCTTCACGGCTTTGTTTCAGGCAGCATTTGTTTTCTCTCCCGGTCGTTCTGAGCAACAGTAAGACATACCATCCTCCTGGCTTCCAGGGCTCTTTAACTCTTTTTGCTTCTTTCTGAAATGGAGGATGAGGATGTGAACTGTCCTGTTTACAGCACCACATGGTCCCTGGTGTGGGACCTGGCATCTTGCAGTCGCTCTGTACTTTGTAATAGCATTTATGAAAGTGGGGGACTAAAGCAAGCATGTCTATCTCAGAGAGGCAGTGAGAGCAAACGTTAGTAAAGTCTTACTTTGTTTCTTTCAGTCTTGCTATCACAACTTTATTCTTTGATAAAGCAGTGCAGAGGTGTCAAACATGACAATGATGATTTATTTTTATCACCCCTTTTGCAGTAATTAGCATATTTTTCTTTTGATTATTTCCTCCTGCCTTTGGCTTGCTCCCACATTCCCATTTAGCTCTCCCCCTGCCCTCTTTTCTCCCCCTTTCTTGTTTTGTCTCCTTCAGGTTCTTTCATTGTCACATTGTGCTCCTTCAAATGCTGCACGCATTTTGTCAATGGAGCCTCTGTAGTGGCTGGAAACCGAGAAGACCCTGTACTGCTGCTTGCCAGGCAGCAGGGGACCAGGGTTTTCTTAGTCTCCAGCTGCTTTTGAAGCAGCACTGATTGGTTTCTCTCGCTGCTGCAGAAAAGGCTGGCACACGGGAGCAACAAATTCAGCATGTCCTTCTGGCTGGTTTTCAATAGACCCGCGAGTGCCAGAAGAGAGATGGGGAGCAATTTGATGCTGTCTGCTCAGCCATCCCTCTCTCTATTTATCGAAGCAACAGTCTCTCCCTTTGCCTTTCTACCCCTTTTTCCTTCACTTCTGTGATTTCTCTCTCTGCCACATCTCTTTCCAGTCTACTCCAGCTTAGGCAGAGTTTCTGTAGGACCTTAAAGACACCGTTTTTCCTTTTGTGCTACTTTTGCAGTTCTTAAACTGAGCGAGCAGAGTTCTGTCGCTCAGTGAGGTGCTACTCAGCCTTTAACACACTGCAATGGCTTGAAAGGTGCAAGTAAAACGGAGTAATGTCAGCCGCTTTTGTAGTCGACATAAAGGACAAAACAAAAGTTTACTAAGTTGATTAAAGCAAGACAACCCTTTCAATAATCCTTTCAAAAGATTTCTATAACTATGAAAAGTAATGCCATAAACAATGGGAAGAAATATATTTAAATATTAAAAGCTTTGAATATATTTCTCTCCCTCCTGAAGTTTTAAGCATCTCCAGTATGCCTGGGGAACCTCCTGCTATATGCTTAGGAAATACCACTGCAAATATTTATTCAATCAGGCAAATTCAGGGAACTAAAATACAATGCTGTAAGTGGGTAGAGCAAGCAGTGAGAAGGGATGGAGTACAAAAGAAACAGAAGTCCACAATAACCATATGTGTGCCCTAGGCCAGCTGCAAATCACTAAAATATTGCTTTCATAAAGCTACATAATTGTATTTTATGAATCCATTATTTTTCTAATGGTCATTTATCTGCCCATTAAGCATTAGTAACTTTTGGCAGATGTTCCTGCAGAAGCAATTCAGAGAAAAGATTTGGAAGAAGATAGGTTAGTAGATTTGTAAATTAGTTCAAGGCAGATACATTAAGAAACAGCATACAAATGGTTTGGGGGTAAAAATCAGGCCAAGGCTCCACCAGGCAGTAAATCCAAAGTTACAGCAGTTAATCCTGCATCAAAAACGTCACTGCCTCTTGATGCAATGTACTCGACTGGTAAAGTTTAAGGTAATAGATTATATTTGTTCAAAAAGGCAAAACTTTGCCTCTGTGCAGTTTGGTTTTGATCAAATATCACCTTGTCTCCCATAGCTGTCACTGAGGCAGCACAAAGAATAAAGCTGGCATAAACAGCCGTTATGTGTATTATGTGCTCTGGCTGACTGAATATATGTTTCATTGTGCCTGATCAGACTGAATTTGTATCGCCCAGAGATCTGGAAACTCACAGAACTGTTCATTATAAAAACATACCTACAGCCTCAGAGATAAAGGGTGATTCTGATGAAGTAAAGAGCCAATATAAAAAATAAAATTGTTATCCTGGCTTAGATTTTCCCAACACCTCACCTTCCACTTAAGTACCCAAATGAAAAGTTTCCAGCGCAGCCCCTGGATACTGTGTGGTTTCAGCATTCAGGACTCCTAAGCTGTATGCCTAACTGGATACCCATTGGGCCAGGCACTATATAAATTCACTTCATCTAGGCAAAAAAAAACCAAAAAACCCTGAACTCCTTTGTTCACACAATGACAGATTTACAAAATAGAAGTTAAGAATACAGTACATCCAGGGCACTGTTCTTTTAGGTATGCCACAATATGGTTTAGGAGGAGGAAGTGTTCCATAAAAGATCATGGTTCAGCAGGAATGCGCCATAGAACGAGAGTACCAACACAGTTCAATAGCTCATTTAGTAAAAGCTTTATTTTTATCAGAAAAGTTATTTTATTAGGCAGAACATATCTATTCTTATGCCTTGCATTTGTTAGTAAACACAGGACTTGTAAAATATCTCATTAATACCAAAGTCCCTTAGCTATCTGCAGAAAACATGAAACTAGCCCTAAATTTCCCCAGCGTTATTTGAAGAATATGTCTGAACTGTGTCCAGAAGGACAACTGAGAAATCCAGTGTATTCCCCCTGCTAATCTAGTCACCGGCTGCTAGAATAAAGCTGCCAACACAGGTGCAAGCAAGTGCCAAAAGGAATGATTTCCACGATGTAGGACTTGTCTATTGTAGACTAGCCACATAGGACAACACATCACTTCTCTTGGACTGTGGATGGGAATGACTTTCCGTCCCCATGCACTTGGGGCAGATTGATATCAATTGCCTACAGGTTAAATGCTCTTTATCCTTTCTTTTTATTACTACTGTTCTGAGATAGCCACTCTGCCAGCTTCCCATCCCCTGCCTTCCCTCTCCAAAATTAGAAACATCAAGATATTTACACTTTGCATACTTTTAAGTTTGTATCTAAACTATATGCTGACTATTATTCTGCAACATTTTGCTTCAAACTCAGTTCCAAACCACTAGGTTGTTAAAAAAAAAAATCCTTCTTTTAGTTCTGATCCAACACTGAAAGGCTGCCTAATTGTAGTAAGAACCTGTGCAGTTCAGCTCCGTGCCGAATGGCTTAGGACAACTGCACTCCAAGTACAAATATGTAACTGTGCCTTGTGAGGTTTTCCAAGGGAGCATGGCAAAGGCTGCTCCACATGTCCCCACAGGCTCCAGAACCAGCTCTGCCACTCTGGCAGCTGGCCTGTCCTGGTGCCAGCAAGGCCAGGGAGGTGGAGTCTGGAAGGCATGTGCGTGCAGCTACCTGGAGGTCTCCTCTCCCATATTATGGTACAGGCAAAGCATCTGAGAAGGCTGTCAAACGTTACATGGACCGGAGAGGCTTTATGCAAAAATGCCCAGAGTGGAGCTTAGCAAAAAGCAGCTGAGGGTAGGACCTAACAAGACTGGGTTTGCATGTGCCAAAATGACTAATTATCAGATGAAATGTTGAAGATTATATATGTAAGAGTGCTGTGACAGACACTGCAGCTATGTGAGGCAGGGAGTACAGCAGCCCTTCGTGTTTTTTTGCTAGTACAGCACAGTTTCTAGTTATTTGGCAATGAGCCTCACTTAAAAAATATTCTGGGTCCAGCTCCACCTGCCCTTTTCATAGCTTTCCAGGGCTGCTGCCCATTTCTCTCACCCCGTGCTGGCACTGCTGCCTGTATTAATGGTGCTGATGCTGAAAACAAACTAACAAACTCAGTTCAGTATTGCTGAGTTTGTCCCAAGCAATGCAGATGTCTTTGCACTGGGCTCCATTGCTTCCCTGCTTCCATTTTGATGCAGTGCAGAAACACTGAACTTAGCCCTGAAGCAAGCTAGCTCAGATCGAAAAGTTGTGCTTTACCTCTGTGCCCCAATGTACAGCAAGGAGACCCATCTCCAGTTCTAGGCACCAAAGAAGTCATGTCTGTGTGCATATGTTCAGCGAAGGGTGCAGAACAGCACTAAGTGAAAGGTTTGCAATACCCTACAGTAACACCAGATGTGTCACACTGGTGTTGGAAAAGCCGTTTTTAGCAGAAGAATTGCATTACTCACTAGCTGTTGTTCAGACCGAAGGGATGCTAAAACGGCTTGTTTGGTTTCAACATCACAGTGACACAGTTGTACTCGTCCTGTTTCCAGGAATTGTTCAGTTTACGTCAGCCACGGCTCTCTGCACCTCGCTCCAGCACATGGCATAAGCCCTGTAAAAAGAGAGATGCACAGACAAGCTGGGGTAAGTGGCAGAGATCATCTTGCTGCTGTTACAGAATAATATATCCAAGTGTTTACCATTTATTATCAAAGCTTCTCCCATTTAACTGTCTTCTGCAGAGGACTTTGTAAATAGGAAAAGGGGACACAGAGACCCAGGCACCCTTTTAGCAATGCTACGTCAATTACTAATACAATGATTGCTAGGTTTGGGCTTATTGGTGACAGTTTTTCTTCCCCTCAATTTGTGTTACGGCCTGAAATCACAAAGCTGTGATCCCCGAGAACCTTCTTTGTAATGCATATCAACTTTCGTTGTGCGCCTTTGTTCCCAATGTGACAGAGCATTGTGGTGCCTGTGTCCAGGGAGCAGGTTCGCTTTATTGTTCTTGTAAATATGTACTGCTGGGCGCAGCTCGGTGGAAGGCATTGAGTTCGTGCATGACTGACGCCGACCCGGACAACTGCTCTGACCCCCAGCAGATGGTGGTGCAGGGACTGCAATGATCTGGAAGTAATAGCATGTGCCATTTCTTTTTGTTTGGAACAGACAGCCAGACCCTGCGTTTCCCTCCCCTGAGCAGCAACAGCTGTATATACAGTACAAACTGGCGAAACCCTAACTGTCACTCCAGTCTTCCTCCTTTGCCATTAATCAGAAAACCTTGGGTGCTGAGACTTCATCGAGATTAAACACTATATGAACACCACATGGCTCTTTCCAATATTAATAAAATTGTGTGCACTGGGGCATAGATCAGTTGCTTTCCTAGAAAAAAGTGAGTAATAGTTGAAAATATCCACCCCCCCAGTATTAGACTTGGTAGTGGTGGATTTGCTGTTATTTAACCTCTACCCAGAAAACGCCAGAGTACAGGAGTCAGTATTAACTAAGAATTTTAACTTTTAGGCTACAAATAGCTTCTACTGTAGCTTTAATATGTTTTCATTGTTATTTGTATTTGTTTTTATCAGGGACCAAAATAAGTGTTTGTTTTGAAAGGAAAGTATAAAATGAGTGAAAGTCCACAAGTGATGCTTTTTCCAAGGCCATGGGAGATTTATTGCTTCAGAATGATAGCAGAGCAGTTGGTATTTGTTTTTGTAAGTGACAGGCCAGATTTTTTACAATTCATTTTATATAGGACATCTCATCAGAGGTCAAAAATGACAGATTACAGTGTGTTGGGATTAATAATAATCTGCTGTATGTTTAGCCTGTGTTACCAATTGCCATTAAATTGTCCCGACAGTCCAGAAGGGAACTTCCTTGGGATGGATGGAATAACTGCTCCCTGCCCCTCCTCTCCCAGCCCCAGCAGAGATGGCTATCAAAGAAAGGGGCTGAAAACCAGCTGCGCTCTAAACATTGTATTTCTGGCTGCTATAACGCTTCTGTGGGGCTTTCAGCCGGCAGGTCAAAGAAAGGCAGACTTGCAGCACTCAAAATGAGGAACAAAGGTAGGGCAGGAGTAATGGCAAGGGAATGCATTTCTTTCTCCACAGAACCTCTTCAGTCTTTTCCCCACTCTATACCAGCATAAACACCCCTTGAAGATTTTGTTCACAGGCCCCTCAACCTATAAGCCCATGTCCAAACTGTCAGACCATTCCTCTGAGAAAGTGGACACCTTTACGTTGTTTAATTCAGAGTAATCTCCCTCCTTCTGTGCTGGGGAAACCTGTCCTGGGTTTGCCTCTCTCAAACTCCCCCCAGTAATGAAATATTCCTGGGGGCAACTGAAGTCTCCCAGGTTGCAGCATTGCCACACTGCTACCAGGTTACAGTCAGCCTCTGCTGCTGGGCCATTGGCTGGGATGTGTATTTCTCATTATCTTTAATTTGGAAATTTCATCCTAGGCTTGAGAAATGACCTGGTAAAGTTTGCTGAGACCAGCTCCAGTTCTGACAAACCCCCATCCTCTGAAGAAAAAACAATGTTATAAAACCCTTGTTCACCTCTGGTGTGAAACCACCTTGTGTTCATCACCCATTGGGGTTGGCTCAAGGGAAAAATGTTTGGATTTCTCTTTATATGACTTTTAATGAAAATTATTGTTCAGTCTGAATTCCTTCCAGACTTTCCTGATCTTGTTTCTAGTTGCACTATCTCAAGTGACAAACACTTAAACAGAAGTAGCTTTACTTTCTTGACTAATCCTATTAGCTTTAATGAGTCTAATCGCATGAGTAAAATTATGCATGTGCTTAGCTCTTGGCAAGGTCAGTGCCAGTAATGAGCAGAAAAACAAACTGATAATGAAGCCATGAGTAATAAGACTGGCTGGATATCTGGATTTCTAGAAAAAAGGTATTGCTGTCTGGGACATTAAAAATGAAACACTGCTTGTTAAGGTTAAAGGAGAGAGAGTTAATTCTGAACTGAGACTGACAATAAATAAAATTATACAGAAATTCTTCAATTAATTAACATCCCTGACATGTCGTCAGTTACCTCCAGAACAGCTATAAGCTCATTACCTTAGTTATGACTTATCTGTTCATCCATTCATTTATATAAAGCTCATCAATATGATATCCAAGCACTAATGAACTTTAGCATTAAAAGGTCACATGTAATCCCCTAAAAGGAAAAAATTCAAAAGGTTATTTTATTCACAACTGTCAGCCATGCTGGATCTGAGCAATGAAATACTCTCAGGCAATGTGTATGGAATTTATTTTCATTAATTACTGCCAGAAATAGCCTTTCTTTTTCCAGGATGATTACGGAAAATGGGCTACAGAACACCGGCGGTCCAAAATGAGAGTGGTATGAAAGTTAGACTAAGTCCTCAACAACTAGAATTTGTGCAATTGTTCTTAACAAAAGAAATAGTTCAAATAGATATCAACATGGCAGTATTACAAGATAATTATTTTTTAGGATTACATGTTCTTTGACTATGCCTTTACATTACTTTAAAAAAACTTCTGTTTCAGGCATGTATAACTTCCTCAATGTTTTAAATAAACAGCTCAAAACCAAGTATTAACTTCATAGCCTGAGGCAGTTGACAGCCTCTGTAAGCCACTAAACACACAAAATTAGTTTAACTTCTTCATACAGGACCAGCACAAGGCTTAACCGACGCTAAACCCTTCAAAAAGTGTTTACACTGTACCTAGCTTTATACTTTTTGTGAAGCAATTAATTTCCTAACTCCTCTCTCTACCCATAAGCAGGAAAATTCCTGTGTGCACGCATTTCTATGTAGAATTACAGGTTAAGGATTTCTGTATTTCCTCCCATTCAACATAGCATGTGGTTATGACTGGGACCTAGACTTTCCTAGTACACAGAAAAACAGGCTGGTTTATAATGTCAAATAGGTTTTTAGTGGTAGTTTTATCAAGGGGTTATGTGCAGTTTGTGGTTTTCTTTTAGAGGAGGATGCTGAGCTCTTTTTTTGTACCTTGTTATACTTAGTCTGAAATTCCCTTAAGCACTATATCCAGCAGAAAAATGTATATCATCAAGAGTGTGGGTTTCTCCCGTGTTTTGTTGAACCAAATGAGTTTTCACTCTTTGGAGGCTTTTTCAAAAACACATTTTACTTGCAGGTAAAGGTGAAGCATGTCAGCATGCATTTTCTCAAAGAGCCTCATGAATGGGAGAGCAGACTAGCTGAAAAAATCAGCTGTAACTCAGTCATCAAATTACAGGCTTGGGTGTGAGCATGTCTCTGGCACTGTAGATGGTAAACTAATATACATCATGAAAACAACAGAACTGTGACAGCAGCTCTGGTTAAATAGTTTTTCTGCACAAAGACATCTGTTTCCACATTGGTTCAAAACTGTAGCATTGCAAATTCAATTTGTATTTATATTTGAATAAAATCCATAACACATGTGGAGTCACATCATGATCTCTAAATCGTCCTTTTGCTTTGTTAATTACTTGTGATAATTCACAGTCTAGCTGACTAGTTCGGTCTTTCCTGTCCTCTTGATCTGAGTGGGATGCAACTAATTTCCTTTGGCGTACTATGCTCAAAGTCAGTCCTACAAGGAGCAGAGATGGAAAAGGAGGTCTATCGTCTCTATCATGTTTTGGAAGTGTGGAAGAGATTTTGACATAGTTTATCCTGCTGTACTCCTTGTCAGTAATGACTTTGTAATCCTGCATACTGTGGTTTAATCTTAGAACTGGTTTGGTGGGTACACACACTAACCATGGCACAAGGTCAGGGCGGTGCGGGAGCTGTGCTCCCGGCAGCACCAGGGTGGGTCCTGGGGAACCTCCGCTCCACTGGTGCCTGTGGTTGTGAACGCCGGGTGCAGGGGCTGGAGGTACCTGGTGGGTGATGGTCAGGCTCTGCCAGCCTCCAGGACATCTTACTCTTCAGCTGATTCACAGGTTCACTGAAGTCTGGTGGTACTTGCAGGGGCACCCTGAGGATGGGGGGGCTGTTGACGCCAGCCACCGTTGCAGAGATCACTGCTGCAGAAGAGGGCTGTGTGTGGAGAGCAGGGCTAAGGCAGTAACCTGGTGCCACACATAACTGGTAGACAGCCACCGTGTGAACAAGTGGAGAGGAGTGCTGTGTAAGAGAGGTCCAGAGATGGACAGCTGTTTCTTTGAAGAGCTCAGTAAAACTAAGAAGAGAGATGCAGGACTGTTCACAGGCAAACAGAAAGAAAACTTCACCTAATGGAAAATAGCTGAAGGTGCTTTCCTAGGGTAGGGTGAGGAAGACAATGCAACATGTCTTAACTGTGTTCCAGAAAAAGTATTTAAAAATAAGAGGTTACAGAAGTCAGTCATCAAGCTGTTCACACTGTTAACCTACATAACCACATGATGTTATTACTGTTAACCTCATCTTCCCTCCCCCTCTTCCTTCCTATTGTTTGCTCTACTCACTTCTTGCATCTTGCCTTTACATTACAAAAGCTCTCTGTGGAGGGACTGTACTTGTTTGCAAGGCACACTAGAGTGAGGCCCAAGCCTGACTGTAGCTTTTGGGAACTACCACACTAAGGCATACACTTGGCCTTAACTGGCATAAAGATGCAGGTTTAGACTTTTCTTTGTGCTACCATCCTCTCTGAGGTTATGACACATAAGTGAAAACTATTTAACAACACTCCTGCTGCAGATCGCTAACTAGCCTATCATTTAGCCCCATCATCAAGACAATGCTGCAAATCCTCTGAGCTATATTGAACAATAGCTTCCATTTCAAACAGCAAAGGCACTTCTGACATTGAGTTGTCCAGCCAGCAGCTGAAGTGATAACTTTTGTTGGCATATACACCAAAGTTCAGATGTAAGATATGTTCTGTGTGCAACTGCCTGTTTATTTTCCTTCCTAGACACGCGGTTAAACCACATTGTACATCCTGTGCTTATAAAATTCCAGCAGGGTTGTATCACAGTACCTACTACTAGAATGTGTGATTAACACCATCAGATACAAACTGCAACATCTTGAGATAAACCTGCTGCTTATAATGAGATTCAGATAATTGTGTGGCTCTACTACCTAGCAGGCTTTTTAAGGTCACTGGGTTTTATAAATAGCTAGGATTTTACAAGACACACTATGAATTATTTTTATAAAAAGACATTCAGCTGGGAAGAGGACTTTTTCCCCCTTATGTGCCTCTTTCTTACATGCTTGCGCTAAGTACATAGCAGACATGGGGTGTTTCTTACACAAATGGGTGCAGGTCTGTTTTACAGTCTTTCTCCAAGCCTGTGAGGCAGGAGGCAGTTGCCAAACGAGAAGCCAGACATCATGTTAGCTAGTGCTGTGCCCAAAGGAATGAGCTTAGGGGCAGCCCACAGACAAGGCTGGGCTGGAGAAAGTTCGGTCCAGACTGGTTGAACAAGCTGTTGAAATCTTCAGCCCAGTTATCACATCTTGCATCCAGCACTCCCTGTTCCCATCTGCCCTTCTGCTCCAGAGCCGGACTGCTCGTGCTCCGCTGGCTGGCAGGCCCTTCAGTACCACCGGTGAGACAAAACTCCAGGCCAAAAGACCTCCTCCTCATCCACATAGAGGGCCTGATCCCTAACTACTCCATGGGCTCTTGCAAGGCTCCCTGTCTTTTCTCCTCTTTCCACCCGAAGTAAGATCCTAAGAGGATGGTGGAACTGCATGAATTCCCAGATGAAGCTGCTGGTATCCACTTAGCACAGATGCATGGACCTGGCTCTGTCCACACCCGTACGTCGGTGAATCCAAAGAAGTACATGGTAGTCCTGTCCCGCAGTTTACAAGTGAGAGTAAAATGGATTTCCTTCTTTAACAGCCTTCCATTTTCGAAGGTGGCTAATGATTCTGAGCACCCAGCTGGAGTCATCCAGCAAAGCATCTGCTTGGAAGAAGAGTGAAGCCCAACACTTGTTGAAATCACATCCTTCAAGGCACTGCCAAACCGTGCTTCTCCAAATCGCCTCTGGGCCTGGTTCAGAACCCTTCCACCGACCTCAGCAGGGCTTAAATAAAAAAGTCAAACTACTGATTTGCATAGCAAACACAAAATTTTAAATGGCATAAACCTTGTATTTAATCTGGTTTTCTACCTCAGTCGTGGAAGCGTTTACATTCATTACAGACCAGAAAGCAGGGTCTAGTTCCCTGAGATACTAGGTTGCTTTCAGTTTCCATCAAAGTCAACAGGGATTGCTTACACTCTACTATGTGAAATACAAACATTTAGCAGCAAGGAAAAAAATCAATGCATGAACAATATTAAAAAAACCCTGTGTGGTTTTATTATCTTTCCTTCCACCGGCTACTCACATAATTTCAGGCTATTGTTTTTGATTTGAATAGTATTCCTGGCCTTTTGAACTACGGATTGTTTATAATCAAAAAGAAAAAAAAAACATTCAATGGTTGTTTTATAATGTACCTCTGTCAGTGACAGAAAGGACTACAATAGTTTCTGTAATTATTAATTCTTCGAAATAATATACCTCCTCCTGTATCCAATTAATCTGGTTAGTAATCAAAATGCCTTCTTTGCAAAATATTAAGAGTCTAGACACCACAGATTATTGTGTGCTATATTTTTAGATTTTTCAGTTTGATTCAAAACACACTAAAAGAGGGGCCCCAGAAAATGACCATCTAGAGACAGTCCATGGCAAATATCCAGAAACCATTCTTAATGCAATGGCGCTAGCACGAGCTGAGATCATTCTTTAGCCTTGGGAGAAAAAAAAAAAAAAGAGAGAAGATGTTTTTAGGAAGAGATTTCCAAAGGGATTATGAGTTGCTCTTTGCAAACAATACAGAGGATTTCCAGTATGCATTGTGCTTTTGCCGAGAACTGCGCCTATGAGGGAGCCAAAGTCCTTTCATACCTAATGAGGAGGGGGAAATCACGTTGGGGAAAGTCCCCTAATGATAGCAAACAATAGCTGTTTGTACAGCGAGTAGAATTACAGCAAACTTTGTTGCCTAGCAATCTCTTAAAATATGACTTTAGTCATCTGAGACATTATTCATTGAATTAGTATTGGTGGCAGAGTGCATATGTGGGAGAGAAACCCAAAATCATATTCACAGGATTACTGAAATGTTATCTTTTTCCCTAATTAGGGAGACAGCAGAGGTACGGTGGTGAAGTAATAAAAATTATGTGGGGTTTGGAATCTCAGTGGATCTTTAAATCAATGTTGCATTTGTGCTTGAAGTTAGATTGACATGTTACACTGAAGACATAGAGGAAGTTGAACGGACAGGACAGAATCCTTGATGTAAAAGCATTAATTTTCAAATACGGTCTTCTAATGGACAATCCGATCCTCACTCTGAAATGGTAATGTGTTGAAAAATGCATCCAAAACCGGGGTCTTCTTTTCTTGTTATGTCACAACACTGGAGCACGTCCAGGTAATTTTCTTTCGCAGATACCTTCTGTTCCCCTGCCTCTGTTCAGCAGTCTATCTGAGAGGTCACCACGAGGTTTGCTTTATTGCCTGGAGTCTTAGCAGGCTCAACAATTTTTGTTTGCTCAACAAATGTATCTTACACAGTTTGGTTGCAGGTGACACTGAAATTATGAAAACAAGCTTTTAATTTAAAACTGATTTTTCAAAAAAGGGACGTTTCTATGTAAGAAACCTAGCAGTTCTTTCTAATAGCTGCACCTCTAGATCCCACCCTCCCACTGTTAGTTTTTATTCGCTATTTGGAAAATAATTCATTTTCCATTTTCCAGCGTTTTCTGAGTCCTGTACGAATTAATTTTTAAACTCAATAAATAGGAATGAAGAAGCGTTTGCTCTGCAACTGCCTGACAGAGCTAACAAAAGCAACGATACCAGTTACCTTGTTGGTGGGGTTTGACTTTCCTTACAGCTCCAGTAGGAAACCCACGCTGCTCAGGTTATCAACTGGGGCCTGGTTTTGCATGATTTAAGTGATTCGGACAGAGCAGGCACGTCGCTCATTGACAAGCCTTCCACAGAAGCTCCGGTTTGAACTCCTGAGAGAATGTTCATCTTATGCGGGGGAGGGGAAGAATCCCCTGACTTCCGCGCGCCTGCCCCGCTCCCCGCGCCGCCGACTGGAGGCCCCGTGTCCCTGCCCCCCGCCCGGCCCTGCAGCAGGACCCTCATGGCGGCGGGGCCCCCTCTGCCGCCCGCCCAGGAGCGCACGTGCCGGGCCCGCCGGCAGCACGAGGCGGGCAGCCCCACGCGCGCTTCCCGCAGGGGGAGGCTGGGGGAGAAGCAGCGGCCGCCAGTTCCCCCCGCCCGCGCCCCGTCCCGCGCGCTGGCAACCGCCTCTCCCCTCCCTCCTCGCCCCGAATGGTTTCTCCCCCGCCGCCGGTCCCGTCCGCCCGCCCCTCCCTCTCTCCCTCCTTCCCCGCTGCCGAAGAAAGGCGCGGGAGAGAGCCGCGCGAGCGTGCAGAGGGAATCCCGCGGTTCTCGCGAGAACCGCCCCGCGCTCGGCTTGGCTGGGCTCGGCTCGGCTTTGCCCTGCCCGCCGGCCGGAGGCGCCCCGCTCTCGCGAGAGCGGCGCGGTTCCCACGCCTCGGCTGTTGTGTCTGAGGGGAGAGCCCAGGCGCTGAGTGGGCGGCGCGCACCGTCCCCCCCTCCCCGGTCTCACGGGGCCGCGCAGGCGCGCTCCGGGCCCGGGGAGGGGGGGCGCTCTCGCGAGAGTAGGAGTTTTGGCGAGAGTTTGTGGAAGATGGCGCCTGTTGTGACAGGGTAAGTGCGGGAGGTTGGCAGCGCCGCGCCGGGAGCCGTCCCTCCCCGGGGGTGCCGGGCTGCTGGCCGCTCGGCTCCCGCACGCCGCCGCCTCTGTCGCCGCCCCGGGGGAGTGAGGGCCGCCCCGCGGACGGCGCGGGGGCAGGCCCCGAGAGGCAGAGCCCCGGGGGGCTGGGGTCCCCCCGGGTGGGCGTACGGGAGGAGGCCCCCCGCGCCCCGGCTGACGGGCCGCTGGCAGCCGGGCTCTCCGGCCACCCGCTCCGGCGCGGGGCTCCCGGCAGGGCCGGGCGCTTCCTTTGCTCTCCCTCTTCCCGGCACGGGCGCACCGGCCGGGACTCCGTGTGGGGTCGGCGCCCGTCCTGGCGGCTCGGGAGGGGATCCCTCCCTGGAGGCTGCCCTGCGAGCCGCGGAGCCCAGTGGGGAGGCGACCCCGGGCTGGCACCGGCCGCCCCCCGTCTCCGCCGCCCCGGCTCCTCCTGCCGCAGGAGGGGGACCCCCGGGGCTGCCTCGGCCGCGGACCGGCAGCGCTCGGACAAAGGCTCTCTCTCCCGCGGGTGGGAGAAGTGGAGCTCGGGGCTCCAGCCCCGCTGCCGCTCCCCTCGCAGGGCGGGGGCCGGCGGGAGGCCCCCGGGCCGAGCCGCCGAGCCGAGCGGCTCTGACAGAGCGCGGGCGGGCTTTCCGCCCCTGCTAGCGGGACACCCGCTCCCTCGGGCTGCGGGACTGGGGCTCCCTTTTTCTCTTCCCTCTGCACCGTTCCCAGGGCTTTATTGAGTTTTAGCTGCCTTTTTCCTAATACTGCTCTGCAGTGAAGGGTAGCAGCCTCCCCACCCCACTAAGCCACGCTGGATTGTAATGAATGGTAGTTGCCATGCCTTTCAGCCACGCTGGGTAATACTTAATCACAGGTAACCAGCTACAGCATGTGTCACTGTAATAAGTGACACCCTCTTAGCCACCTACAGCTGATGAATAATAACAGCTTCACTACTGGTACACAGGACGCAATCTCACCTGCAAGTATTACATTGCATATTGCTGTCCTCACTACATCTTGAATTCTGCTGCTTATTCTAACTACCACGTCCTTAATTTTGGACAACACTAAGCACGTGCGACCTCCCTCTATGTGCTGAGGGAAGGGACAGTCAAGAGAACAGGCGTTTCTATACTCCACCATTTGTTCCAAATGAAGTCTTGACTGGTGGAAGTACTGCTGTGTCCTTCTAAAATGTGCACCTTATTTTATGATTTCACAGTGTGTCTGTGACCTTCTGTCTTCCCTGTGGGATTACATTGTCTGCAGCATTGGCTCTGTGGTTAGAGAGCAACAGCCTGCTTGGGGGTGGGGTGGAGTTGGTGGTTGATGCTTTTGTTCTCATGGAGAAGGTAGCATTATGGTATTTTGTTGTTTTGTTTGGCTGCAGCAGTGTTTCCAATTCCTCACTCTTGTTTGTTGAAAACTAAATCGAAGCTTTTGCTTGATTTCTCTCTTGATAAATGCATCTCATGCCTCTTACAAGTTTTCCCAATTAAATGTTCTTTAGGGAAGCTTGTCTTGTTTGTTATGGTTCCTGGAGCATACTGTTTTAGAGGTTAGAGTTGAAAGAAGGGAACAAATGCTTTTAAAGTTTGCTGTAAGTGTTAGTTTGTGCTCTAGTTAGTGATTAAGGTTTTTCCACGCTTCGGTCAGTTTACTCATCCGAATATTTGAGCTTAATTTCCTTTTGTTTATTGATTATTACAGGTTTGTCAGAAGTGTTCTTATGTTTGTGACAATACTTCTATCCTTCCCGGAGACCTGTTAAAATGTTGCCAGTAACAACTGTAGATTATTTTTTTAAAATAAATGATCAAATAATTTGAATATTAGAAAAAAATAGCATTTTAACGCTAGTGAAAAGCGAGCGTAGGCTTTTAATTCTAAACTTATTGATCAAAACTTGTAGGTCGAACAAGTAACTCTGAACAAGTAGTCTTGTTTTCTCTCTGCTGAATATTTTAGCATTGGTAAAATGAAGTCTATTAACTTTGGTTAGTGTTATAGTTAGATTATGTTAAAAAGCCTGATGTCTTTTATTACATGACCTGTTTTTGGAGTACAACTCTGCTGCTGAGTTGTCAGTGTGTGTTAGGATTAAAAACTGATGATACTCCAGTAGCTGAAATTTTTTTTTTCAAAATAGTAAGTAGCGGTCGTTTTCTTTCTAGTCTGTTCTGTAAAAACTGACTTGCATAGGGAAAAAGTGCTTGAAATTAAAAAGCTGTAACTGAAGAATACCCAAATGCCGCATTGTATTTTAATAGGAAGCTTGCAGTTTGTATGGGTGCTCAAACTTTGAGATAAAGCAGCATTTCTGTGGTCAATGTAAGCTGAATGTAAAAACAGTTTTTTCCTGTGAAAACTGTATGCCTAAGCCTAAATTATGGTGGATATGTTTGTGCTGTGTTGGAATGGAATAGTAGGAAATTACTGCAGCAGTTGAGGGGGGGGTGTGGTGGTCTCTTGTTTGCGGCAAGTGGCCCACTCCTGCTACTTGCATCACAAGGAACGTTTTGATCAAAATTGCTTGTATGTACAGTATGACTGAACCTGAATCGCAAAAGTAGATATAATGAGAAAGTACACAGAAACATTAAAAAAGTAACTGAAAATGAAGTATTAACTATTTGAACGATTACTTAAAACGAAGTGACTAATTTATGGCTGGGATAATAGAATAGTGTTTTGGGGTTTTGTGGCATATTTTTGGTTTTGCTTTTGAATGGTTGAAGGAAACTCATATTTTTAAGATTATGAAGTTAATGAAAATGTTATTTAATTGGAGAAGAATACTTTGAGTGCAAAATGCTGTTTTAAATAATTACTGATACTGCAAAAATACCTGTAGGCCGAATTAGTTCAAAAATTGCTATGCTAGGCCTAATCCAACCGTATGACAGCATTTCTAATCCTAAGGACTTAATTTTGTGTCATTTTTAAAATTATGTGAAATATGGAATGGTGTCTTCTCTGTAGCCTGCGACAACCTGATCTTTAAAATACAAGAGAATAACGTAAGAAGCCATTGCCAAAAATACCCTTGCAAAGATTCCTATCCCAGCAAACAAGTGAACAAAATTTAGAGAGGGTAGATGAAAATGATAAATGCTAGACATAGCTTTGAGTGCTTGATTACCAGTGAAAACCTCTGTAATAGCAGTACACAAGATAGCATTTGGATTATTTTTCAGGCAGGTTGAGAAGCCTTGAAAAAGACAAAACTGAGTGGGCTTATCACTAGTATGGTGTTTTCCACAGGCGCTGTGAAGTAGAACATTGTTTTAGTAACACTTTTCTAAGTATCGGACTATTTAAATTATGTGTCTGAATTAGTCATCCCAAAGTTCTGTGGTTAAGAGGTGTTTCCTGACCCAGAATACCAAACGATTTAAGGGCTCAGATCTGTGATGACATAGGAGAATGTCTGGCATCAGTGCAGCGAATTTTAGTGTAGTGGTCTAGGTGTGCCAGCCATCTGGTAGGTTTGTTTGTTTTTAATGAGAACTATGGAAAAACTTGTAGGAGGTTTTTGAAAGAAGGTACTGCTTTGTGGAGCTCTCCCCACCACGAGGGCAGCAGAAGAGAAGTTCAGAGATGAAAATACAACAGTTTATCGAAATTTTAACCTCATCTACATCCTGGTTAGTAATTTTAGGATGAGGACATTGACTTGGATGGGTCTTGAAGTAAAGTGTGAAGCGGATGCTGCTCAAGAGGTGGAAGAGGAAGCCTTGTGTGATCTGACCTTAGGCTAAAATAGCTATCTAGACAGAATGTTCAGAATAAATAAAGCAGGGCCAACTCTGGATTTTGGAAGATAAAGAATGCTTCACTAGTTCAGATGTGAACTGCTGTGCTCACAGGATAAAATTTAAGCTACTAAAGGCATATCTTAGTGATGTGGTGGGCATTGCCAGGATCCCAAAAACAGGTTTGTGGGTTTGAGGGCTGATGCTTAGCTGAGTCCTGAAAGTTAATGGCTTGCAGTGGTGGAAAGAAGACCAAAGCAATGATAGAGTAAGACCTGTGTTTTGTCTATGCTGAGGCTGAGCTGATAGTGAGGCATCTGTACAGAGAAGGAGAGATGCAAGCTGATGTGTTAGCTTGGACAAATACAGGATATATGAAGTAAAAAGTATGATCTCATAAATGGCAGGGAATTAATAGTTGAATTTGAATCCTGGCTCTGGACAAAGTGAAGAAGGGAAAGGGATGCAAGGCAGAAACCTATTAAATGATTCATAAAATAGTATAGGTGAATGAGGAGGCTCCTTCAGGGGAGGATACACTGAAAGAACAATTAGAATGGTAAGGGATGAATCATGAGAGCAACAATTCCAAGGAAACCAGGGAGAATATTTCTGGAAAAGACTCATTGCTGGTAGTCTTGGGTGATTGACAGGTCCATGAAGATAAGAATTACACATTGATTCTGAGCCTCATTGTAGGGTTAGGCTGCAAGAAATGTTAGTGGTTTCGGTGAAGCTCAAGGAGTAGGAACAGGATTATATAGACTACAGGAGTAGAATTCAAGGATGGGATCTTCAGGCTACAGTTTTTACTGTCACTGGAGGTTTAAACATGGTGCTTATTAAGATTTGAGTAGTAGCATAACTAAGGCTATTGTATTGTGTATATGCACATGATGAGTGTCGAAGGTTGGGATAAACTCATTTACAATCAAATGTGTAGATGTCTTTGTGTGACTAACATTTAAGTCGTTATCAAGGAGCGTGTCAGCGTCTTAAGTCTGGCTATTGGGAAATCTTTGTGAGCACTATATTCTTGAAGGAGTCTTCTGAGATGCTTGCAAATATTCTTTTAACCTTTTGTAGTTTCAGTAGGAGCAGTTTTAGGAAGTTAAGCTCTTGATTTGGATTTTATTTGCCTTCATTTTATTAAGTAGCTCTTTGTCATTTCTGACTTTTTCTGGTTGATATAGAGCACAAAGAAACTTTGAAAACAATCTTTTTATAGCTTGATTTCTCCAGAAATAATCTGTAGACTGTTTTACTAGGCATAATATGTGTACCTTTTTTGCTGCTAGTTAAAAGGAAATATCCTTGACCAATAGCTCTTTCCAGAGATCTCTTTTAAGAATGCTCTTCCGTACTACAAATTGCATAAGTGATCATGGGTTTATGAATGAGAGAGTTTCTTTCCTCTGACTTGCTAATTTCTCCTTTGCAGTAAGAATTCATTGTAGGGCTGCTTTTAATTATTTCCAACTTAAGCAATTTCTATATTTAAAAAGAATGTGAAAAGAAGATAAAGTAGCCTGTAGCTACTTACAAAGCCTTCCTAAAATACCTGTGGTGCCTTCATGGGAAAATATTTTGAAACCAGGTTTTATAGTTAGAGAATCAGTTTTGGTAAAGAGTACAGTTAAGGTGCAATACATACATACCTATTCAACGCTTTGTTTGGTTTTTGATAAAATTAAAGAGACATTCTAATTTTAGAATTGTAAAATACATGCTTAATACAAACAATTATTCTATCTTATGCAAGACATTTGGATCTCTATTGAGAATAATGAATGTAGTTTATGCAAAATATTAGTTTCACATTTGGAGAACAAATCATGTCAGCAGAAATTTTAAAGTTCCAGGGTATCTTTTCTATGTTTGTAATACTTGCCACCCTAAATTCTTTATAAGTTAATTGCAAGCACGTTATTAACTGACCTACATGGCACTCTAATGTGCTGAATCACTGCCTCCCAAGAGAATTTCACAGGGGAGGTGTACATTTAAGTGGATTTTTAAAAATTTATGTTACTGCAGTATTTTTAAAAATTGAAGAATTGTAGTGTCTGCCTGCTTTTAGAGTTGCTTTTTTTCTCCCCTGTGTATTTAGGTGAAGAAGGGAAAAAGGTAAATGTCACTAGCTGTCTTGCCAGATGAAATCTTAATTCTGTTGACAAAGTGGATATGCCATTTAAGTCTGTAGTATTTCAAGGCAAGTTAATAATTATAGGTGTGAAATTATATTCTTGATCTTACTGAACTTTCATCACTTCTATGTGGAAATGCTTATGTTATATTATAAACTTTTCATACTTGTCTTGAACATAATTGTGATAATTAAGATTATATGAGGCAAGGAAATAATATGGAATTATGGTCATCTCTTTCCAATGTAAAAACTCGGAAAAGGAAACAGCCGATAAATTTCTTTGAAGAGAAAATTATTAATAGAAAGTAGCGATTTCCATATTGTTATATTCACACTGAGTCTTGGAAAAGTGCTAAACTTAGAGTTTGACATTATCTCATTTCCTGGGGTTCTACTTATGTTGTGGTGCTCTTTACTCATAATTCGCGTGTGTGTGTGTATTTTGTGGTTGCTACCTTTTTTTAAAAAAAACATTAAGTATCCTTTACAGCCTAAAGAAACTCTTTCATTGCTTGTTTCTATGTGATTACATTGGCCACTTCTCAGAGCCTACGTAGACTATTTTAAAAAATTTCGTTTTCTGAAAAACACTTCGTACTCTTCAGTTGGAGAATAGTTAGCCAGATAGTGGTATATGGCCATGTATCTTCGTGCTGTTTTGCTTGTAAATGCATAAACTACATATTTGCAATGGTAAACTTTTTTACCAAGAAAGAAAAGGAGGTAGGAGTTTCAGTATGTACAGTGCGAGAAATCTCTTGATTAAAGTTGCAGTTTTACATCGTTACAGGAGACAGAGGCTATAACTTTACAACGATAAACACTATTTTTGTGTTCCATTTAATATTTTTTGTAGTTTTTGAAAAGCTTGACTGGTGTATAAAATTTTACTATAAGATACAGTCATTATAATGTTCTACTGTTTTGATTAATCAGATTGCTTGATGATTGACATGCTGCTAGGACATGATTTATTACTTCTAAAGCAATCTGAACATTTCAGTCAACAGCATGTTTCTCCAGTAAGTTTGTGGAGTTCTTTTCTGAGCATACCTTTTTATGTAAATAAGTCTTGTTGAACTTAAGTATGTATTTCTGTAATTATTTAAATAAAGTTCTTTTCATTGCTTCACTTGGAAAACATGAAGACATTAAGGTGGTTGTGTTAAGGTATAACTTTTCCTCATTTGTTTCTTATTCAGGAGCAAGAATTATCTCCTTTTCATTGTAACTGCATGACTAATTTGTATGAAGTGCTATTTAATCAGTACATTCAAGATCCGGAACACTTGTTGTAATAGGCAAGCTGTATTAGCAAGTGGTCATTTTTGACTGCTCTGCATGAGATTACACCTGCTACTTCATTTAATTTTTTTACTTCTGGTAGGTGAGATACAAGGATATATATTGCAGTGGGTCGTAGTCAGTCTTTTGGTTGGTAATCTAATTATGTATAGTTACTTGAGTACCAGAATGAACATGATAATTTTCCCTTTGAGTACAGACAAATGTAGACATTTTTGTGTATGTGCCAGAACAAAGTCTTTCTACTGGTATTCTTGGTAACATTGCTTGGTCCATAGAACATTTCATCTGCACTTTGTTTTTTTCAGAGCTATACATGTGGCATATTTCTAGTGTGTGGTGCTTTGGGAGATTACCAGGAAACTTGGTGTCAGAATGAAACTTGATCAGGCAGCCATGAAATTCAGAATTTTCTAAGCTTGAGAGAAGGCATTGAATTGTGTAAAATACTGGTCCCTAGTTTTTGCTGGACCATAGAAATGGCACAGAGTAAAAAATACCGTCTAGGCAATATTCTACTTTCCTTTTACTGGCAGTTTTTATTTTAATTCTATAATTAAATTTTGTCTGGGAGCAGTGGCAGAGGATCTTGCAGGCAGTGTTTCTTTTGCAAGCTGTGGATTAGGAACTGCCAGTGTAGAAAGTAAGGTTCATCTTGTTTGTTCAGCAGAAGAATTTGTGAAGCCAAGCTTTTATAAGTTTTTGATAAGGGGAGGGGGCTGTCTCTGATAACGAGCTTTCACCTGTGCTTTTTGAAGGGAACTTCAAAACTAAGGTCTAGAGAACCAGAGGTGCTTGCGCTCACTCTGAATTTGTGGCATTGCAGAAGAGTTCTAAGGCCTGGCATAATAGAATAAATAATAATTAAACTTAGTTATTTTGTTGTTGTTGTTCCAGCATAACGGCCCTTCATGTCCTGAACATGAAAAAACAAGCACAAAGCCCCAGTAACTTGCCAAGGTCAAAGGCAGAGCCTGTGGAGTGGTAGAAACAGAATTACTGTCTCCTGATTTGGTTCTCATTGCTCTGTGTGGTTTTGAGCCATTCACTGTTCGGAGTTTGCTGGGTTTTGATGGGTGGCATCATGTCTTCTTTCCCGGCTGCAACTGTGAGAAATGGTCAGAAGATATCAGGCTTCCTTAGGTTTTTAATATGCGTAACAGAAAGGTATGGTAAGGAAGACTAAGAGTGACTGTATTCATAATTACTGTGTTTTGGTAGAAGCAAGGGATATTAGAATAGACACTAGAAGGATGCTGCTTTTGCATAATTGAGACACAGAAGCAATGGATAGGGCATGACGGGTGGATAAATTTGCTTGAAGAAAAACAAAATGGTGCTGTGTGCTGTAGCCATGTTTTTATACTACTGAAGAAATTATTCTGTATGCTGTAGGTATTTATTTTTAAAATTCAAAATATTTTACCACTTTCCAAATCAGCCAGCCAACTCTGGCTTCAGTAGTGAACGTAAGAATTCAGAAAAGGAAAAGCTTTACTGAAAGACTGGTGTTATTCTGCGTGTGTATGTTTCTTTTCATGCTCTCTTAGTTTTGTAGTAGATATACAGTGATGACTAGTAAAATCCTTAATAATGTAATATCTTCCAGAAGTGAGGGGGATATAGCAAAACTATTTTGGACATGTCTTTTCTGTCCAAGTATTTTTCTGGCCAATTTTTTTTTTCTGCTGTTCAGCACTTCTGTGCCAGCACTGAGTCCTGGGGTGTTGTTTTTGGTTTGGTTTTTTGTTCTCCTTTTGCATTCCAATTTTTTTTTTAGTATTGCATGGTTGGTGGTGTTTTTGTTTTGTTTACATGTGCATTACAAATGTCTCATTAATAAGCGACGCAGAGCAGTTAATCAAAATAAGTATTTGGGATCGGGCTTCCTCTTTGGAATAAGCTTATGGTACAGTTGATGCATTGTGACAAACTTTCAGTCAGCAGAGATGATACAACTTTGAATCCTGATCATGATGTAAGACACTGAGAGATCTTCGTAGAAGTACTAAATTTACATGGGTGGCTTCCAGTGTTAATTGTTTTGCTGCTGATTATGGAGGTGAATGTACCTCTTATTTTGGCTGCAAGAGTGATAAAAGAATATATTATGTAAAGATAGAAAATAGGGAGTTCTCTAGATCTGCAGTAATTTTTTGCCAGAAGGGTCATCAGAAACAGGAAAGTTCAGGCATAAAAACTTATTCTAATATCTATTGTAATTAATATAGATGTTGGCGAGGTTTGTGTTCAGTTTTGATAATACAGTATGAGATTTGTGTTTGCGGTGCTTAGGGTTAGATAGCAGCGCTCTCAAAATACTAAGAACTGTTTAACGTGAGAACAAATGTCAGAACTTTTTGCATTTTTATTTGCAGTGGGCAAAATACCTGCATTTCACAACAGTTAACAGGCAAAACAGAGGAGCTGTTATGAAACAGTGTTTAAAAAAAGTCTTACTGAATAGTGTTACTCACAATTAGCTTGTTGAAGTGATAAATCATACTTAAAGTGGTAGCAAGTGGACCAGGCTCTTACAGTCATTTGCCAAGTGTTAAAGGCTACTGGAAAGTGTAGGACAACTCTTTTTATTGGATCCTTTGAGCTGTCAGGGTAATTGTTCTTGTTTTCAACTGGCTGCTGCATCTACACCTAGCTTTTGAGACTGCAGTAAACAAAAGGCGACCTCAGGAGATTCACTGAAGGTACCTGTCAAGGCAGAGTTTGAAGGCAGTCCTTGTGTGAGTATTCCCTGAATCTAGGCTGAATTTTCATGTGGAGATAAAATATATAAGAAAGAAATCTCTGGATGTACCCAGTGGTTTTTCAGTGTTTCATCCAGATAGTTTTTCTGGACAAAACTGTAGGTTTGGGGCTTTTTTTAAATATTTTTCAATACTTAGCAAGCAATTGGAAAAACTGAACTGACTTTTGTCTGTTTCACCTTATTGCTGTATGGCACTTAAAAGTTAGCAGTAGGCTGGTTAGACTTGTCAGTTTGCATAGTCGTGGAAGTTATATTGCATCAGTTCAAATTTGAAAGTTTATCTTTTTCAGTTAAAACGGTTCTTAAAAAACAGCAACCCAGAAAGCAACAGAAGTTATTAGGCAGTGATGAGTATTAACATCTGTAGAGATAAGAGACTTCTTTACTTACTGGAAGTTTTCCTCTGTGCTTCTGGTGAATGGGATCCAAATTCTGGATATTGTTGTTTAAGGTACTTTCCTAACATAGATTTTACTGGTGGCACTTTTGATACTTTCTCTGTTGTATTCAGTATTCTCCTACTTACTGTACTGATTTTAGGCAATTTCTTTCAGTAATGATATTATGGGTTTTTTTAAGATGGAAGATACTCTTCTACCAGTGTCCAACTTGCTTTCCTAACATTTTCTCCTTTTTGTTTTGACGTTAGTTGAAAAATGTGTATAGCCACTACTTGACATTCCTTTCCTCTGATTCCAATTTAGATCCAGTCAATTCTGCTTCCTCTTGTTATATATACAGCATATTGAAATAATGTTGGATTTTCCTATTTAACTTAGTTGCTTTCAGTCTTGTTCTCTCCTGAATTTTGTGACCAGGCCTCAGTTTTGCTTCTACATCTCTGCTTTTTATGGAGTAGAACACCAGAATACTTTCTCTCCTTTTTTTTTCTGTGCAGTTTCTGTGTAAACCCTATTCTCTTTGTTCTTGGGCAGTCTGTGTTCACTTACTTTTGTCCAGAGCAGTACTTCCAGACTACTTCCCAACAGTGTTGTTTCTTGCTCTGGATCTGTCATGTTCCTTCCCCGCACCTCCCAGTTTTTGCTGTTACTAGCCCTGTAAGGCTTGTAGTGTGCTTAGAGCATCACCACCATTGTCTGCAGAATGGGGAAGTCACTGTTATTACTCAACCAATGTGATAATCTAACAACTCTATGTTTTAAGTCAAGTCCAAACCCTATTCTTTGCTTTTTGGAACTTGGAGCTTGGCCATTTCACTGTCTTTGGTTGCGAGAGGAGATGTCTAATGAGCATGTATGCTGCATGTCTCCCAGCTGAAGAACTGGTGAAGATTGGAGAGAAAATAGGATCTGAGGAATTCAAGAGCCCCAGATACCTTCTGTAAAAAGAAAAAAAAAAAAAGACGACAAAATATTGATACAGAGAGAAGAAGAAAATTAAGTTATATGGGGAAAGCCAGAGAAAGTTTTGAAGTGTTAATACTGTGAAGGCAGGAAATATATTTTGGGAGGGGTGGGAAGAAGACATGGTAGAGGATCACTTTATTTTGGAGGAGTTCTGTTATTTCCTTTGACTGCCCTTCTTTCTTGTGACATGTTTCAGTCCTCTTCATCATCTTAGAAGTGTATGGGAAGCTATTACTATTTTGTTATCCTTTTGCTACTCCAAGAGCGATGGAAAAAATAGAACTTTGAATGAATTCAGAGACTACATTCTGTTGCTAGTGTCTTTGTAGGGAGTATATTGAAAGCTGTGAAGAAACAGGACACTTTGTTCTTACTAACATGGTTCACTTCTAAAGCACCAGAACTGGGAGAAAGGATTGTTTTTGAAGTGATGAAAGCAAACAAAGGAAAGCTGAGACTAGGTTTTGAAAGCTAAATTCTGTAAATAAGCATGGCCCAGAAAGGGGTGGGTGGGTGTGTATACACTTAAACTTCAGGTCGTTTGTTATACAGCTTTGTTATATAACTTAAATTAATATTTACGATACAGAAAGTTTCTCCTAACATAAAATGGGTTAACAGACCATGTGTAACTTTCTGCATAAAATGGTAATTTTTCTTTGTGCCTAGTTCGGTGGTTGAATACAAACATTGGATTTGCTTTTCTTAATATCTTTTCAAAACCTTAGAGAAATATTATTCATACTGGGGTGTTTAATATAGGTTAAAAACTATCAGTCTGATTGAAATAGTTCTCTCATTTTTTGTTCTCATGAGAGAAGGCATCTTTAGTTGTTTGTAGATTTTGTGATACACTTGTCATGAACTTATCTGCTATTGTTGCATCACAAAAGAATAAGTGTTTGAAAGGTCAACATCAAGATGTTCCTGAAGATGATGTGTAACGCTGGTGTGCTTTTTCTTCCAACAGCTGAGCCTCAGTTTACTCGCAGTGATTAAGCAGCTTGTGTAGCCCTTTGGCTAAAGCACTTCTCCCCCTTCATTTTGCAACAAAATTTAAAAAGTCACATAGGCATGTCCTTTGGATATCAAAGTTTAATAATAATTCCAACCAATAAGGCTTGATGTGTGCAACCTTTCTCCTTGGGTAAAAGGAACCTTCGAACATTCAGTCTTGCAACACTGGATTGTAGCTGGAGAAACAGGAAGTGAACACTTAAGCTTTGTCCCAGATCTTCATTGCTCCTTCTGTCTGTGGCCTCTTCCTTTTTTCAGCTGCTTTCTTAATTTCTGCCTTGGAAGCCAAAAGTAACTTCATGCTGTTCTCCTAAGAGTTGAGTCATTTATCAGCTTCTCCTTTGCCAAATAATCTGTAATGGAATCCACTACATTTTCTTCTGCTTCAGACTGTTTATTGCATTGCCCACTTGCTTTTGCCTTTCTGTCTTGGTCCTCTCGATTCCTTATTCTGTGTCTACATTTAATTGTAGCTGTTAGAAACTTCTTGAGGACTCTGAGTTCAAAGTGCCCTAGGCCTTGGCACAATATCATTCCTGTAAGTAGCCTGTAATCACCTATAACTCATACTGCTTGCAAATCTCACTTGTTGGGTGGCATGCCACCAGGTTCAGAGAGCCCTTTAAACAGGGGCTCTAACATACCTGAACGGATGGACTGTGTTGGTTTCCATTACAAAACCAGTCAGGATAACTGGGGCTCCTGGGACTTCTCTGTACTCCTTGTGTATTGTGAAGAGTGGTGCCCTGATGGCAAGTGTGCTTCAGGTTTGTCCCAAGGTGTGGTGGCATGGTCAACCAGATCTTGTAACTATTAAAAGTAGCATAGCTGAGCAGCTCTTGGGTGCCTGTCATGGCACTGTTTGTATAGTTAGTGAAGATGGATTTCCTAAAGGACATTGTGCTTTGTAGTTGCCAATCTTTGGGGAAAGCTGGAAAATCCTTTCTTTGGGGAAAAACCCTTAAATAAACAAACCAACGAAAAAAAAAACCCTCAAAACAAGCAAAAAAAACAACCAAAAAACCAAAAACACACCTCAGCTGGATCTGCAGCTTTTTTGTTAAAAAAAGGTCTTATTTTATTCTCAAAAGTTAGAAGCATCTGGTAGCAGGGCTGTATTGCATGGTACCAAAGCAAAACTGCTTGGGACCTTCAAATGTAGAAGCTCTGTTTTCTTGTTTATTTAAATTAGCTTTAAAAGCAAATAAATGACTGGTAGAGACTCATTATGCTTTCCCTTACTGTTTGTAGTGAATTTTATTAATAAACATTTATATTATTTTATGGCACTTGACAGCTAGCCTTCTGTGTGTACCTTCAGACAGCTGTGGCATTGTGTTGCAGTGTTCAGGTCAGTGGTGAGCGTCTGTGGCTTCTGAGCCATGTGGTTTGCAGGCTTTTGATATGCCACTCCAATATGAAAATGGCTTTCGTGATGTGTTAAACCTGAATTTTAGTTCTGGGGTGGAGTGACCCTTCAAGGCTGATCATACTGGTGATGCCAAGTTGCACACCTAGTGTAGCGCTATTCTATAGCAGAACTCTCCCTTGGTCTCTTCTCTGCCCTACTGGTCTCCAAAGCACATAGTATGTGTTCTGTACTACCTACAGTATGCTTGGACCATGTGAGGTCCAGTTATTAATAAAAGCTATGCTCATTCCTGGCGTCAGCATTGGGCTCAGGGATCCCCTGAACTGAAAATAGTCATAGGCAGGAGAATGTTCAGGAGAAGTACCATTTAGGCTTGTCTGATTCTTACTCTCCTTCAGCTGTCCGTTAATCCTGCTGTTGGAGATGGACAAATGCTGGAACCCTGGCCTGAATAAGAATAACCCCCGCATCCACTAGCAGTGGGAGTGGAAGGCGCTGTACCTCTGGGTGGACTGTCTTAGCTCTGCCCTTCCTCATCATTGCCTCACTTGTAGTCTGGGGTTGGGGACGAGAATGAATTCTAAAGACAAAGGTAGATGATGTGTGTGTGGAGGCATCCTAATCTTCTTTTGTCTCTTGATTAACTTGAATTTTCTACTGCTGCAAAGACTTTGAAGAAATTCTGGCGGTAGGAAATATAGATTTCGCTATCTCAGTGTTGAAGTTTTTGTCTGATTCTTCAAATTTCTTTTTGTTAAGGTGTGGAAACATTGAAGACTTTATGGCTTTTCTGTTTTACACATGTTCTTCTATTTAGCTGTAGGGAAGTTGGTCTTTCTGCCCCCAAGGGAGTTTCCTGTGTATATGGAAAAAATACAAAACAGAAGTGAAAAATACCTCAGGCTTCCAAACCTGCCGCTCACATTTCACTTCTCCCACTACCCTTCTTGACATAGAAAAAGTCCAGCAGTTCTTCCTCTGTCCCCCTAGCAATACCATCTATTTAAAGAGCTAGACACTATCATAGCTAATACGGTAGGTAACTTGGCACACAAAATTATTGCAACAGTCTGTGAATGACTGGGGAAATTAAAAAAAAAAGTTAAATAATGAAATTCTTTTCTGGTGTTTATCTTTAAATTGCCAGAATGTTTTATTAGGCTTTCTTCAGGCTAGTAAACATAACAGAATTTGATACCTATTCCAAGAGGTTTATAGTCATAAGTAAATCTAGTATGCAACTCATGGGGTTTTTTGTTTAAAACTCCACTTGAGGCAGGGGCCCTAAAACTGTGTGTAACCCAACAGTTAAGTTGCATTTCATAATTTATTATTGTCATTAGAAATTGGGGAGACCGTCTGCTTACAGTCTTGACTGTCGAGCAAACAGTTGGCTTCTGTGTATCTTATGCCTGGGTGAACAGATAACAAATTGAAAAGACTTGTAAGATGAAATGCTGGTATTGTATTCTATATGCGTGAATGCTGTTTGACAGTATTTAAACCTTCCCCATAACCATATAAGATGATTTAAGAACTTTAAAATCGGCATTCTGAATTTTCTTCATTTGTTTAGACTGCATTTTGGATATGCTATTGTCAAGTTCTATAAACAGCAGGACTAAAGAACTTGTTGCCTGTACATTTGTGCCCTGTATGATGAGGAAAGCTTACAGGACAATACCACGAGCTCCTTCATCCCTAACGGGCCAAGTGTAGCTGTAGTGTAGCTAAGGTATATGCTTACTATCTATCCAAATGGCATATGCAAAGTAACCAGCTGTGAAACAAACGGTATGTAAGTTCCAAGTTCTGCTTGTCTTTCTCAACATCATCAGTATTTTGAAAATGTCTATCCAGCCTCCAGTTTTCATAACACTCATAGCAACTTAATTGTCTTTAAAAGCTCTTTTCTTCTTTCTAAACTGAATTAGAACTGACCTATAGGTTCCAAAGTTATCGCAAGGATGGCTAACCATTTTTATAGCATAAGGTTCATTTTTTAGTAAACGGAGAAACTAAAGCACTGAAGGAGTATTAGCTGTTAGTAGAATACTAAGCCTGCTCTGTGGACACATTTGTGTGTCCGTATTTTCCAGAACGCATTAATGCCTTGGAAGAAAAGAAACCATCTCTCTGAAATGCTGGATTCTAAGCTGTAACTTTTAATGTAGGTCATCCCCTGATTTTCTTTAGGATGAGGTGTTTTTTGTTCATTTATCTTGGCTGCACAGACGTCTGTGTTTTAATTCAGGAGTTCAGCTTATCTGTCTGATTGCTAAACCTTAATGATCATATTTGTCTGTGATTTTCCCATTTTTCTTGGAAAGCTCAGTCTGCCCTGTTTGAAGAAGCAGTAGGCAGGAATTGCAGGAAGGAAATCTCCCTATTGATTAGCGTACTACACACTCGACAGTCCTGTGTTACAGTGCAATTGTTTTTAAACTGGTCAAGATGAGTGAGGCGGCAGTAGCTAACTGAAACAACTGCTTAAATTTGGTTGTTGAGTACTTCAAAACAGTTTTGACAATTTACTTTCCCTTCTGGACTGAATGTACTTGAAAGGATGAGACAATGTTTTGAAAAGAGGTTGGGTTCAGAGCTCAGCAGTTGGGAGCCTTTGCAACACTGCTTAGGCACGCTTATCATGCAAGAAAATCCTTACATAAAAATTTGTGCCAGCAGAGGCATTCTGGGAAACTAGTGTTGTAGGAGTCACAGGTTCAAGATCATGCAGAAGTTAAGTGGTGTTGGGTAAAGCGTTCTTTTAAAAAGTAGTAGTTCCTTAAACACTTAGAATACCTAGGTCAAGTAAAATCTGTCTCGGAAACATTCTTGTTTTCAAGTTGGCTTCATAGTTTACAGTGTACCTCATTAAGATGCAGGGAGAAGTTTTACCAGTAATTTGCATCTGTGTGGAGTTTAAACTTGACAAACCTGAAAAGCAAGCCTACTCAAATTAAGTATGATTCACACAATTTCCATTTAAAAAAATGGACAATAACTGCTTTGCATTTGTACTCTGCAGGTTTTTTTATATGAAAAATGCCCCGTAAAAGCTATTTGGGCACAATGGGAGCATGTGTAACTACATAAGAGAACAGTAATATTATAATACCAGAAGAAAGGATGATAAGGTGTTAGCCTGCTAACATCCCAGACACATAATCTAATCTTTTCATATGGTTGTTGTAAATGTACTGTGATAGGAGGAGTAAAAGTGTATTTTTTGGAGTCTGTTTAATTATCTTCTTCAGGGATCATTGACTCATTTACCACAACAGTTATTAAAAGTAGTATTGTGTTTGATAGGCATTGTGGAAATTAGAAACAAATTGCTAGAGAAATACAAATATTTGAGTTTTGCAATTAAAAATAGCAGTAATTGAAAGGTTGTATCATTTAAACAGAAATATACTTGTTGTTATACATACCCTATTTTCCCCTTTCTCTTTCATTAGTCAAGTATTTGTTAAATGCGAATCTGAATTCCTGTGTCTTTCCTGTGTGGGTATGCTCTGTTGATTATTGCACGGGCTGTAGCTGAAGTATAACTTAATCTCTTGGAAACACAGAAGTAATATACCTATGAATCAATTCAACAACAGCAGCAAAAAGTCTGAACCTTTTAAATCTTCTAAAATATTTGTTTTTATTAAAACACAGATTTGTAAACTGCAGTGGGAATAGCACCTAATTTTTTGTGTAGTTATGTGATTTTAAAGGTTTAAGAATAATTTGCTTATATAAAATGCTCCCCAGTTGGAGGCCATTAGTACAACCACAGTGAAAAAGACTGACAATGAAGAATGGCCTCAAAATTATTTAGTTGTCCTAGAAAGTTGAACAGCCTTCTAATTCTCTTTTCTGGGGTGTGTGTTGATTGCTGCTGTTCTTATATTCATGGGATGATGTATTCATAAGCTTAATTACAGAACAATATACTTGAGATTGATTAATTCTAGGATACTGACGGCTCATTTGGCAACTGTGCCCAGTTAATGTTAGTGTTAACCACATAATTCCTGAGTGATGCATTAAGAAAACATCTGAAATCTAGTAAAAACCTGTAATTTTGTAAAACAGGTTGGTGCCAAATACGGCTTTTTTAAAAAAGCATATGTATTCACAGGTTTTCTGTCATCATTTTAATCTACTGAAGAGATTAATTTTATTTACCAATTTGGAAATTACCGTGTGCATGGAAACCTGCTTATGAGCTGATAACCTATGCTCTGCTTACATATTGTTATCGTTTGTGAATTGTTTTACAAGTCTAGAGTCAGTGGATGAGACATAGTTGCATAGGAGTAAGCTTACATAACTCTAGCAGTTTCCTTTTCATGAATATAAGGAGCTGCTTCCATTTTGCATTTTGAAGGACTGCAGCAGTATGGAAGCTGGAGGAAGAAAGGGAATGAAAGGAGATGGTACAGACTGTGTTTCAAAAAGAAAAAAAAAACACAACAAGCAAAAAAAAAAAAAAACAAACAGAAAAATTCTAAAATATAAGAAGTTGATTCAACTGACAGAGTTGCTGGAGGAAGGAGATAATAGGGAAGCATCCCCATTTCCTGAAGTGTTGTTTAGAAGTATTAAAATATAGTCAAGATTTTTAAAAACGGTGCTTCAAACATTTCCTTTGGTGGGCTAAGCACTGTATATGCTATTGCTGTCAGAGCTTACAGATCTTAAAAAAGATCAGTAAAGGGAATGTGTGAATTGGGGGTTTTATCATTATTATATTATTTAAAATGCAATGAAGAGAGTCTAAACTGAAGCTGTGGATGTACCGGCTTTCTAATAGCATGCTGCCACCGAAGTGGGAGGTCACATTCTCCTCTGAGTGTTCTTGTTGATTGCATTGTGGTGCCACTGGGCACTCACTGGGTTCGTTACTGAATCAGTAAAATTCACTTCCCTTCCTTCCTTTCATCCCCCTCCTCCCCAGAAAGGTACTTTTTGTTCTGGGCTACTGATTTGAATCAGTCAGTGGAAAGGTCTGACAGGTGCTGGAGTTTGGTGTGTAAGGGTAGGTCAGTGTAGCCAGGGTGAAGCTGACAGGCAAAACCTGTGTTAGGTGGTGACAAATCAGCTCAGCTGCCTGTGAGGCCACAGTCCAACTGCGAACTGGAGCAGCTGGGACACAGACATGTTTGCTTACCCTGACCTTGCAGAGAGGTGGGAGAGGCATTTGAGACAGTGGTGTCTTAAACTGTCACAGCAAGACTTGTCAGAGTTGGTCTGCTTAAACCTTAGAGATGTTGATATACTTAGCTGCCATTTTGCATTAAGTTCTGACTGCATTTGGGGTGACAGTCTTCTAACTATCCTAAGCTAAACTTTGACTAAGGATGTTAGTCTGCTGGTAAGATCTCTTAATTATGCTTAAGACTTGTTTTTTGCAAGTCATCTTCCTTAAACAAAAGGAAACAACTGACTCAAGTCATTAAAAATTAAAATAGTATAGTGTGTACACTTTTTAACTTTCTAGGTTACAGGATCCTTGTGTGTTTTATTTTCTTACATATAATTCTTTTCCATGGGAGTTAATGGGCTTGCTAGAATGTAAGAGAAAACAAGCTTAGCTGTTCCTTCTGTGTCATCTTTTTTGGCTTCTGTTAAAGTTGGATTTGCTGAGGTGACCAAACAGATCTCTGCAACCAAAACCACTGGTTTCCTCTGTCTTCTGCTTCCCAGCATGTTAGTGATGTGACAGATTGATGGGCTGAGTTGGCTCCCTCTGAAGGTCTGAGCTCAGCAGGTGGTGCAGGGGGAGCTGGTTGAGGAGCTTGGAGCAGGACAGTAAGCCCCTTAGAGGCAGATTAATTAGTATGGTCTCCTTGTTTTTCTGCTCATAGGAAGCTCCTTTCTTTATGTGGGTATAGAGTAAGGAGAAGCACATGGAAGAGTGATTAAGCTATTACTTTAATTGACCAGTGGTTAGATATTTTGAGCTGGCCAATGACTGTCCCTGTCAGGAACCTGTTACCTCTTAAAGAGGTGTTCAAAAGAAATGCGTATTTCCCTTTATGGTTAGTGAGGTTAGGCTGGCTGTTTGAGAATCTTTCTCCTTTGCAAGTTCAGTATGGTTCTTTACCACTTCCTTGCAAAATCATTCACAATTTCTGCTTCTACTATGTATTTTTGGCATTACAGTGAACAGTGGCAATTCAAAGAAAACCATGAACCTTAAGTTTTTGTACTGCTGTTTTTGTATCCTTGTTCCTAGCAGTCACTCTTTCTTGGTTTGCATGGATGAAGATAAAACTAATGAGTCTTACTGCACATTCCCTATGCAGTTACAATAGCTGAGCCAAATTATATTGTGTTTTAGGGACTGAGATTCTGTTGGCATGCTGATTTTTTTCAAGCTGATATCCCTTTCAGTTGCTAAGGTAAGTGTGTGCAAATCTGCAGTTTCCACTGAACACTTGAGCCAACTTTATTAGGGAGTCAATCAAAAGAAATAATGGTATGTGAATATAGAGCAATCTTAATGGAGTAATTTTTTATTATGTTTCTCACATTCTACAACATTCTAACATTTTAATGGCATGCTTTAAGTTGATCCTATCTATGTTCTTTAGTATACTTGATCTTTGGGCTACTGTAGCTTCTTTCAGCAGGTACCCAAAGCAAAAGCAAGGAAAACACATCTCCAGATGTATGGTTAGGCACTGTCGTGTTCTTAAATAAGCTATCGTTATTGACTTTGTTGCCTTACTTATTGTGGTAGAGTTGTGTGAGTTCTGTCTGGATTAAAATTATGTCCATTTTGGACTAGACCTTTGATTTTTAGAATCACATACAAGTATAGTGATTTACTGCATGAAGTTTTTTCCAGTTGTAGGTAGACTAGTATAAAGAAGTGAATTTGTTTACTTCTATAAGTTGTTTAAAAGTGAGCCTATTTACTAATATGATGCAAGCTGTATTTAAATTGCAGTTGTGGTTCTGTGACTTTCTTTTTATGGGGATTGGAAAAGAGAGAGGACAATAATGAAAGCGACGTGGGAGGATGAAAGCAGGTCAGAAAAGGGAGAGGGAGTTTCTAATTGAACCAGTGACTTCCAGTGAGAGGGCGTGACTAAATGAAGCAGAGCTTTTTCTATTGTATTTATGTCAGTATTATTTGATATAGTGCCAAAAGTGTATATAGTGCTGTACAGTAGAAGACTTGTTTCAGACATGTAACATATTCCCTGTGCTGGAGGACTTAAATTCTTTAAATACAGGCCAGAGCAGTACAGGATCATGCAGTACAAAGATGTGATAGTGCGTGGTTGGTGGCATTCACCCTGGAGCAGGTGGGTCTCTTTTTTTTTTTTTGTTTTTCCTGAAGAGAGGGAATGTTCTGTGTATTGATCAAACACTTTTCTGGTTTTGTGATTTCAGGGGCTTTCATGCCCTCTGCTTCCAAAAAGCCACAGTGCAATTGGACCACCCATCATTTGCTCTTTACAGGGGAGAAAAGGACATTAGGAGTAAGAGAAACGCTAGCATTGTTCATGTCAATTGGTGAGGTTTTAATTAATTTTATCTCCTTTTGTAGGGTGAATAAGAAAGAGGGTATATTGGGTCAGTAGTATTTCAAAGCAGATTGGCTGAGTTTGTCTCTTTCTACATTTTGTGTGGATATGAAACCTGTATTTTTAAAATTGGTTAGCTTTTAGTTCAGCTCCTAATCTTCAGGACAGAGTCTTCATAGCAATATTTATTACAGTAGACACCCTAATGAGAATTAGGGCCTAAGTGCTTCTGGCAGGCGAAAGTGAGAGTGAGTTGATGACTGCATGTGACTGTTAGTGCATGTGTTCATCCTGAATGATGAACCAGCCTGCGGCGTGATGGGTGATCTGGAAACTGGCATTTTGCTGATTTTATCAGCTCCAGAGGATCAGGCTTACAAACCCAGTTGCACCTGGAGGGAGCAACAGGGGAGATAGGTGTCATTTCTTCAGCAGTTTCCGTACTTCAGGTGTGTGATATTACAGAAAGAAAAAGAGCCTCTGAAATTAATCATTTGTCTGTGTATTTAGTTGCGTATGCCATGTTACATAAACCTAAGTATATTCATAGCAAAAAACCCCAAACCGTCTCTAAGATATATGTATCACTGCAAAGTAATGGATCTACATAATCTTCAATGTCTTTTGCACCTTTCATAGAACTGAGTAATGGCCACAGCTGTATTTTTTATTGAGGAAGTAGCACAGCAACAATTTCTCTGATTCTGCTAAGTGAAAGGAGATAGTAGAAGACCATAAAATGTTTAGGGTATGGGTAGTCTAAGGATTTAAGAACTCCCTTCTCTAAGATGCTACGCAGATAAAACCATGGTAGTTGGGGACACTCAGCTCACAGTGTAGGTTGGGTCATATTAGGCTGTATGGCATTAAGTTATAACTCCAAAGATCAGTGGAGGGCAGAGAAAAAAAATGTGTGAGACGTGGAGGTTGGTAGCCTGAGAAAAGTAAATCTGCTCAGAACTGTGTGGAAAAATTAGTTTTGTGGAATTGTAGGCTGTGGAGTACAGAGTGGCTGAGAGAAGAATGACTTCATTACCTGTCCTTTCTTTTGACAATGTAAGTTTGTTTATTTTAGTTCTTTCTGTTTAGATTGTGTTTCCAGTGTGGTGTTTGTTTAGTGCTGGATGTTACTGGTAGTACAACTGTCTGTTTCCCTTAATGATCAGACCTGTGCATATTGAACCTGTTTTATGTTTTGGAGAAGACAAAATTTTCCTTCTGAAGGGCTTTTTTTAGCCATTTGTGTGGTTCATTTGTTCAATATCCTCATCCATGGAAAAGATAAATGTGAAATGCTCTGTTTGAGCATAAGTGATATAAATTGCTTGTGTTCACTTCCATCGTAACTGAATTTATATATCCTATTATATGTATTTTGCATTAATCTCCTAGAAATTTTATCCTTTAGGTGTTTTTGTTTTTTTAATCATGTGTTAAACCTGTAGAACATCACTCCTGAGCTGTGCGTTTTTACCATTGGCAAATAGTAACAGTGGTCTATTTTCAGCTTGATTTAAAAAATAAAGAATATCAGTGTGGAAAAAACATGTACTTACAGAGATCAAATGCATCAGCTACCTCCAACAGCAAACAAATATTAAGTGATGTGAATCACCAGTTATATTTAATGTGTATTTGATAGACCAATCATAGCAGAAACCACTGTATGAAATTTTGTGATCTTTTTTATTTACCAGCTCATGCTTATTCATAAATGGCAGGTTTTTTTAATATGTAGGAATTATCTGTGTCTGTGAAACCATCAGATGGATAATGTTTCCTAGTGGTAGATGATCTTTTCCTTTGGGAGTTGTGTTCTAAAATGTTTGTAAGAGAGTATGGTTGTGTAGGTGAATACACAGAAATATTTTCCGTATTTGCATCTTGTCTTCACAGAAATCTATGCACAGGAAAATATACTTAGGTTAACAGAAAATTCCTGTGTTTTAAAATGTACATCTGCCACTTCGCATTTACTGTTGATGTAATGTCATTTTTAAATGTAGAAATCTGCAGAAGCAAAACAAGGCTGCTGTGGAGGAGCTGAGCCTTACCGTGTAGGTTGCAGTATACTGCTTAACCTGTATGAAACATTTTTAACAAATGGAAGATTAACGGATAGCTCCTGAGAACTATTCAGTGTGTCCTGTACATGGGCACTGTTGTACATATGCTGGCTTGATAATTTTAAGTATGTTTAAAGTCCATGAGTGTGACCTTTCCTCAGTGTCTCTTCAGTTCCTAATTTGTCTGTGGTAAGCAAATTGAAGCTGGAAATGAGCAGAGAACGGAGGATTGAAAGAAAAAGAAAACAGAGTCCCAGCATGCTACTTGAATCTGTCTCTTTCAGTTTTCTCAGAGGATGTCTCTGTTAAGAGCTGAAAAGGAATACTTCAATATTAATCCTCAAACTTTAAATGTAAAACTAGAAAACTGGCTATTTCACTTTCCTAGATCTTAGATAACCTCAGTAGGAAAACCTAGTGAGTTTGTAGTACACCACGTTTAATAGGTTTGTGGTAACTTAGCACAGAGCATTTTCAAAGTGTCTTTGTTTCTTATAGTAGAATCAGTAGGCTGTGTTGTGATAAGGGTCACCTTGTGCTAAAGGCTGAATGTACATTTGAAAGACTTCTTAGCTTTCCAGATATGTAGCAGTTGTTTCGAAGTTGAGGGAGAATGATTGAAAAATACCTGTAAATTACTTGTCTGTCTTTAATTTCTTCCTTTGAAAGGCTTTTACTTACTGTCCAACTGCAAACTCTTCACATTCTTTCCAAGTTTCATGGCTATATAAGAGGTCTAGGAGGAGGTTGCGTCTGACAGTTGACTGTTTTTAGAACTGCGATTAAGCGAGACACACACAGGTTTCTTTTGCTGTGCTCCTAACTACAATATACCTGTAGTAGTTGAAATGCCAGTATTTCTTCCTCCCCAATCCTGTTGCACTCAATGGCTTTTGGGATACCAGCTATTTGGTAGATACTAGAAACATTGGAACTTAAATTCAACCTCTTGCTAGATGTCATTGTCACTTCATATTTTTGGAGAGCAGAGGTTGGAATGTCTTATGTTCTTTCTTTTAGAATACACTATGCAATTCATAAGCTTCTCAAGTGATTATATAAAAATCTGAAATTCTTTTCATTAGACTCAAGCATTGTTTCCCTCAGGCCTCCTCTGAGGAAGTAAAAACTTTCTTTATTCACTCTATTCTGTATTTAATTTAGTATTCTTAATCATCTCTATCCCCTAGTAAGCCTATGCGAAGCACTCTGTATTTGTCTCAAAACCCATTTATTTGACAGCTTTGTTTAAGGCAAGCGGGACTTGCCTCTCAATCAGTCTCTGGGTTTTATACTGCTCTGGATTAGTGATTGCCATATCTTTTCTGATAACTTTGAGACGTTTGTGCTTCAGAAGGAGCTGGAACGATTGCACTGAGCAGTTATGGGATAACTTCCTTCCAGGGAAGTTTCTCTCTGAGCACTTGCCTGGGGGTTGTTTCCAGAATCCATACTGAGGTATTGCAGTAATCTTTCGTAGTTTATTAAAGAGTTCCTCTAACGTATTCTGTAGCAAGTCCTCAGATATGTGCTATCATATAAGTGGACTAATAAAGAATTGATTTCACTATTCAGGAAAAATGTTAGGCCCTTGCTAGATAAGTCAGAAGCACCAACAAGAGTGTAGGTCCAGTTGGAAATGATCTGACAGTCGGACATTTGGGAGTGCAGCTTCTCCAATGAACAGGGACTCTCTGCCTTTTCAAAATCCCACACTTGTTTCCCATATAGAAAGCATCCGTTTTTCTGTAGTTTTCTCATTGTATTGGGTCTGGCTGGGATGGAGTTAATTTTTTTTCATAGCAGCTGGGGTGCTGTGTTCTTTGTGACCAAAACAGTATTGATAACACACTAATGTTTCAGCTCTTGCTGAACAGTGTTTGCATAGTGTCAAGGCCACCTCTGTTTCTCACTCTGTCTCTCCTGCAGTGATTGGGGGTACACAAATGGTGGCGGGGAGCACACAAGCAGGCAGATGACTGAACTAACCAAAGAGATACTCTGTGCCATATAATGTCATGTGCAGCAATAAAATGGAGAGGAGCGGGGTTTGGAGAGGTTACCCTGCTTTTGCTTGGAAACAGGCTAAGCATTGGTCTAGCCGTGAGAGGTGGTGAGTGGTTGGTTTGGTTTGGTTCTCTCCTTCCACTTCTCCTTTGCTTGTTAAACAATTTTTATCTTGACCTACAGGTTTTCTTGCTTTGTACTCATGCTTTTCTCTTTACCCATCTGATGGCAGGTGTGATGGGGGCAGGGGTGAGTGGCTATGTGGTGTTTAGCTGCCTACCACACTTAGCCCTCAGCACCCATGATGATCTCTTCATGCTTGTGTAAAGTGGAAAGAAAATAGAGATATCAACACATAGATATCTGCTATAATATGTTTTTGGATTCTTCAGGGTAAGGCAAGTATTTTTGTTTCTATTTTCAATGTTGAAATTTTTAAGACACCGTGAAAACTTCTGTCACAAAAAAAAGTCAATAGAGAAAACAGTAAATGAGTGTATCTTTACTAGTCTTTCAGATTTAACTCCAGAATATATAATGTTTTGCATTGCTACAGGCTTTTCTGGTGCCTCATCTGCCGTAATGTTCTCAGGCCCATTCTTCTCACCTAGCAAGTCTTGGTTTGCCATTCATTTCTTCCTATTCTCAGTCTTCACTCTTCCTGCTATTCCCCCCATGTTGGCCTCTCCAACATGGTTGGTTTCAGCTCAGCTGTTATTTCTACTGTAGTCAAATTTGACAACTCCCTTCTGCTTTTGCCTCTCTGGAGAGCATTATTTACAGAAAGATCCACACTGCTCCTGCTAGATGCCAAAAATTGTATCAGTCTAATCCAAGTGAAGATAGAATTCTTAAAGCAAATTGCTAACGTTTGCCTCTATTTGAATGTTGTGGAAATACTCTTTTAAGGCTTCTGTGCTCGGCATATAAAGGTGAATGGACTTTCTCAGGGACTGTTAAAAGGATGTTCTTGGCTGAAGGCCAATACCGGAAAAATTTGAAGTTCATATTCCAGGCAGGAGGTTGCTAGAGAAGTTCAGTGACTACAGATTTTCAGTCAAAGTTGAGGATGGGACAGCATGTGATTTTTTTTTTTCATAATTTTGTTTTTGAAAATGACAAAACTGTCTTGATTAATTTTTTTCCTTCCAAAGTTGACTTGACATATAGAACCATTGAAATAAAAATTCAGCCAAAACAGTTAATTTTATCTCCAGAAAGTAAGACTGTATAACAAAAAGAAGTTTGATACTTCTAGTAGAGGCATATAACTGATAGATTTTTGTCTTTGTGCTACTTTGTTGATGCTGGGAATAGTGGAAATTCATATTCCTGCAGCCATCGAAAACTATAGTACAGTGCGTATTGTATCTGAGGTAGGAACTTCAGATGAGATTTGACATTATGCTCTTTTCTGAAAACATTTGAACCTTACCCTGTAAGTTCTGTTATGTTTTTACCTAACCTGAGAATATTAAAAGTTTGAGGAAAACTGGTTAGTGTACTTGTAAGATTAATACTGGTGCAATTATTCATTTCATTACTTGAGTTACTTGAGGGGCAGTAAAGAAGAGGTAAAAAGAAAAAGAGTAAGTTCACTTTGCATTCTGTGAATGGGGAGAAGCAGTCTGAATAGAAGTTTGAATGGCAAAGTGGGACTTGCTAAATGAAAAGGATGGTCTTGAAAAGAAGGAGGATTTGGGACATGATGTGGGAGAAGAGTTATTCCTACTGTGCAGTATGTGGAAGTGAAATTAATTTATGCAAAGCATCAGAATACAAATAAAATGCATACAAATACAAACTAGTGGTTGGAGAAGATACAGGACCAGGAAAAGAATTATTAGAACAAATGTCACTTGCTACAACAGCAAGTGATTATGGGTGACTAATGCTCACACTCATGATTGCAGTGCAGTGTGTTAGGGAAATACTAATAAAACAGAGTTTGCTCTGAATTAATTTTGTGAATTGAAATGGCAACTTGACTGTATATCCAGAATTCCAATACAGTACACTTGAAACAGCGCTTAGTCTTGGATAGTAAAATAACAAAAACAGGAAAGGAAAGGATCTTGGCGAGCATTCAGATACAATGATATAAAACTTATAATTAGGATTTCATATTATATATATTTACCTTGCTTAATAACCACTATAGGAATAGAACTACGATAGATTTTTAGTTTCCTCTCCTGTATATTTTTGTTATCCATCAATCTGCATATTTTCAAGACGTAAACAAAGAGGAGGAATAGAAATACTAAATATAAAAAGAACCTCCAGAACATTGAAATTCAGGGAAAACCTACACAAGAAAAATGTTGCAGCCCATCATCTCTGACAGGTAACCTTGAAATGTCTGAACTGGCTCATTTTTCATCATGCCAAATATGAAAGTTTGAAATAATAGCAATAATAGCTTATACAGTGTCTGTTACTTGGTACAAAGCCACAGATAATATTTCTTGCACTTTCAAATGGGCTGTCTTAAGATCAGAAAAATTAAAAAGCCTCAGTCTTCTACGTGGTAGTTACTGATAGTTTTTGTGCTTCAGGTTGCATTGTCAATACAGGTATCTACATCAAGTTGCAAGCATATGGAAAGAATAAAACAGATGAACCAATAAATGAAATGCATGTGATGTGCTTTTTTTTTTTATTTTCATGTCTTGTTTGTATATCTTGAGTATTGCAGTGTGACTGCAAATTGGGCATGCTGGATGCAGTTGCTGCTGTGGAACATACCAGCTTCATAGGAGTATACATACTGGACTGTCCCTGCTAGTCATGAGTGTCCATTTGACAAATGGCATGAAAATTTGACAGATCTACTAATCTAAGTGGTTTGTAGGTCAAGTCTTAAAGTTCGTAGTTCTGAAGAACATTTATGGAATCTTTGAAATTATTTTGAGGTGGTACAGGAATGTGCTGTTCATTGACACCAAGTCTAGGGTGCACAACCATCAGTCATCCGTCCAGGTGACATTATTGAGGGAAAAGTAGTTGAATTTAATTTAGACAGTAAAAAGATGACCCTAAAGAAAATACGAATATGTAATTTCTTCCTATTCTACCTCTCCCTATAATGTATTTTGAAAGAATAATAAAAGATCTACCAAATTTAGTTTGCATCATCTCTTTGGAAGTTTCATGTTGCTAAAGGTAGCATTTACAGGTGTTCACAAGTTGATTACAGTGACATCTTTAATTTCAGTTTGGTTGGAGGAGGCTGGGGAAATCTGGTATGTGATGTATAAAGGTACGGCACTGAGCATCACATGATCAGTTTACCCTGTGCATCTCCAGAATGACTCGGTGCTTTAGCTCTGCCACTGAAGAATGGGGATTTTAGTACTTTCTCCTGTGCTGTATATGCAGGATTTGACTAAAGAGAAATATGGGGTTTATTTCTTTAAGTAATTGCAACTGTTTTGTGTTAGATGCCTTGTTAATAAAGCTATTTTTAGGCAGCAATAAGCGTACGTGCAAGGGGAATGGAATGTATCTGGTGTACTCAAGAGTTGTGCATGGGTAGATGTTGCCTTAGGGGAGTGTAAGATCTTGTCTGGGACGTTTTTTGTGTAAACGCAATTTGTGATGTACTAGTGCCCTCATCTTGGATTGGATCTGTTGGCCACAGTACAAGCAAGCATATTGTGTGTAATGCCTCCTTTGCTCCAAAACAGGCATCTCTTAATTTTTTTTCCTGGTGAGTTAAAATGTGCAGAGGGATTGAAACAAAGACTGTAGTTCTACTCAAAATCAGGGAGCTGATCTATAGGGATGTTGTTTGTCTGTAGAGTATTACTTAAAAGTAATCTGTTGTCTAGTCAGTGAGTCACAGGTGAACCCTCTGCCAGATACAATGATCCTAAGTCTTATGGGGAGTACAGTAACTATGTAGATGGTATCGAGGGGTGGGATATGCACATCTGCGCACGCTGTTATCCAGGGAGAATCAGAGGTACAGGGTGTGCTCGGGAGATGAAGGTAGGCAGATCCTGAAAAAAAATACGTGGTAGAAGCAGAAAGGCTTTGGGAGGTAGCTTTCCTGCTGCCAAACTGCAAAGCTCTTCTAGTTACCTTTCTGCATTACAAATATGACACTGCAGTGATACATGCCACAAAGGAAAATATAAATTAAGTACATGTCCAATAGACTTCAAAAATAAGTCTTGCAGCAAGAATTCTACTTTCATTGTTTAATTTAAAATTAAAATAAAGCCAGACAAGTGAACTGTATACTAACAATAACAAAGTAAAACATGAAGGAACTTATGTCTGGTTGGGAAATAAATTTTAATTTCATTGTTTAAACTGAAAAAAATAACTTGGCTTCATCTTATTTATTCAATTCTAAGTAGAGTGGACTAACGGTACTTTAGAAGTCTACTTTCTTAAGTCTTGGAAAACAACTTCAAAATTTGCTGAATGTTCCTGTCACTGTCCTCTCAGGAGAGTGCTATTCTGTCCAACTCTAGAAATGGCAATAGCTATGTATTTTTACTTTGTACATTTCTAGAATGACTCAAATGAAATTGGAATGTATCAAAACATTCCACCACCAGTTGCCGTAGAGTTCAGGACAGAACCACTGCATGAACAGGAGATGTTCTTGTCCTAGGGAGCCTCCGACCCTGGTTGTAGGGCTATATTAGGGGAGAGTTTTTTTTCACTGTCCAGGATGCATTAAGGGAAAGATATGCATATTTACCAAAGAGATTGGTAAGTCGGAGATATTTATGAGCACTGGCAGCAGAAGCAGTCTCCTGCACCCAGTTTATTTTTAGATAGAAAGGTGTTAAGCTAAGCCTGCTTCGCCCCCTCCCTTTCCGTCTCTGTCCTCATTTTAGCTTGTGGTTATACTTCCTTACCAGGTAGAGCAGATGCACAGTGCTGGGCACGGCCTCCCTTATTTCAGATCTTTTACCTGACCATTTTGGTTTAATATGAGGATATTTTTGACAATGAAAATGTTTGTCCTGTGAGAATTCAGTTAAATTCAGTCAAAATCCATAAAGACTTTTATGGAAAGTCATAACCTGGTGTAGAGAGTGTACTTTCTCTCAAGAACAGTGTTAAAGCACTGAAAGAAATACAGCTGTCTCAAAATGCTTTATGGCTAGAAAACATTAAGTGTATAGCAGGGTATTTCTGGATCATGCTTGGCTACATTCCACGAGAAAAATTTTTCTTAATTCTGTACTGACATGTATGAAATTTTCCTTTTTGTAAGAAGTCATTAAGGAATTAAGGAAAATTACAGAAAATTTCTGATAAATTGTCTTGATGGGAGCATTCATTGTGATAAGTCAGATAATTGTTAATTTCTGTATGTTAATAACTGCTTTTTTGTTGCCATTTCATATCAATGCTGTGACGAAGATCTGGTTATTTACATACTTGTGGTATCTGAACTTTTGATTCAAAAGTGATTCCGGGAGAAAGTAAATGTGACTTTAGCAAAGTTATCTAGTGTTCCAAATAAAAAAAAGCTTCTGCTATGGTGGGAAAAGCTGTTGCAAGGAGGTGGTTGATATTCTAATAGTAATCTATCTAGGAGATTACAAAGAAAAGACACCAAATTCCAATACATTTTCAAAAACTGTAAAATTGGGATAGTATTTCACTGTAAAATTATGACTAAACACTTTTGTTTTAAATCAGCAACTTCTGTTTTTTCAGGAAATTTGGAGAGCGACCTCAACCGAAACGGCTCACTAGGTAAGCATTAAAGAAATTCTGTTTTTAACAATTTTCTGAAGCTATCCTTTTCAGTCTCAGAAGGATTTCAAAGTTAAAAAAATGTGGCTTGCTAATCCTAGCATTCTAAATATCAAAGCTTTTCAATTATTGTATGCAATCAGGAGCCAGAGTAAAATTTTGAACAGTGAGTGGCCTTCTTCTAATACGATAATCAAAATGCTTTTTTAGAAATGGTATTGACTTCACGTATCAGTTATCGATTATTCAGTAGGATGTGAATCTGCTTACTTTTAAATCACCAGGAGAGAGCTGGATTTCTTTCCTTGGGTAAAAATGTCTTGTGAGGTCATGTAAAGTAATACTTTTCACTGCCAAAATTCAGCTATTACATTACTGCTGTCTTGCAGTGGGTAAGAGCAAAATGAACGCTGCTGTCAAGGAATGATCTCAACCAACTTTTGGTGAAACCTAACAGTCAGAGGTAGCCTTAAATAGTAAAATCAAGTAAATTCATACTAAAAAGTGTTCAGAGTGACTGGACTACTGTGCCTGATTTGCTCCTGGTCTGCCTGGGAAATACTTATACTAGAAGCTGTTAAGTAGTCACCATTTTTTTCAAACTGTTGTAACACAGTCTATGCAAATATTTATTCTTCTGTGCCACAAACTGTGCTGACTGTAAGTAGCTACTGAGTTTAAAAACCACTGTTTGCTTGAAGTACAAAAGATGTGCAGTTTTTTAAAGTTTTGTGTGGTAATAGTGCCGTATAAAGACATGGAAACCCATTGTCACTCTGGCCTACTTCTGTTTTGAATGAAATTATGGTGCCTCATGTAAAGCACGGGGTAGGGGAGAGCATTTACATTTTGTGTTGGAGATACTGTCTCATTCCATTTCTGGATAAGCTTCAGGTTAGCTTGTGGTGTTGTTAGACTTCATTTCAATGCAAAATTGATTTATACAGACTTATAAGTAATTGAACAAACATTGCTGTTTCCTGTTGACCTACCAATTTTCAGGGATTTTAAGATACTGACTTAAGTAATGAGTTGTTGTCCACCTTGAGCAGTAACACCCGTTAGTGTCATGCTGAAGTTACAGATAGAATTTATCTTCTTGATTTAAAAAGAACAACAAAAATAATGGTTGTTCAGTGTAAGGTCTTTCAAATAAGTTATCTATTAACTGTAGTGACTCTAAATGTCACGTGCAGAGTTTTAGCTACTAGATGCACCAGGTACTCTTTCCTGTGAGTACAGGGTGGACATCTGGGAACTGCCATCTTTCAAATCAGTAGCTTGTAAACCTTTTTGATACTGATAGAGGCTGGAAACAAGCAACCTAACTTTTTTCCTCTGAAGAGAAGAATACTGAAACGGAAAAACCATAACACAAATTTTCAAGAGTGTAGTTTGTTTATGTAATGCTAAAAAATGTATCTGTAAACACTTAAAGGCATTTAGTTCAATTGCTGGAAAATTATTCTGCTTTTTTGTGTAAAGGCAGTCCTGTTTGTCTAATAATCTATCCATCATCATGCAAGCTCCAGCAGAACAACAGTACTTTGTTCATACTGTGCTAGTTGTTTTTAGATATAATAGCACTACCTTCGTGGAGAGTTTTAAGAATAATGAAAAATGTCCTGTAAGAATTGCAATCGTTACGTGTTTATCAGTGGGAGGGGTTGGAGGGGAACATTCCTAGGTCTCCTAGGAGCTTGGATTGTGCAAATCAGTGTAGCAACAGACCAGTAGAGAAGACAGAATTTCTTCCTCTTACAATGCTAAATAAACATGAGACAGCACCTAGCGTTTTTGTGTGTGGGTTGCTGGTTTTGAGTGGTTTTTTTAATGGTAGTAAAGTCAACTTTTTAGTATGACAGATGTTCTTAATTTAGTATGATAGTACTCTTAATAGAGTATTTCAATGTCAGATAAAAAGGTTTTAAACCACTTAAATGCAGCTGATATATATCATATTGAAATGTATAATGATTTCACAATGAATTATGTTTCGTGGTTTAAAATATATTCTTAAACAGTGGTTGTAAGTAAAGTAACTCTGTGCTTTGAGACAGTTCTTCCATCTGTGCTTTCATGGATAAACATCAGTTTTACCAATGTCAAATGCAAATCAATCAAGTCAGTCCAAATTTAAAACAGTAATTCAAGTCTCTGCTCTTATATCCTGCTATTTACACAGAAAATCTAGCACACTAATCATTGTCTTACACAGGCATGGCAAATGCAAGAATTTACATGTCATTAACAAAGTGATCTTCCAGCTTTTTTCACTGGAAATGTTTGGTTTTCAGGTGTGTCAAAAGGGGATTCAACAGTCAGGTGCAGTTCACCAAAAACCCAAACAAAGCCAACAAACTCCACCCGAACTAAACAAAAAAATCCTTCTGTAGGGTTTCATCTCTTCATATAACTTCCTGTTAAATTCATAATTTATTTCTCTGGTTGATGACTTTGAAGATGAGTGCATTGGTGGACATTCAACCTGGAAAAGCTCCTCCAGGGACTTAAAAGTGCTCCTGTCAGCGCTCCAGTGCAGCTAAACCCAAGGGTGTTGAATTTGGCATGCTGCTTAATGAACAGTTAGATTATTATACAGAAGAATGATAGGGTGTATTGTTCTCTTACTTCTATCAGGGAATGCTGTTGGTGCTTTTATATGGCGTCTGTCATTACAGTGATGAACGATAGAAAATCTAATTTTCTTTAAACCTGATTGAAAGCAGGAAGTAGAGGCTTTCTCTAGAAAATGATGAAACAATACGCTGAAGAATTTAACTTTTTCTTAGTATCTTCACAACCAAAAGAAAGCTTTTATATAAACATTCCATTGATTTTTAGTTCATAGCTGAAACAAAATTTCAGAACAATTTGACATTATCATGAGAGACTAAATTGGTTAAGGAGACAATATTAAATTAATAGTATGTTCTATGCCACAAATATTTGATTAGTAGTTTTTATAATAGGGCATTGAATGTGGTGTAGTGATTGGCACTGGTACATTTTTACATCACAAGCATCATCTTTTCTGGCAAATGTAGTGATTGTAAATGACTGCTAGCCTCCTGCAAGGTAGTTGCTTCTTTTTGCTGTGCAATTGTCTTAAAAAAAACCAAAACAAACTCATCTTGACCCTATTAATGGTTGCCTCTTGAATTTCAGGTGTTTGGGGTTTGAGGGTTCGTTTTTGTTGGTTGGGGTGCATGGGGTTTTTGTGTTTGGTTCCCCCCCCCCCCCCCCCCCCCCAAAAAAAAAAAAGCTATCTTTGGATTATTATAGTTATAAACAAAACCAAAAGAACTTTCACAGCTTATTGTGTCTTTTAATTTTTAGGGAAGCAATGCGAAATTACCTGAAGGAGCGAGGTGATCAAACAGTGCTAATACTCCACGCAAAAGTTGCGCAGAAATCGTATGGAAACGAAAAAAGGTAAGTGTCTGTTCTTTCCTGGCTTCCCCTACAGCTCCCAGCTAGCACTGTGGTGTGCAGTCTGGTGTGTAGTACATTGCAGAATTCCTGAGGTTGTACTATAGTCTGAAGAAATATAAAATAAAATGTGTTCTCGTAGTTCACTTATGTAACAAATGCTGCAAGTCTGTGGCATTCAGTGTAGGGGTGCCTGTCTCTACCAGCAGGTTCTTGATCTGTGGGTGAACTTTTTCTTCCATTGAACTAAACTGGCTCTAATTTTAAACATACCATTTTAAGTCTGGAGCAAACAAGGTGATTAATAGTGACTATTGTAGATGAGTTTTTTCTTGAGTGATTTCAAATTAATGTGAAAGGGAAATTGCTAGCCTCAGAAAGTTACTTTTCTGAATCAGATATGTGATAGCTTCAAAAAGAATGACAGGCCAATCCTAACCATATTTATGATAAACATTCTCTCAACAATACAGTGCAAGTAACAATAATGGGCAATTTCCTAAGGGACAGAATCAGCAGGAAGACATGAGGATGAATGCTTTTTAGGCAAAGGTTGAATTTTCTGCAGTCTTCTCTGTGATGTTTTTATTGCATGACTAGCAGAAGCAAATAGGATGGTCCTTCATATGCAGATTTCTAGTCCTCTCATGATGAAATAGAATTTTCTTTAAGTATGAATACTTCCCTACCTTAAATTTCACTGAAATAAATAGCATGGTATTTGATTAGTTTTCAGATACTTTGCATTATTAATATTTGTTCACCACAAAAGACCACATATTCAGCACATTAATGGTTTTGAACTTTTAACCTTTCGCCACTGTTGTGTAAGTCCTGTTACATCATTGTTTTTTACAGTTTTCTGAGGTTTGAGATTTTAATATATTTATGTATGAAAGTGTTAGAAAACATGAATGTTAGAATTAAGCCCACGAAGTTCTCGGTTCATTGCTACCCATCTAAATCACACTTCCTGTGTCTGTGAATCACAGATAACAGACTAAATTTTCAACTGTTCTTCAGTATTCTGTGCCTGAGTACTTGCCTTTCAATGTGTGTTATCTTTTCTGTTAGCCAGTGTCTCAAGTCCTTTCTTTTGGGCAGTGTCCAGGTTCTGCAGCTCCGTGGAACTGTTTACCCGAAGTGTTCTTTAGATCTTTCTGAAATTGTTGATGAGAATCAAATGGGAAGTCAGTGAAAGAGGAAGGAGGAAGGGCATGGAAGCATACGGGCATGCTCTGTCTCTCCTATATAACTATACAGCCCTCTTGCTTGATGCCATGCTGAAATGCAAAAGCATTTCAATGCAAGGCCTTACTAGCAGCAAATGATAACTTTAATCCTTCACAGCAAATTCAACAGCCAATAGAATCTATCATGACAATATAGGGACCTCTGATTGTTATCTTCTCAGATTGTATTGTCATGCAAGACTTGCATAGTTAACTCATCACTGCAGATGAGTTAAGCATATTACTCCCAATAAATGAGGGGTGTGCCTGCAGATAAGAAAGTGACTTCCTAAACAGTGTGTCTGTAACTTCAGTCAGTTTGTTCTCCTGGGGCCAGAGCAGTTTGTGAGGGCAGGAACATTTTACAAAGCTGTCCTGTGTATCATTATTTTGGAGAACAAATTGAAAATTAAAAGAAAGTATATAATTTATATTAGTAAAAGTTTCCTTACTGGTTGAAAACTTAGTGTTCTGAAGCATACAAGGAGAAGCTTCAAATTTTGATTTGCTAAGTTTCTGAAAGCTCCTATGTGCATTTCATAGCATTGCCATAAATTCCTGTTGCCTTGAATATACATGTATGATTCACTTAATGTTGTTGAAGTCACTGTGACAAATGCAGTACTAAAGTAATGTTTATGTTCGGTAAACTAGTCATTGGTTTCTCACTGCTTGAAAAAATTGCTATATAGAATTAAGCATTCTTTTACCACTTTAGATTTTGTCAGGTGCAGTTCAGTTGCCTGCCTCAGCACAACTGCATTTGTTAATGAAAGATATCTCAGACTCACCTCTTCAAAAATGGAAGCATGTCAGATACGTGTAGAAAATTGCAGAGCTTTTCAAAAGATGGCTAGGAATGAAAATGGTTGGATGTTTGTTTTAATGTGTTGGTGAAATGATTGCCATTCTGGTATGGGTGTGAAGTGAAAGCTGGGAATACATACTAAGATTTCACTTTTCAGTTTAAATATTTTAGTTTTTCTTATGGTGTAACATACCATTTAAACTGTCTCTGGTACTGTTCTGCTGTTTCCCAGGCTGTTAGCATCAGTAATGATGTCCTGTTGTTATCAGGGTACAGAAAAATGCCAGTTATTAGATCCTTGGATCCATGTGTGCCCTAAGGTACTTAGTCAAGTGAAACTGAGTGATGAATTAGCTGCCTTTTTTTTGAGTTTTTTTAATTGCTTCTATTTTATTCATAGCAGAACATGCCCCTTGGTTCTTCATGTTGCTGGACTGAGCAAAATTTGTAAAGGTTTAAGACTGCTTTATATAACTGGTCAATCAAGTTCTCATCATTTTTACATTAAATACCATTTCTGAAGTGAGTTGTTTTGCAAACATCTGCTTTATAGGCAAAAACCTATTTCATACCTGTTTTTATGGAAAAATTTCATGTTTTCCACAAGACTACATTATGACATGGATATAATCTGGTTAATTTTTGATCCATAAAAAATAAGTTAAATTGCACTATCTTTGTAACTAAAAAGTCAAGTTACAGAAGGAATTACTTCTTAAACTTGACATGTCTTCCAAGTAAATGTAGAACCTAAACAAACCCCAAACAGAATTCCACCTTTTGTTCCAGTCTTCAAACCTTGTTTGCTTTGATGTCATGGAGAATATTTATCATAAATAAACTGCATGGCATAATTAAAAGGTTAACACAATAACTACCTTTCAGTGTTTTGATGAGGCTTAGTAGATGGTGAAATACTGTGTTGAAAACTCACTGTAGACGGTGCAGACCTCACGTAGTGTGTTCTGGTTTAACTGGGCCTCATGGAAACAATTCCAGGTGTTGCCACGTGGATGCAGACTTTCAGGGTTAATTTGAGAGTGTTCTAGGTACCTGAACCTAAATAACAGCAGTGAAAGGAGGCTTCTTTCTTTTTTGAGTGGACTCCTCTTATTGGCCTTGCTCTTCCCAAAGTTAATGTTTAGTTTGACAAAGAAGCCAGGAGGTAAGAAGCTCAGAGATGGACTTGAGTTTAATTTAAGACTTTTTGCCTTATGTTTCCTGTTGGATGGCTGTCATCTCTCAAAGGCATTCGGTTGAGGTGGTGTTTGGTCCTGACGGGTATGGGTGTTTGGCTTATGCTTCTTGTATGTTTTTCTATATTTACCACTCACTGAGACTGCTCTCTTCAGAGTCCGAACAGTGTGAACATTCAACAGTTTACAGGACTGGAGCGTTTTGGATTCTGAGAGACAGTTCATCAAAGACTCTGAGCCAGATTGGTGTTTGTGGATTACATGCTGTTCTGAGTTTAAACGTTATCACTACTGATTAGCCTGAGAACGGTCTAGCTGTTTCTTGTTTTACGGCTGTTAGTGAAGGAGCTCCTGTAATTTCTGCTCAAATACTTCGCTTCATGGAGCTTAGTGTGCCTGCCCCCTGGTTAATACTTTTGTTATTGAGAGCATAGCCTTTTCCAGGGCTTACTCCATAGCTCCACTACTTCATCCTTAGCACTCTAGCACCTAACGATTTTTCACTTGTTTGTTGTATTGAATTCTTTAGTGGATGTTGTTAGCTCTTTCAGCTCCTAAGACAGAAAGAAAGACTGCTGAATAGTTTCATGCTCAGAACAACGTGGGTAATTGACAAATAGACCTCCTGCCTTGACTGATGGGGAACTGGCCAACAGGTACAAAGGAAAAACTTCCCTGCTAATGTTGCCCAAACATAAAGAAAAACAGCTGGTAGAGACCTCTAAATCCTCCTGAAGGCAAAGAATTCTGTAAGATGAATATAGGGATGACTTGGATGATTTGAAAAAGCAAACCTTTGTGGACAGAAGCCTGGGATGTGAAAAGAGCCTTGAGTGCATCAGAACTAGGTAACAATGACATGAGATCACTTAATTTTACTTTCTACCCCTTGCTTCCTGGCAAGTTCAGTTAGGGTAGCTTCTCTACTTGAAGTACTATATTTTTTCTGTATTTATTGGCCTGACTTGACTGAATGAATATTGTTCTCTCCTTCAGTGATTGTCTGATTTGAAACAATATTCCAAGTGGTGCCAAAAACTCAACCTATTCCATTTTCTGTTGTTGCTGTCAACTCAAAAACCACTAGAAATTATCTTGTTCTTCCCTTCAAGTCATTTGAATAAAGGGGAGCATCCTTAGACAAATCTCAGCTTGATTTTCTTGCTATGGTAAAAGGTTTGCTTTCCAGTTGGTCTGCTGGAACAGATCTGTCAGAACAGATGCGTAACAGCTTGCTTCTGTTTGCTGTACTGAGTTACTGAGCCTGGAGTCTAAGTGACGTTGGTAATACTATGGTCTTGCCTCACTTGAGCGGCCCATGAAATTATAGTGTAAGAAGGCACTATGAGGATGCCGTTTACTTTTCAGAGATCGATCCTCTGACCTTTCCTGGCTAATATCAGTCCCACTGTTTGCTGCCATTTAAAACTGCCCATCGTTTTAATTACACAGATTACCAGCTCTTGGAAGATTTATAGGAAGAGCACCACGTCATCTGAGATACTAGAAGACTGCAACAAAATGTTTGAGAGATATGTTAAATACATGAAGGATTTGCAGAGACCTGGCATAACAAAATGTTGCGCTGGTTCAGGCACTGTGCTTTATATCGGCAACTAGGAAGCACTGAATCTGCATCTTGTCATGCCGCTCTAAGAAGAGTGGAATAGGTTTTGTCCAGGAAGGCTGTTCCTGGTTGTTATACTTTCAGTAATGAAAGAGCTCACAGAGTTGATCCCTACCAGATCTCATGTGTTTTTCAGATTAAGTTGCTAGGTGTTTACCTCACGGAAGAGTGTCCTGTGTTGTTTTACTTCTCATTCAGCAAGGAATTGCCAGCCTGCTCATGACATAGAGAAGAGGTATTAAGAGAATATGCTTTAATTCCAGTGAGGAAATTATATCCTACGTGATTTTCCACCATTGTTTCTTGTACTGAATATTCTGAACAAGCTCAGAAGAACCAGACACAGCTGCCTTTCCTTCCAACATAATTTTTTTTTCTTTCTAGGTCAGATTAATAACTCAGAAGAATTTTTACCTCCTACTCAGCCTTACTTTAGTTTTGTGGTTAGAGAGAGAAGGGAGGTAGGCCCTGTAAATCAAAGGTTGAAGGAAGAGTATTTTCATTTGTTCCACCAAATATTGTCCTACCTTATTTCCCAACAGTAATACTGGAACTACTTTACCTAAAGTACTTATTTTGGGGAGGTGATTTTCTTTCTCTCTTTTTTTTTATACTTATCTGAAAGCCAGCTTCTCACATAACCATTTACATTTCTATTTACACTGGAAATGTTTTATTGATGAGAGAACCTGTTTCCAGCAGTTATTTTATACATATCAAAGACACTTTCTTTAATCCTCTGTGAAAATTAGAAATATGAGGATACTCATGGTTTACTCACACTATATTGGATAGAAAATTTGTAATCTCTTCTATACATGGGTTCCTGGGATTGTAAATATGAAGTAAAAAGCCCCCAGACTGTATCTGAAGGGTGAGTCTATATCTGAGGCTGACACAGAAGAAAACCCATTCAAATTGAGAATGACCAGACTCTTTCTTCTTGTTTGGTGGTTTTAACCAAACATAAAATTGTTTCAGCTTCAAAAGTTTTGTTCTTTGTTCAGTAAGTCAGTGTCTTCCAAATTTTTTCTGATATAAAAAGTGTGATTTAATTGTGCCTTCTTTTCTCTTTATCAATGGGTTAAAACTTGTTTCTTGTAGATCTTCATTGCCATCTAGTGGCCATAGCTATTCAAAGGACTTGGTTTAGAATAAAGCTGCAATGAAAAAGGATACGAAAAAAATTTGGGATTTTTTTTCTTTAGTTCTAACCAGCAAGATAAATGCAAAAGAGTACACGAGGAAGAAAGGTAAATGTGTGGTGTGTGCTTTATGGTGTTATACATTCTTGGAATACAAGGGGTTTGGTGTCGTCTTTGCAAAGCATTGCTTCCTTAATAAAGATTGATAGTAATTTTTAGTCTGTGTATAATTTCTTTATTGAAAATAGCCTATAATTGTTGCCAAGATAATTAGTGGGATACATCCCTTAACACTGAAAGGGTCTTGTATTGTCATTTGAGTTATATAGTCAGCTTCTGAACTCTCAATGTGATGTGCTTTTTCTGGCAATCTGAGTTTGTTTCCAAAAGATCAATTCTTCAATAAATGCATCGGTTACTTGAGGTTTCTTCCCCCCAAAATTGCATTTCCTAACCCTGGAAGTTAGTTCATAACCTGTATTTAAAAAGTATTGTTCATAGGGGAAACATAACGTGGTCCTCTATCTTGGATGGCAAAGTAGTCAAGGCCTCCTAAACAGTAGTGGGGCATGATCATTGCCCCTGCTTGCCCCCCATGCCAGTCTAATAAAAATGTGACTCTTTCTTATTCTCTTACTTCCTTCTCACCCACACAGATATATATATGTGTGTGTATCTGTATATTTTTTCAAAATGTGACCACAATTGTCCACAGTAGAAATTGCCTCACTGTAATGCTGAAGCTGTTATTTCTTGCTTTGTTTTGGTTTTCTGTTTTCCTAAACAATGCCAAAAGTTGCCGCAATGAGTAGATGAACCTCAGAATAGATTTTTAACAGCAGTTATGGTATTTACACCTAGATGTAGGGTGATATAGGACATACACATGAGATTGGTCATGTAGAAAGTAAATATACACCTTGTACTTCAATATTAATTTTATGATTTTGACTGTTGTCATTGCACTGTCTTCCTCACAAACATAAGTCCCCTTAAGATCATTTTTTCCTTTAGGGTAGAGAAGCGTTTGAAGGAAATTGGGTTATGTCATCTGTGCTGATCTAATGTTTGAAATAAGCACTATTGAAAAGTAGGAAGTGCGTTCCTGGTTTTGAGATGAAAATTTTATAGTAGGAGGGGGAAGACTTAACTGGCGTGCAACAGAAACTCATGGTGTTCTTAAATATACCCCTACTGCATCATTCAGCATCTTCATGAAGGGAGCTGGAACAGAGGTCAGGTAGCAGAAGGTAAGAAGCAAAAGGCATAATAGCAAGCAAAAAGGGGGTGCACAGTGTGTAGTGTTTGATAACATTTATTACTGCTTACTCTTCCTATTCCTGGTGACTTTCAAATTTCGTAACTTCTATTCTTACAACAAAGTTACATTAACCCGTTCAAATGTAAGATAACTATAAATTTCAGCTTTGAGTCATGGCTGGGCTAGTGGAAAAAGTGTCTTGTGCTGCTACTATGAAAGTGTTAAATTTTATTTTTGAGGTAGTTTATTGTGCAGTTTCTAAAGTTGACAGTTCCATCAGGAAACATCTGCTTTGCAAACTGGCAAGTTTCTACCTTGGTTCTCTGTGTTCTGCATTTTCAGTTGGAAGGAGAAAATTCCAGAGACTTCATATGACCCATAATTACCCCAAAGAATAAAATACAAATAGTTAAAACTGATGCAATAAGCACATGCAAAAATGTTAGTTGTTAAACTTTGAATAGTTTGCTTTTACAAGTGGCTTTCTGTTAATTCATAATTCTATATCAAAATTTCTATGCCTCACAATAGTGTTATTGTTATGATAAGCCTTTGCTGAAATGGGTTATCATAATGAACTATAGCATTTGTTTCTATTTGTTTAGAATTACTACATTTAAAAAGCAATTTGTAGGAGCAGTTTCACAAATTAATGGGCTTCTCAAACATGAAAATCTTTTGATGCCACGTAGTGAGCTGCTTTCAACAAATTCTCTTTTGCAGGCAGTCTTTTTTCAAACCAGAGCACAATACTTTTGAAAGAAGACACTCAGATATTTAAGCTGAATGCATATTGGCATATCATCATTTTTGTTGTGTTTTAAAAAGAGTGAAAATAAGTGAAAAATTCACTGTGGATTTATGTGGGCAAGATGGGTTGATTCTCCCCCCTCCCCACCCCCCTGCCCTGGGTGTAATTTTTGCTTATCATAACTTCTGAGACATTTTGAATTGCAGTAAACCTTAAGTTTCGGTTGTTTGTTTCTCTGTCAAAGAATATACATGAATTGTGTGCATTAACTGAAATATTTACAAATCTTTGCCTTTATTTGTATGGATTCTTAATATTTACATTTAATTATGATGTGATTATTAACTCAGGACTTTGGTTTCATCTGTTAAGCATTCTGTTCCTTAGAAAAACATTTTATGTTTCAAATGTAATTTTGCTGAATAGATGAGATAAAAGTGTATTAGGCTTGATTTTCACACTAAAGCTGACTTCCACTAATGAAGGTTTATATGGTGTTTAATAGAAATAATCCATTAATTCAGTTGTCCTAAGCCAAATTAAAAAAAAAAAAAAACACACACACACAAAAAACCCCCTAAAACCCTACCTGCGTACCTACCTGTATAAGGTAGGAGTCATCTCTGGATTTCAAAAGTGCCAAGTTAAGCACTACTCTCTAATTTGAAATAACAGAAAAATTCTTGATTATTCTATTTATTCTGTCCCTTCGTGCCTCTTCAGCTACCTCACAACTGGACGTACTCATTCTGCTTTCTTAATTTTGATCTTAACTACATGATAATTAAAATACTGCAGCTGTTAGCTAAACTAAAACCAAAAGTGATCAGGAGTTGCAGTTCAGCAATTTGCAGGAACTTAAAGACCAATACATTGTATTATAATGCTGCATTTAATTTTGAATGTGTTGCTGTAAGTAGCATCTAGACATATTTCAGTCAGTGCTTCATCAGTTACTGATGAAGATGTAAAATAATCTATTCCATTTAAAAATGGAAAAGAGATTTATGCTTGGATGAATAGAATCCCTCCTTGCTTATGATGAAACACTAAAGGTTTAGGAATTGTAGTCAGCAGCTGTCCATTAAATTAGTTTGCGGAATTGTTCTGTGTGTATTAATCACTGCATCATGTTAAGCACCTACAAAAGCAAAACACTCTTATTGCTTTCAAGGCCTTGTTACTTTCTTTGAAAATCTCATCTTTGTAAGCCTAGAAAGCATTTTAGTTTTATAGATATGCAGACTGTTACCTATCATATATTGAACTGGAAGGAGAGTGACAGTGCATCTAATGCTGATTTTCCTTGCTTTTTCTTTTTTTGATTTGCGTTTTAGAAAATCGTCAAGACAAATGAAGGGCGTGCATGTATAAACTCGAATGCAAAGTGTGAATGGGCTTAGAAAGCTTTAGGTACATGGCAGTTTCTGTCTCAAGAATTTTCTTGAAAGCTGTGTGTAATCTCATAGTGCATTTTTCATTTTCAGGTTCTTTTGTCCTCCTCCATGTGTGTATCTTATGGGCAGTGGATGGAAGAAAAAAAAAGAGCAAATGGAACGGGACGGTTGCACTGAGCAAGAGTCACAACCTTGCGCCTTCATTGGAATAGGAAATAGCGACCAAGAAATGCAGCAGCTGAACTTGGAAGGAAAGGTAGAATTGTAATAAACTACTCAGATTACTGCAAAAAATCATAGCTACGTGGTGCATAATTCAAGATATACCCTTGCTTATTTTTGATAATTGTAGCAGATATTGCATAAGTGGTATCAAAAATCAGTAAATATGTAGGACAATTGAATAGGTGGATTTGGTTCATGGGATCATCACAGGGTACTAACCTTTGGTTAGTAGGTTGTTGATTTAGAGTCAGTAAACTGTTAGGTTACTTGGTAGGCATCAATGGTTAACTGAAGTAAAGTTTCTGGCCCAAACCCCGTGTCCCTCACCTTGGCTTGCATGAATGGATAATCTCATCAAGGAAGTATTTGAACAACATCTGCTGCTAGAAGTGGTATTTTAGTCCTTTTGCATAAAAATATAATTAAAATAGCATCTTAATAAATTTAGTAGATTTTTTTTTTACAGTGGCATAAATTGCTACAAGATTTTTCAAAGATATTCATGATGACTTAAACAGTTGGAGTAGAACTGGCAGCACGTGAGTGCTCATGTTACTTGGTTGTTTTATTAAGCAGTACTTTATAGCTACCTAGTATTTCCAGCACAGTCTGCTTAGAAATGCTTCATATGTTGCTGAGTAAGAAAAGAATAATAAAAGTTCTTTTTGGGGTGTTTTTTTTAAGCTCCTGTTATCACCTAGCATAAACCTTAGCTGAAAGTAACTTTCTAGTGTTTCAAAACCTAATCATCTCCCCATCCTTTCAAGAAAAGTTTAGCTCAACACATTTTCTGCACAGGCAGCCTCTTGTGCATGCCCAGTGTAGTGCCTATATAGCTTTACTGAAATGTAATTTTTGGTAGTTTTCTTAACCACCCAGAGATGGCTTTGACACAGCTGTAGTCTCTAATCATGTTTTCTAGTCCTGTTAAGGGTCTTTAGAAAGACCCTGAAGTACTGAAGTTGGGTGCTAAACTTCACAAAGCTAAACGGTAGTCATAAATTGTATCGATATGGAGAGATGGAAAAAGCAGTTTCTGATCTGTTTTAGAAACTATTGTATCAGTTTTCCTATTTTGTTCATAATTAAATATTCATAGTTTCTTGAACTGGGTTGACTTAAAAGAAGAAACAACAGTATGTTTTCACCAACAGAATTATTGCACTGCCAAAACATTATACATATCAGATTCAGACAAGAGAAAGCACTTCATGTTATCGGTAAAAATGTTTTATGGCAATAGTGACGACATCGGTGTGTTCCTCAGTAAACGGATCAAAGTCATCTCCAAACCTTCTAAAAAGAAACAGTCACTGAAAAATGCAGACTGTAAGTATTTTACAGTTCTTTTCTTTACGTAGCAATTAATTTTTGCCTCCTACTAATTTGTCCTTATGTATTCTGAGGTCTGACTTCAAAGTAAATACAATTAAATTCTCAATTTGTTTTTTCTAGTTTATTTCAGAACTGTACACATCAGTGGATTTTAAAGTATTCCAATATAGATAGGTTACTCTGAGTTTTATGCAGTCACAGTTAATTATTTAGTAAATATAAAAGGTCCACCGAAAAACCTTTATTCTGAGGACTGATCCTTATAGACAAATGTACAAGAATGCTCTGCCTTAGCTTTCTAAGCTGTTGGATCCCTTAAGCTGCCATGAGCTGATGCTTAGATGTTTTGATCAGTATCAGAAATACCTTTCACGTTGTGATAAATGAGTATCATCATGTTATCCAAACTGCACTTCACATCACAGCCACCTTACTGTCTCATGCCATTTTCATGTTGTTTTTATTTTTAATATCTTTTGCATGGTTCCTTTTAAGTAATTAAGAAATCTGTATGGTGATATTTCACCTAGATTTATTTGCTTACCGCGTTTTTCAACTGAAGATATCTCTGGTGCTACTGTATGATTGGGAGCATTTTTGCTTTTCCTCCAAAGTTTTTGCCTGCATACCACTGGAGCACCTCAAGAGATATCTTGTTTTGTTTGTTTTTTTTTCTCTCTCTCTTCACTAGTGCTTTAAAAGGCTCTTCCATCTGTGTTGGGCTGGAACCCATTCACCTATGGAATGTGGATCTCGGGGCCGCTAGCTTGCCACATGACTAAAGGCAATCTGTTGCTGTGCAGTTCACCCCCGTGGGCTCAGAGTATGCACTGCTGACTTTGTATTCAGACAGATAGTTTTGATGGACAGTGAATATGAACTAAGCATTCTTCTATAGTAAAAATGAAACAAGTAGAAGACATACCCATTTTGATGGCAAAATGCTAGTTGCTGATTTTTTTTTTAGGGGAGCAGACTTAGTATTTCTCTCTTGAATGATAAGTAAGTTCAGATCTGAGAAAATTTCAAGTCGCGTGGTTACAATTTTACATAGTTATGTCTGTCTTCCTTTCAATTGATTGTGATTTGTAAGAATGATTTTTCTTTATACTTCAAATGATCACCGAAAGTTGTCTAAGTACTTCACAAGGGCAAGCTAAAGCTTCTGCTCGAATAATCAGTTGTTGAACTATGAATAGAAAGAGTTCTCAGCTAGCAAGCACTGGCCTGTTTGGCTAACTGGCAAAATTCCGTGAGCTAGCATGCCTTTGGTGAACAGCCACTATGTATGTTTTGTGACTAGTTTTGGTCTGTCACAAATATAAATATTTTCTCAACTGACTAATAGTTGAGAATGATTTCTTGATTTTTCAGAATTCATCAGCTTATTTTACTGTATTTGTGACTTTTTAACTTTTCTATGTAATGATGAAGTAATTTTATAATCTCAAGTCTGTATGTGTTCCTTGCAGTATGTATTGCGTCAGGGACAAAAGTGGCACTATTTAATAGACTTCGATCCCAAACAGTTAGCACCAGATATTTGCACGTAGAAGGTGGTAATTTCCATGCCAGTTCACAACAGTGGGGAGCATTTTACATTCACCTCTGTAAGTAAAAATGAAGCAATGTATTTTTTCACCTCCCTCCCTCCATCCCCACAAAGACCCCTGCATTTTTTCCTCCATATTAATTGCCCATGTGCAGATTCGTTTTGTTACTGAATGTACATTTGATGTAATAGTGTGATGTTAAATGTTCCTCCTATCAAGGAAAACGGTGATTAAAACAAATAATGTGAAAATTCCTGTTTCATGCAGTGGATGATGACGAATCAGAAGGAGAAGAATTCACAGTGAGAGACGGCTACATTCATTATGGGCAGACTGTCAAACTTGTATGCTCAGTTACTGGCATGGCACTCCCAAGACTGGTACAGTTTGATTTCTCCAATACTGTAATTAATTTGTAGATGGCTACTTAGTGTAATTACATAATTAAGTTTGCATCATTTACAATATTTGGCTTTGTATGTTTCCTTTTGGTAATACATGTTTTATATGGAAAATTACATTCATTTTAATAAGAGTATTCATTAGGTCTATATTTTATATAGATATATTAATACAGATTAATTCTGTAAGCAAACAACAGCTTGGAAAATAAGCATAGGGAATTTTTCATAATTCAAACCCACCAAAGTGGGTTAATCTGCAAGCTGTCCTTAAGGAAGCGTTTATTTTTAAAAACAGTAATGTAGGTCGCAGCGTAGCAAAATAACTGAAATATTGATATTGAATAGATGAGTAAAGTCTCTGCAGCCAGTAGTGTTCTGTTTGCTGAGTTCGGCTTTAAAAATTCTCTACTGATTTGAATCTAAAAGTACTTATGTGTACTTCTAACGATACATAATTATACCAATATCAGCTTGCAGAAGCATTTTGGACATTTATTAATACTGTCTGGTTTAAATGTAGAATATAGGAAATGCCTTTGGAATAACTTTTCTTAGAAACAGGCAATTTCAGCCCTTGTCTTTGTCACAGGTAGAAATTTTATTATAACCAGTGAAGGTATGTGAACCAACAATAATTATTTTATTGATGGATACACGGTAATGTTTTTTAGAAATAAATTTAAGTATAATTGTAGATTTTTTTTGGTCCTGTTTTATGCACTTAGTGCCAGCCTAAGTGGAACTTTGTGTCTGATAATAAACAATGCTTCATCTTCTGTGAAATTGTGGTTTGCCAGCCTGTTATGAATTTCATACAAGGCTTCGCTAAATCTACTTTTAACTAGAAACAGTTTTTAGAATGCGCCAGTGTAAAACCAACCTTCCTGCAGGAAGGTTTCTCTTCCCCTTCCCAGACTTATTTTACTAGCACTGAAATGAGAAATTCTCTCCCAATATGAAACTTATCTAAAGATGATGATAGCCCGGTCAGAGTAAATGGTATAAAATGATCATTTAAACAGATTTTTTTTTTAAATCACATTATTTGACAGAAAAATCCAGACCTGGTTACTACTGAACTGGTTCAGTCCACATGAAATTCAGTAAGAGGAGCTTCCTTTATTTGTGGCCTTCATGTTAATACTTTCTTACCGTCAAAAGGAGATGCCATCTTTTATGATTCTAGAAACATTATTTGTAGGTAGAAATAGATTAAAACAAATAAGACTAAAGGTTCCTGTTCACTATTGGGAATATTTGTCATGCTGCCTTACAAGATTGATTGAGGGTGATGCGATTAAAAGGTAACTTGCAGACATTTTATAGGTTAATGCAAAGAACTTTGAAGAAACAAGCCAATCTTGAAACTTTTACTGCTGCTAATGCCATTTATTATCATAAGAAATCCCAGAGGACATGGTTGGCTTTCTGATTGTCGCCTTAGAAATCTTCAAGTGCTTTGGCTGCTGCTTCTTCTGATGTTGCATAAAATGAAGTGTTAAATTTTTTCTGGAAGTTGAGTTAAAATTCCAAGCTACAGATTTCCACTGTAAGAGAATAACTTTTTAAATTTTAAAAAAAAAATTATCACAGCTGCAAATTAAGTCAGCAGGTATTTTTTCCACTGAACTACCAGATGTAAGGAACAGTTGTTCTTTGCAATTGTCTTAAAGTAATATTTAGTGACCAACTATTGTTAAGGTACACTGTTTGTTGTGTTTGCAAAACAGTACTTAAGGATGTCTCAATACCTTTAAAGGAAATTCTTGTTTTCGACTGTTCTCATTCAGCAACCAGTCTGCCACAGAATGTTGTTGATACTGTCAATGGTGGAAGAAGTCTATTAATACTTGACTCTACTGCTCTTTTGTGCCAGAAAATGGAACAACAGTAGATTTTGCTGAAGCTTTAAGGTTCCACACACACACTCTTATAGCAAAAAAATAAAATATATATGCATGCAGTACATTGAAGCTGTAGTACTGAGTGTCACTACAGTGTTGTGTTCTTGTTTCAGAAGCATTGAGAATTGACTGTAATGTTGGTATTAAAACAGGAGGCATGGAAATAAAGCAGCCTACCTTTTACTTTACTAACAGTAGATATGTAATCTCCAACGTAATGAAGTACAGAAATTGTCCTAAATATATATGTACAATTTTCATTCACAGATAATTCGAAAAGTAGATAAACAAACGGCGTTATTGGATGCAGATGATCCAGTATCGCAGCTCCATAAATGTGCATTTTACCTTAAAGACACTGAGAGAATGTATTTGTGCCTTTCCCAGGAGAGAATAATCCAATTTCAAGTGAGTTGTTTAAAACTATTTCAATACATGAGAAGCATGGTTGCGAAGTTTTCCCAAATATTCCCAAAATATGTATGAATGCCAGTTTTGCAGTTGGTTTCGAATGCGAGTCTATTTTTTTTCTAAAAGACAGAGGAACAACAAACTTTCTGTTCCTTTCCAAATCTGTTTTTCTTTCCTCATAACCTTCTTCCATGTCTGTCTAGACAATGAATTCTATTTTCTCCTGCGGAAGAAATGGAAACACACTAGGAACTTGTGCCTGCTATCATGATACTGTGGCTTAACATGCTGACATATGCCAGTGCATCCATTTCTAGATCACAGCAAGTAGGAAATGGTACAGTTCATGATAGTCTTGTTTCACAGTGGACTTAGCCGAGTTGCAGTGTCTTGCTCTTGGCTAAGAGCATAAACAGACAGCTATGGCAGTTGACCCACAGTCATTTGTAAAGCTGTCTCAGTCTTCAAATATTTTTCTCCAGCAGGTGGAGAAAAGTATCCCTAGTAAGTTACGGTTACAGGAATGAACCCCTAGGGAGAGCTGTAAAAGAAACCACAGTGTGCAATTGTTCTGACAACTTATACAATATGCTAGCAAATTGTGGTTTTAGTCCTCTGTGTGTGTTAGCATGCTTTTAGCAGACTTTCAGCATGGTAATTCCCATTGGAGTAACAAGACAATGACCAAGTTCAGTCCTGCCCGAGTATCGCAGTTTTCTTTAAACATCCAGGGCAGCTCAAATAGCAAAGGGTGTTGAGAGATAATGCTGTGCTCCAGGAGGCTAGCCACACTTGGGACTTCCTTAGGAGAAGAGCTGTAGCTTCCTGGGTAAGACAGGTAGAGGTAGGAAAGAGGGAAGCTAACTTTTTTAAGAGTTCCCTTAATTTAAGGGAAGGGACAAGAAGGATTGGTAAAGGCTCAGTTGGCTTCTATCCTGAATTGGGACAATGGAAAGAGAATATGAGAAGCTTTGTTCATACTTCAGGAAACATGGGTAGGGCTTAGATAAAAGCACAGCCCACTTCTGAATTCTTTTAGTGGAATTAGGTACCTGCTGCTTCTGTCTGTTGGATAAAATCTGTTAATGAGCACATTGGGTTGTTATATCATCCTTTAGGAAGTGAAATCACTATGAAAGATAAACTCTTTCTACCAGTGGCAGGAGAGAAACCCTATTTTATCTGTTTTTCCTTTGGACCAGAAGACCAAGACCAGAGGAACAGGCATGTGTAGCATCTTTCACCTGCCTGCTGTTAAGCATTTACTGTTGAATACAGTACCTGTAGCAGGAGTCTAGACAGACTGTGGTTACTGTGAAAAAAGAAAAAAAAATAAAAATACAACCCCCCCCAAACTTTACTTTAGGGTGACAAGTCTCTCTTGGGCGAATGGAAATAACCCAATACAGAGACCTTAGAGGCTTAAAGCAGAAAGGCTATAAAAAGTCAGCAGGTCAGCATGAACCTACAAAAATCTTGAAATTCAGCTGCTGAAGTACCAGCCAGATCTCTCTTTAAAGATGTCCCTGTAAGAATATAAATAATGCCTTACTCAGTCGGAGCATAGTCCCTACCTAAGGCTAACAGGGGCAATAGGACATGGTGCTTACAGGAAGCAGACAGACCTGGTGGCTCTGTGCAGTCCTGTGCAGTTGTACTCTGCCAGCATCCACACTTCTTGTATTAAGGGTGGTTAAAGGCTGCGTCCCTGACTCTGTCTTTTAGTGTCATTTTGTAGATGTCTAGTTGATCAGTTTGATTCCTTTTGAATCTGCTGACGCTCTCTTTTTCTGCAGTATTCTGTGGTAGAAAGTTCAAGAGGTTTCCTGTCCTCTGTGTAGTATACTTTTGCTGTACTTGTTCTGAATGATCTAGTAGTTTCTGTGAGTGATTCCTAGTTCCCGTTTTGCAGGATTTAGTGAGCAACAGTTCTGCATTCACCTTACCCATCAACATCATCTCCAGATTTCTTCTCTCCAAGCTGGAGACTCAGTCATTTCAGTTTCTTCTCTTAGCTCCTTGGTGATTTTTAGTTGCTCCTTTCTGTATCTTCTCTTTTTTCACCACGGCTTTCTTAGACAGGGAGACCAGAACTGCAAACAGTATTCCAGAATTAGGTGAACAAAGGATTTACACTGGCAAAATAATACCCAATACCTTGTTCTCAATATTTTTTTCTGATGTTGTCCAACATTGTGTTGCCGCTTGTGGCTGCTGGTGCACATTGAGTTGGTGATTTCAGAAAACTGTCGGTGGTGACTCCAGGATCCTGAGTTGTATCTACCAGTTCCAAGTTCAGTATTTTATGGGCATTGTTCACAGAATCTTTCTTTAGAAACCTCACTTTTATCTATATTGAAGCTCATTACCACTTTTTTGCCCTCTGTTCATTTTGATGTCCTTCTGGATATAAAACCCTTGCAACTGTAAAAGCATTTAACTACCTAAAAAACTTAGGATCATGCAGAAGTTTGAAGATTTGACTTTACCAGCATATTGGTGAGGATGTTGAATAAAACTGATCACAACACCAGTCTCAGGGACGGGACTGCATATTGGCTTTTGTGCATTTTGAAAAGAGAATGTTAAATTCTACCTTTTGCTTTCTTTTAATTGGCTTTCTATTGAAAAACCCACAACTTTTCCTAATAACTTATAATTTCATTTCTTTAATATCCTCTGATATAGAGTTTCCTTGAGGTTTGGAGGGGAGGGGTTAGTGGTATTTAGTAGTTTGGGTTTTTTAAAAGGAATCCAAGCAATATAATGTATTTGGATTTATCTGTGTCCTTGTTGTGTTTACCAGTTCTTGGGAAACTCTGTTAGTAAAAAAAAAAGTCCTTTATCTGCTAATGTTATGCAATTATTTGTTTCCCGTCCTGTCTCCTTGTGAAGCCAGTAAGTACCTGAGGTACTCAGCATGGTGTTAAGGCATTTCAATCTACCAGTGCCACCTGTTGAGAAAGTTTAGTTATGAAAGGAAAGGAGGGGGAAGTGCCTGGAGGTAAACTGCTGTATTTGGAAGGGACAAGGAGGAATGCTTCTCTAGAAGAGGAATCTTTGCTTCTGTGACAGAAGCAATAATGTGTTCCTGAAATAATTCTTGACCTATAGGACTTCCAGAATAAATTCTGTGGCATTTGCCTTCCACTTTGCGGCAGGGGTTTAGCAGATCTGAATAAGCTAGTCAGGGGTCTTGCACAGGGTTATTTGCTTTTGATATTCATGGTTTTATTTGTCATGAGTTTGAAGTACCTTACTCCATGTCAACAGGAATTGTAGTTAACCTGTAAGAAAAATATCATCCATCAAAATAGTATACAATAGTTCCTCTTTTGAAATTGGGCTAGTAATATAGAAACCCTGTATGTTTCTAATAAAAATATCAGTTGGGTCTTGAGCTTGGAAAGATCTGTAGTTACTATCCTTTTTGCACATTTCCCTTGCAAGCTGTTTTCAGTGCTTTTTTTACATGATCGTATCAGAACGAAGAGTCCACATGAGAATGCAGCTTTCATCTTACCTTCCTTTCATCTGCGCTGGTAAACTTGTGCTAATTGAAGTTTATCTAACAGTTTTGAATAGTGAAGGTTATGGTTACATACCTAGATGTCCCTAAAGGTTAATGAAAAAAACAGAATTTAGGTATTAAAATTAGATATTTTGTTTCTGTGCCTGTGTTAACCTATACACCATTTCCTTATTGGTTGCTAGATGATGAAATTGTTCAGAGAGGCTTTTGTTGCTGGAAGAAATAGTTGTCAATGTATCTTCTATGTATGTATACTAACTTAATAATATTTACAAGGAGACAGTGAAAGTTTCTGACTAACTTGCAAGGTTGTCACTTGAGCTTCTCTCCCATGTCTTTGCACAAACACTGAAATATAAACTTGTGTTTTCTATAATTTTGTGGGTAGTAAGGAACTTATTAAAAAAAAAAATATCTTGGTTTCTTGCTGAAGCATGTGACTTTCCCTCTAACAAAATGACCTAGAGAAAACAAAACATGTTTTTGAAATAATATACACTGTTACTGGCTGAGTGAGGTGTTTTTTTGCTCTGTGTCTTTGCAAATGAGTCTGCAGGTGAGACTTAAACCTTTCCTTTTTTTTAAGGCCACTCCATGCCCAAAAGAACCAAATAAAGAAATGATTAATGATGGAGCTTCTTGGACAATCATTAGCACAGATAAAGCAGAATACACATTTTATGAGGGGATGGGACCGGTCCATGCTCCAGTGACTCCTGTGCCTGTTGTAGAAAGTCTTCAAGTAAGTTTGTTGTTTTTTAATAAACTCATGTGAGGTTATTTCTGTCACACTGATTTAATGTATTTAATACTGATTTACTATACTAATTTATCAGTACCGATACATACTGATTTAATGTAATTAAGGTATATGGTACCTTCGTGGAATACTGAGGAAAACATTCTTACTGGCTTTATAAATAGGAAAATTACTTTCATGTTGTAATAATTTCTTACCTACATTTCAGAACACGTGAGCCTATCCATCATAGGAAAAATATTAATATTATTCTATACATTAAAATACTATGGTGGTGATATCCTTCGGACTTGTACTTCTGTTTGATTATTTAGATGTTGCTTTTGGCTCTTAAAACAGCCAATTATAGATCAAAGAGAGCCAGACTGAAACCTTATTAAGAAAATGAGCAATCTGCTGTGGAAAAACTTGAAGCTCTCCTAGTGTGTTTTCTGAAAGATTCTTTGTTTTCAAAGCCTTTTTGACTTGTATTCTAAGTGAGCACTATCAAAACTTAGAAGTTCTTTCAGGACATCAAATTAATTGGCAGTATCTTTTAAATGTGTTACTTCTTTACGGTTCAGTTGTGTAGGTGTGTGTGTTTGGTTTTTTTCCAGCTGATAGAAACAGCACTGTTTACAGTTCTTGTAAGCATGTGAAGAGCTCTTCTCTGTTTCTTTTTTCTGAGAGGCGGAGTGTTTGTTTTTATTAATACATGGGTTTTTTGTGGATTTTCTTTTTTGTATTTACGCCGCTTCCAGTTGAATGGTGGTGGGGATGTAGCAATGTTGGAACTTACAGGACAGAACTTCACTCCAAATTTACGTGTCTGGTTTGGGGATGTGGAAGCTGAAACCATGTACAGGTACAGTATTTCATACTGCTTTTATGATGATTACATTTTATTGGATGCTTTGAAGAGTGTATACTTGTGTATACACCCAAGTATATACTTTCTGCCCTGCAGAAAAGGATGTGGTGGTGCTGTTTGACAGCAGGCTCAATATGAGTTAGCAGTGTGCCCTGGCAGCCAGGGGTGGCAAACAGCATCTAGCTGGTCAAAAGAGGTCATTATCCCACTGTATTTAGCATTGGCATGGTCTTGAGTACCGTGTGCAGTTCTGGGCCCCATAGTTTAAGCAGGATATGTGAAGGTCCTTGAATGTGTCCAGAGGAGGGCAACAAAGCTGGTGAAAGAGCTGGAAGGCATGTCCTATGAGGAGCAGCTAAGGACTTTGGATTTGTCTAGTTTGGATAAAAGGAGGTTGAGGGGTGACCTCATAGCTCTTTACACCTTCCTGAGGAGGGGAAGTAGAGAGGGAGGTGCTGATCTCTTCTTTCTGGTATGCAGTGATAGGATGCATGGGAATGGTGCAAAGCTGCTCTAGCGGAGATTCAGACTGGACACTAGGAAACATTTATCTGAGAGGGTCGTCACACACTGAAACAGGCTTCCTAGAGAAGTGGTCAATGCCCCGTGCCTGTCAGTGTTTGAGGTATTTGGACAATGCCCTTAATAATATGCTCTAACTTTTGGTCAGCCTGAAGTAGTCAGGCAGTTGGACTAGATGATCATTGTAGCTCCCTTCCAATTGAACTGTGCCCCCCCTTCCCCCTCTCTGTCCCCTCCCCATCGCCTGTTTTATTATGCTCAGTTAACTTTTCTTTTTTTCAGGTGTGCAGAGAGCATGCTATGTGTTGTTCCAGACATTTCTGCATTTCGAGAGGGTTGGAGATGGGTCCGTCAGCCAGTCCAGGTTCCAGTAACTTTGGTCCGTAACGATGGCATAATTTACTCCACCAGCCTTACCTTTACATACACACCGGAACCAGGGCCACGACCACACTGCAGTGCTGCTGGAGCAATCCTCAGAGCCAACTCGAGCCTCATGGCTTCCAGTGAAACAAATACAAACAGCGAGGGAAGTTACACAAATGTCAGCACAAATCCAACCAATGTCACATCATCTACGGCAACTGTAGTTTCCTAACTACTGTTGTTTGTCTGGACTTTAACTGACTCTTAAGTGCTACATTCAAGAGAACTGAACAATTTTTGTGGTTTCTTGGGAAAACACCTTTCCATTTTAGGTGTTGTTATTTGAACCTTGTTACCTGCAAGTGCTGATCCTATATACAGAAGCCACAATAAAAAAAAAAAACCATCCGAAACATAAGAACTTTATTGAAAATCTATTTTTCAGCTGTTTTTTTAATGGGCAAGAAACAAAAAAAATGTGGCTGGGATACATGTTGAGCAAACTAGAAAACATGAACACAGCATAGTTTTTATGGACCAAGGAACTTGTATAAGCTTTAGTATAAAAGGTACATTTTCACCATACCTTTTTTGTATCACAACATATAGTACACTTTTGTTACCAAATAGTTTATATTTTTTTTTCCTCTGAGCTTTTGCTCTGAAGTATATTCAGGTTCCAAGCCTGACCATGCTTGTATAATCTAATTACCATACTCTTCCAGTTTTAAAAAAATATATATATTTTTGGTCTGTGGCTGGAACTGTTCCTTTTTTTAAACTGAAGTCTTGTGACTTTTTATGAACTGAAATTGTTTTTATTTCAGCAAGTAGAACCTTGTAAAGGCCAGCGTATTTTTTTTAAGATTATATGAAGTCTGTGCAAAAGCTTTAAAAAATGCCTCTGCCTTGCCTGCAATACATGCAATGTATGTTAACTTTAGTGCTCTGTTTTCAGTCATTGTTAATAGTTATTTCTGTTTCCTTTTTTAAATATGTATTTATAGTGATAATTCATGAGGTTCTAACATTACGTGAGTTTTCTGTTAAAGTGACATCTCAAGCAGTCGTATTAATGATTGTTCATGTCACAGGCATACGTTGGTGTTTTTGAAGGGTTGTTACTGGGTTACTCCCCCCTCTTTCTTGCTTAGTCATATTGCATCTGAAAATGTTTCAGGATCTGTTCAGGTTTTTCTAATCTTGTACATAATTTGTATTAAGTGTAAGTTAAATGTTTTATTTTGAAAGTGGAATGTTCCCAATAACTTCATTTGGCAGCATGTCTTCTGTCTTGTTGGCATGTAACTAAAATACCCTGAGAAGTGTGTGCTACAAATGGGATTGGTAGGTGGTGCCCTTCATCACCTGAGAATCACAAGAAGCATGGTTTTTTTCATACTGTTCAGTAAATTAGGCCAGACTTTGGTGTAACACTTGTATTGAGAACGTGCTTTCATTGTGAAGTGATCATACCATAATAACTAGAAGTAAATTTTATTACTTAGAAATGGGCAAATAGAAAATCGTAAAAGCACTATGAAGATGTCAACTCCTCCCATCCTTGTTTCCTGTGGGTTCCTCTTTCCCTGCCAACAGCTTGTGCAACATTCAAGTCTTCTCTCCATCATAAATTCAAGGCTCATTTGCACTTTGACTTTGTTGGTTGTTGCATTGTTTTTCATTTTGACTTTTCCATGTTTTGTCCCTCATTGTAGACCTGCCTGCTTCATTTGTATTTGAAAGTATACCCCAGTAGTTCATTTGTAGTCACAGAACTAGGCATAGACTCGTAGGACAAGTTCTGATAGTGTGATCTTCCTCTTTAAAAGCCAAAATACAAACTTTATGGTGTGTTCAGCCTTTTCTGTACCCTGAAGCAAGAGCCACAACTGCTGTGTAAATGTGAACCTGTGGCTTCGTACAGTGCATTGCTTACAAGCTTGTCTGTTGACTCTTTTCATAGGGTTTTTATTTCTGACCACTTATTCCAGTTTCAACACCCACCACCATTTTAAATCATTGTCTCGGCACCGTATTTGTGTACTCTGACGCTCCATTCTACTTGTTTGCTTTAGTGCTCCATTCTGTGTGTGACAACAGTGTGGTTAAAGGAAGAAATCGGTTATAAAGAATACTTAGCTAATAGTAAAATCAGTGCCACTGTCCTTCTAAAATGTGCTTGTATTCTACCACAGGCCTTCATATTTGCTCTGCTGTATTATGAACGTATTCCCGTGACATAGTCGCAATGCTGGTTCTTAGCACTAGTGAATACTGCCTCACCTCATCTCCGTTTCAGTGACCAAGGGCAGAATTCATTGTGGCCTTATCTCTGTTTTAAACTGTTTACTGGCATTTACTTGCAATCTGTTTACCTTTGTATATGCTATAAAATTTTGTTTTAATTGTGTTGTGGCAGGAATCATTTCACAGTGATTTTGTTAGAAGCACATAAGTATCTTACAGTATGGCTTAATTCAAGAGTCACAGATTTTGATCAATAATTAGACTGAGAATTAAAATAAGTGAGATGTATATCATATTTAGAGGGTATTCAAGAACAAACCATGATATACACACGGTAGTCAGACCATAACAAGCCTTTTAACCTTCACAGACTATTTAAAACAGCTTTTCAGAACTTGACACCTGCTTTTATACTCATTATTTTAAAATTTTTACATATAAATGCAATACTTTTTATATTCAGTTTCTTACTTGCAATAATTTTGCCCAATAGATATAATACTCCTTGACTTGTAAAGAACCTAATGACTTAGCCTGATTTCTGCTGTTCTACACACTACAGCCAAGTGGGTGAAAAAAAGAGACTATTAAGTTCTGCTTACAAGACCATTTTAAACTCCATTTTTTTTCCCTTGAGCTTGTGGCTCCATTGTTGCCAGTAATTATTCTGTAGTACAGAAATGGTCTTCCATGTCCTTACTGTTGTTAAGATGTCCAGTTGTTTAGATTATCATCTTCTGGAACTTTTTCCTGTGGGGTGATACTGTTACATTTATTGGCCTTGTGAGCTGTTAATCAATTTTCATGGTATTGCCAATATCTCAAGATTTTGATAAAACTACTCTTAGAATGTTTCAGTATGAAACTCTCCTAACTGTTCAAGTCTAGCTGTTAAGTCTGCTGTTAATTCTATATACATAGAAATTGAGTCTGTGTTTGGAATGTTGTTATAGTTCCAACTCTAGGAAGAAAAAGCAAGTGCTCAAGTTTAGCTATGCCTTTTCTTGTTCTCTTTTGTTTGGAACTGTATTTCAGAATTCAACACTAGCATAGTCTTTAATAATCTGCTGCTGCTGTTTTTCCTAATGATTTGCCCTGAGTGCATCCCACAACTGTGTTTATAATGGTATTCTGTATTTCTTGTCATTGCACAGACTTATAAGATCAGAATGGTAACCTGAAAAGACATGAACTCAAGATGTAAATCAGTGAATTCCCCATATACAAAATATTAATGCCAAGTGAAACAAATAACCTACAAGTGGGTAGTTTACTTCCAATAGGTAAAATGACTCCATAGAGGTGTCCATCTTGAAAGTAAGATGCTCTTCAATTATTAACCATCTTATTTACTTTCTTTCAAAAGCAGCTGTGTTTATGAGTACTGAACAAATGTGTATACGTTCCTGTGCCAGACTTTTGACTTTGTTTTCAAGCACTGTACTGTGGGATTGAGTGGCAGCTTTGTTAGAAAAAGAAGTATGTTAGGGTTTCTACTTAACCCTTTTAGGACTGAACAATTTCTCCCCTTTAGGAGCTGTAAAATAAATGAGCAGTTCTAACTTTGTAAACCTTCTGTCTGTGTCCAGCACTGCATTTGCCCCATCTGGAGGTGCTATGCTAATGTCATTTTTTTTAAATCCTGTAGCATGTGTATACATTCAGTCTTAAAAGGGTTATTTTTACAAACTGTGCACCTGTAAAGTTTCTTAGCAATAAGGTAGAAAAATGAGCAAGTTTTTACCATAATTTTGTAGAATTAATTGCTCAGTTCCATATTTCACCAAGAAAAAGCCTGCAATATGGGCAGTTTTGAGGATTAAATAAAAGTGAAATGTAAACCACGTGAAAGTGTTTTTGTCGAGTGTAGTCTGTGTCCATATGTGCATATACTATCGAGTTTCTTTTTTTCTACAAGGCTAAAGATAAAATGCTATGTTACTGTTGATGTGACAAACATAATTGAAACATCTGTATGGTGATATCATAAAAGCAGTTATGATTTGATCAGGTGTTGAAACTTGCCACGTTTTCGTGGATTTTTTTCAATGTTAACCAAGGAATAGGATTTTCTTTTTTTGCGAATGAACAGTGAGGTCATCTGTGGAACCAGAACAACAGAAAAGACGACCAACCCCAGGAGTGGAAAATTCTTCAGTAGCTGTGAGGCTATGCACACTGGACTCCACTTAAACGGGATCTGGAATGTCCCCCCAAAAATCTAAATCGGTTTCATTACTGCTTGTATTATTGCTGGAGTTAGATAAGAAACTGTTTTTTCCAATAATGTAAAAAAAGGTTCACTTTTTTATATTATTTATTAAATAAGAAAAAAATGAACTGTGTTTAATTGTTTAGCAACTTTATTACAACTAGTGTACCTGCCTTATTTTCCTCCTTTTCTTAGTTGCAGGCTGTCTGATATTTCTTTCAGTTGGTGAATAATTAGAACTAGAAATTTAGCAAGCTAGCTTATTTCTTGCTTTGACAGGATACTCTAGCAGGGCCGTAAGGAAAAACTAGAAATTATGTGCTCTTTTAGTTTGCAAGTGACACAGTCACTTGAAAAAGGTTTCTGGGATGGGAAGTAGACACAGCAGAGAGAATTTGGAATGGCAGAAACCTACCAGTACTAGTTTTGTATTAAACTAATACAAGAACTACTAGTTTATTCATGCAACGGTGAAGGGGCCAGAAGTGGTTGTTAAGAAGGTGTGGCAAGAGAGAGAGTTCATTGGAAAAAATAGATCATTTGACTTTAAGGAAGCATTACAGTTTTTATTGAAACATCTGCCAAGGTGAATGCCACTGTTAAGACACATGAAGTAACCAGAAACTCCACACTGGTAGAGCTTCTGCTGTTTGAAACAGGGACAGCACCCACAGATTACATTTCAAAATTATTTTAGAGACTCTTGCAGTCTGTTTCCGGAATGATAAATTGATTCTTCTGGAACAGAAATTAGATCTGAGATTTTGGCAAAGAGAACGGTCACTTGCTAAACTATAGTGTTGGTACAGTTGGAAGAAACCACATGGGATGGTGCTGGTCTTAAATGACAAACTACAGATATAAAAAAATCTCTTCCTCTAAACCCTGGCAATTAGCTACACAGATAGTCTCAGTAATAAATCCTGTTAAAATCCAGAGTCGAAGATTAAAAGGAGAATGTTGTGAAATTATTTGGCTAAAGGGAGGGATTCATTTGGAGGGTTGCATGCGATACAAGCCATTTCAGAACATTCAGAATTCCAGAACTGGGACAGGTAGTTTACCTTTCACAGTGCCCTAGTTAGGCTGGAGTTGCCTGTTTCTGAGAAGGGTAGAACCTGTACGTGCTCGAATAGCGCGTCTGTGGAGGGTGTTTATTTCTGATACCCAGTACCATATGCTTAGTGTGAGGCCAAAAGCATGAAGTGCTACAGTCTATATAATTTACTTTAAAATACTTTTGTATTGAATATCAACACTAATTTTGTATGCTAAAGAGAAATAAGTTGAGGAAGTGTTGACTCTCTGTAGAAGCAAACTTGCAAGCTAACTGCTGTCTGAAAGAGATCTGATAAAGCCTGAATTTGACATCTTTCAGGTTCTGCATCTCCTTTGATTATGGAAAAGGATGGTAAAAAGCTTGCTGTCATCTTTTCCATGTGCTATTGCCTTTGTGTTCTAGTGTCAGTTCCCTTACTTTTCGTGTGTACTTCTCCAGGTCCTTAATTAGTTTGGAGTTTTTCTCAGAGCGTGTAAATTTTGCTGCATAATTTAAGAGAGAAGAGTCAGTGTTAAGTAAGGTGAACTATAACTTTTGAGACTACGTACTGTCATCTCTCTCTGCTGTTTCTACTGTTGTGCTGAGGGGTGGGGGAGGAAGAAATGTTAGTTGGTTGGGTTTTGTAGGTACATTGAATGGAGGTTTTACAGACCTGGCCTTAATGATCTGCAGGTCTTTATATGAAGATGACACACGTAATACAGAACTGTATAAAGGTGCCTGTGACTATCTGAATTTAGAAATTCTTTGCTTATTACTCATCTTTTAATTATATTTGTTGTCATGTTGCCCCCTCGCCTATGTTGATTAAAACCTTAAAGTAACTCTGCTTTTACCTAAAATACCTTTTTCTATTTGCCGATTTGTTCACTGGGAAATTTGTCTATTTCAACCTCTGTGATGGCGATCCCTGCAGATGTGTTTCACAGGCAAGGTGGGACCTTGTGCCATTCGAGCTACTTCTGTGCTCTGCCTCCAGCTCTTACTTCTACTGTAGCTTCTCCTGAGTGACTGGACTTTGAGGCCTTTGACATACAAATAAATAATAGTGACTGCATTCATTTGTTCATTGCTGTACCAGTACATTAAGACACTTAAATTACTCTCCATTGGCCATCCTTTAGAGAAGGAAAGATTTTGTTGCATAAACAGCAGCTTCATGAACCATATCATCAGAATCTTTTTAAGAACTTCATAATTTTGCTTGAAGAAAAACAATTGTATGGAAGATAGAAGCACAGATCTATACATACTATGTTTTCTGTCTTGAAATTGTCTGTTTTAGTAGCCAGCTGGTCACAAACATAATTCGTTCTTAAAATCTCCAAGTGACTTTAATTCTGGTTTGAGCCCAGTGACCTTTTTTTTTTTTTAGAGTGAGACAGTTTGTTCTAGTGTTTCTCCTTGATTGTGAGAATTCTGATAGAATTGTACATAATCTGTTTAGCGTTAATCCAGCCAAGGTATCTGCTGTGAAATGGGATGTGGTCCTGAGATCCACATCAGTGTTCGTTACATACACATGGCAAAGGTGACAGCAGTGACTTCGCACTTGGTTTTTTTGGTCTCTATCCAAGACAACTTTGCATGATACTTCTGTATGGGCATATAGCTGCAGATTTTGGTCCAGTGTGCACTCTAAATATTTCTTTACTTGCATAGACATGTCTCATGCAGCACCATATAGATACACACAGAAGCCCCTGAAGACATAAATGGCTGGTTTGTATCTTGTTAGCTTCCATTGTTCCCTTTTGTCCCCAGTAATTGATTACTATAATGCCGTACATTGTCTTTTTCCTATTTTTGTCCTTTTTTTGTGTTTGTTCTCAATTAGGTGTGCTTCAAATTCCATTTCAGTTCTCGCTGCCAACAATTTTACTTTGTGGAAATTGGGAAAGGGCAGGTAGAGGATTCCTGGTGATTGAATTTACTGCCTTAAAAAACGTAATTGGGAATTCACAAAAAATGAGAGATTCAGCAACATTGGATTTTTAACGTGAAAGAAATCATATCTTGTCTTAATGAAAGGTGTTTCTGTGCTTCGCCGTCAAAAGCAAGAATTTTACATTTCTCACACTCTTTAACACAATTCTGTGGAATTTTTGTTTGCAAGACTGAGAAAATAAGCACCTCAACATACAGACAAGGCAGCTGCAGATTTGCCTCCTGATATCAATGCAATTTCTAATACAGCCTCTACTTTTTTCTTTTGAGGGAAGAAAGCAGTCCTATTGTTCCTTTATCCTGCTCAGATTTTATAGGTGTTACAGCCTGGTCTGCGTAATGGTCATTTCAAGTGTTGTGATGAAGTATCATTGCTACGGTGGCACAGCCTGGCAATCTGCAGTAATACAAAGCAGAATGCCATACGAAACCATTAAAAAAAAAAAAAGTCTTAAATCTTGTATTGACAAAGTAGGTGACTAACACAAAACTCTTGATGAAGGAGGAGTTTGGTTGATTTTTTTTCCAAATGAAAATGTCTTGTGGCAGTGCTGTGCAGACTACTGGTTATTTATTACAAATTTCAGTATAGAGTTCCAAGCCAATTAAATTATTTCTGAAGGGCCTGATGTGGATTAACCTTTGTGTGGGTGTGCGTATCTGTTTTGACAGTCCTTTTTCTGCTCTATACTGCTTTTTACAGCATGCCTGGCTTTAAGGAGCCATCTGGGTTTTGGACTCCGCTTGATGTGATGACCTCAGTTGTGAGACTCATGTTTATGTCATCTTCTCAGTTTCGCATTCAGAAAGTTTTGGACTTCTAAATCAAGTTTCGGTAAACAGTTTTACCTTGGAGATTTAATAGACATATAAATCAAACAATGGTCTGAAAAATGGTTTATTCTTTCTTTAATTTACAAGTAATGTTGATAAAGAAAATTCTTTTCCTTATTTTGGGAGGATAAATGCAGTCAGTCAGTGTTTAAGCTTTCAAATATATCTGCGCTTTCTACCAAGTGGTACATTTCTCAAGTTAATAACAATTTCATGCTATTCATTAAAAGAAACATGTAATGTGATCTTTTAATTATTATTTTGTATTCCTTCCTTCAGATACCTTGGCTCTTGAGGTGTCCTGGGCCAAGCGTGTTTTGTCCTAAAGCATATGATATGGATGTCTTTATATCCTGGACTTCTTCAAAATTCAGAGCTTGAAATGATAAATTTTGATAAAATTCTACTTTTGCACAACTTCTTAGTGTCAGCTTACAGGTAAACTTGTAGAAAAACAGATCTCAGCTACCAATAAAAATGTGTTAAATTAGAAAAAAAAAAATCCATCTCCTCTCACTGGACAGTAGGATGGTGAAACAATAAACTAGGCTTACTGCCTGCATGGGATTATTTTCACAGCACAGAGAAAATTTAAATATGTCATGCAGTCATAGATTGTAAAAATTATATGTGAATCTCTGCAGCTTATTCCTCAAGGTAGCTGGAGGAACACGGTTATGAAATATGGGTAGAATTTTGCCATTCTTCTGCCAGGATCTGAGAAAAGTTTATTAACCCATTTTACATTATATTACAGTCTAACTTCTCTGACCTGTACTTTCATCCTGTTTTAATATGTAAATTCTTCACAGCTGGCCATACTAGAGTGAACACCGACAATACTGATGTCTTATTTTTCAGTTAAGTCAGTATCTGCCTATTAAAATGCTCCTTTTAAAAATAATGTTTAAATGCATGTTCAATGCAAATTGAACTGTTTTCATTATTCTGGTGCAGGAAATTCACAATCCGAATACAGTAGTATCCTGATGAGAAGGGCGTTTGTCCAGGTCCCAGGTGGGGGTGGAAAAAGATGGGTTTAGATCTTTAGTTACATATAAGTACTGCCAAATTGTTACATAAGATGGAAGGAGAGAGGTAACGGCAAAGGTGAACGGTGGTTTTTAAGCGAGATTGCTGGAAATTTCAGGGATGATGGGAGTTATGAATCACATAATGGATGCAGCCATTAAAGTCTGAGTGTTACTTGCCATATAGGCCAAGAGGATATGCTGTTTGTTGGTTTTTTTTTTTTTTCTACTGGCCAACGATGGCATTGGCTCAGGAGGACAAATGATCACACATTAAACCCCTCTGTTGAGCATCAGCCAGGGTGTCGCCTTGATGACCAGAATGTATGAATCATTTTATTCTAAAAATCTAACAATGTAAAATGGGAAAAAAAAAAAAAAATAATAATGGATGAATGATAATAACAATAAGCTGCTACACTCTAGCAGAACTGAGTTACAGTCGGTTCTTTAGCAATTCATTAATTGTCATCAGTAAACAGTCGAGCTCAAGTATAAAATATCAAGTCACATACAAGATATCTACTAGGAAAACTCAGGCATGTGTGCCATCCAAGTTGAAATCTTCTGGAATTTAACCTAATCTTAACCAATATGATGTATTTTACAGGGCCACACAGAGCAAGTTTTAGAAAAAAGTCTGGTCAAGATACTTGCTGTGGATGCAAAATTGGGACAAAAGTAGCTCTCTTGCATCCCGCTGAAGTACAGTAATCATTTCTGTAGGGATTTATAATGTGTTTTCCCTGTTCTTCCAATTAAGAATAGTTTATAGGCATGGATAAAACCACAGACCAGAGAGGCTATGAAGTCTGTTTTCCAGGTACTGTTTAGCGGATCCATTTCACCTGGAATGGAGCAAACTGAGGTTTAAATCCTTTTTCTGAAGCAGGACCAGGAAGAACTAAAACCTGATTCTCATCTGAAATCAGAAACTCTGTCTTGGACTAGACAAGGTTTCTCCCCGCCAAAAATGGTTCACTCTGGCTGGCTTATCTCCATCAAAAAACTTTTAATTAATACTTTTAACAGGAAAGCTTCTGACGAACTCTCACTTCACCGAACTTCCCAGTTGAAGTTGAACTGTAAAGTTCTTCAGGGATTCAGTTATATCCCTGAGCTGGAGAAATACGAATGATTTGATTCACACAAGTGAAAAGCAAAGACATGTTAACTGAGCATGCTAGAGAGCCCTTGCCTTCAGTGCTTTGAGATCCTTGACAAGGATCTGGACACAGCAGACCGTAGACAAAAATGCAAGGGATAAGAATGGATATGTGTATAAGGGAAACTGGGGGTTGCTGGACATTGAACTGTAGCTGCTACCCAGAAAACCCCCGCTGGCTGTTGTTTGATGAGGAATATGCCAATAATGCGCTGGGTTTCTACTTGCTAAGCCATCTAAATAAGTCAGCCTGGTAATCAGCTGAGCTTTTGAGTGGAGAGATGCAGGAATCTCAGCTTAGAGGCAGAGCTAAAATTTCAATTCGTTAGGAAAGTGAAATAAGAATGGTTTTCTTGTAAATGATACAAGCCCTCTGGCACCTTACTACAACACTAGAACTCTTCTATCTGCTCTAAATAACCTTAAAAAAAAAAATAGTGAAAGAAGCCTGCACTTCAACTGGCCTGATGGAGTCCCAGCTTCAGTGGCCTCCCAAGCCCCAGCCGCACACCACCCTCTATAAATGAGTGTTTGGGGTCAGAATTAAAAGTCCCACTAAACACACCTGAGTAGGATTCTGAGCTGATGCATTTAAGACCAGTGGGAACAAACACTTGAAAATAAGTACAGAGTCTCCTCTGGGATACCCAGAAAAAAGGGAAGTTGTGCTTTATTCTGACATCCTTATCTCACAAACTCCCACTGATAACAACAGAATCTGTAAATGTAAGCCCAAAGTTGTTTGCAGCAGCTGCTGCTTGGGAACAAACAGGATTAGATGGGACTGACCCCCGGCTGGGTCTGAAGCAGAACTAGCTAGTATACTAGCTAGTATACAGGGTTTCCAAGTCATCATCAGCACCTCAGCTATTCTGCACCTCTATTTAGACCATTTCCTGCAATATTTATACTGTTCTGAAGACTTCTGTTGCAGGTGTAAATTATGTCATCTACTCACCCAGGCCAAAAGACATTTAAATGTCCACTTCTTAAACTAATTTCCTCTTATTTCAATGTAGACACAATCTACATACTCATTCAGTGGCCTGAAAATGCTGCTCCTACTTCACCAGCTGCCAAAAGTTTTAATCCACTCTCACCTTGCTGCCCAAACCTCCCCCCTCCCTTAACTATATGTATATATGTTCTGTGAGTCCTTAAAATGTATTGCAATAGAGTGAAATCTAGAAAATATATCTTTGTCTCCCCTTGTTTTCAGTGCCATTGGTAGGCCGCTCCATAAGAGGTAAATCAGTCATCGCATCTCATTTCACGCCTTAGAGCTGAAGGGCCCAAATGCAAGAAACTAAAATGTGCAAGATGGTCCAATATTTTTGAAAGGTAACTTGTCAGAGAGGACAGTGAAATCCTGAAATATTAATAAAATTAACCTTAGAGTTTGATAAAGCCAACCAAAGTGCACCGGGGAGCAATCAAAGGTTGCTTTAATTTTCTGGATACAAAACAACAGTTTTGTTGGTGACCTGTGTGTGAGAGCATTAGATCTGACATATTCCACATGGAAAAAGGGAATTACTAGAATTAGAGATCACTCATAGGAGGTGAAAGAGGTTTATAATAAAGCTGTGAAACAAAGTAAAGGGAACTAGAGCCAGATATGAAATTTTGCAGCATTAAAAAAAAAAAAGTGGATGTAAATGTTAGTTGATCATGTAACTAAAAAGCAGGTGTTTCCAAGTGTCCCGTCTTCAAAAGCCTTCCCGACTGCTATCTGTGATAACTGATCACACAGGTGGAGCGAGTCTCACAGACACAGCAAAGTACTCAAAAGCACTTGCACAAATACGTTCCTCCAGAGAGGACCAAGGACAAATGTAAGTAAATAACAATTCTTGGCTCAGAAGCAGAGCCTGAAGTTGCACAGATGGCTACATTTGAGCCCACAGGCGTATGGAAATAATATCAAAGTTCTTCAGTTTTATGTTGTTTTATGCAGTAGTAGATTAGAAAACATTATTCAAACTAAATTTGGAGGAAGCGCAGATGCAAAGTGAATCAGTTATAAAATTGCGGTTTTGTAAGTTTACATTAATTTAGAAACGTTGCTCTTGGTAGAGTTAGAATAATTGAATGTACAAGACATTGTAGTCTAAGCAGACACGGAGATTTGGAAATGATTATCTAGCGAAGCCAACTGGTAGCACCAAGATGCGTAGCAGACTGCTGCTGTCAGTCGTCAGAATGAGGACACACGAGCTCTGCAGTGAAAAAGAGCTTTAGCAAAAGTGAGCTGGAGGCAGGGCAGGAGAGGCCATGCCTGTTTCATCCTCGCAGAGAGTACCACTCTTCATATGCAGGATGCTGGTGAAGAGTCATCCGTTTCAATTACTGGTAGCTATTAAATGCGAGCACCACAGTTTGGGGGGAAAGAAGGGGTTGGCTGTGAGGGGTTTTTGGTTTCTTTTTAAAATAATCCCTTGCTTATTTAGGTACTTGTTTTTCTACTTACCTGATTGCAAGTTGTTTTTATCTTTTCTGAAACCTTTGTCACTTCTAGCTCTGACTGGTGGGATTTAGGGTCCCTATAGGCTGTCTCCTACCATGCTAGTGGTAGCAGAGATGAGGTCTGTGTTGGCGGGTGGACAAGACATGGAGGTGCAGGTCTCAGTAGGTCCCATGGATGCGCAGTGTCCTGGGGTATTAGGCTTTGGGAACAGAGGAATAATCTCTTAGTATTCTCTTAACCCATCAGCTGGACTAGAACATAACGCTATTGTGACAGTGTAGTTTAAACTCCTCACGTGAGAGATGCCTGACTCGTACAGGCGTAATACAGCATGGTCTGCTTGGTAGCAGTCCTTTGTATGCAGCAAGTTCTCTGTGGCCCTGAGAGCACTTCTCCGTCTGGCTTCCCTGCTTGGGGCACGCTGCAGAGATGCCCAGCTCCGCTTGCCTGCTCTGTCCTGCTGTCAGAATTCCTTCAGCAGCAAAACCCTCTGCAAAGCCTGTAGAAAAGAAATAAATTCCAGAATAGTTGTTTTCTTTTCAAATCTCTACTTTCAGCCTTGCCTAAAATGAGTGCTTTGATATCCAAAATGAAGTTTGATTTTTTTCTTGCTGCCTAGGGAAACATTTTTCTGCCTCTAACATGCCTCCTTCACATACAGGGCACATCTGCCTTTTCTCTTGCTCTCAAGAAGGTCTTGACAATCAAACCAAAAAGTGTATGCAATGATTTTCCCTCTCTACAGATCAGATCACATTGTCCTTTCTTCCTTATTATAATTTTTCCCCCACTCTACAAGGCCGAAATGTTTCCCATTCACTTTCCCCTCCACTCCTCCTCCTGTTTGGCTCTGCAGAACCATGTTTCCAGCTGCAAGTGCATTGGATTCAGCTTTGTCTTCAGTCACAGTTTTCCTAAATATTTGCTCTTCTACCAGTCTCATGAATCTCTTACAAATCTTACAAAAGCAATATAAGGCAAAGCTGTGCACCTGCAGCTTGCTCTCTCTCTCCCTCTCCCTCTCTATGCAGGCTCAGTAATTGGAGGCTTGTCAGTCTTGGCTTCAGTGTATAGCAAAGAAAGTCTATCCCAGTTTTAATAAATATTTGACAAATTAGTGCAGCAAAGGAGTCACATTAGGTGTTGTTAAACATTTAATGTCGTGTGGAAGACCCTGCCTTTCAATAAACGTTCTTTGAATTTCCACCAGCTTTTACTTTTCACTGCTTGAAAAAAGGAAGGAAATAAACACAAAATGAAATAAATACTTGAAAAATACCCGGGAACACACCGCTATGCCTGACAGTCCTCCTGGACTCTATTGTTTTGCTTCAGCCAGTTGATGCTATTTAAACAGCTTTCCTATTTAATAAACACAAGGGTACTGAGATATGTTTTCTAGACCTGCAATCCCAGTGAAGCGAGGACTTTGATATTAGCAGAACTTTCTTGTTAAAAACTCACTGGGAGAACCTGTCTTACTGCTATAAATTTGCATTAGTCACTACTGATTTTCTTGTAACTCAGTTGAACACTGACCACATCTGGACTGCAAATAAAAAGCTCTTTGTCTTCAAGACACGGCAGCCGCCTCATCCTGCGATGACCTCTGTCCTTCCCCATCATATGACCAGAGGTGCCTTAAATTAGTCATAGCACCCTGGGAAGCTAGAAGGGAGTGAGGTTGGGTTTTCAGCAGAAGCAGCAGCTGATACAATGAATTTGTTTCAGTACCATAACTGTAGTGTTATTTTACCTACTTTCATGTGGACTGTGGCAGGACCGTCTTTTGGGAAGCCACCAGAAAAAGCAGACAGTGTCTTGGATGACGTTGCTATGCTTATATTCCATTACAATAATAGCAAGCCGGTCACAGCAACGCTGCCAGGTGCCACCACAGGGATGTGGACTGAGTTTTGAGCCAGTTCAGAGCCTGAAGCTCTCGGGTGTTAGAAGGGCCATAGCAGTGTGTAAGAGTCAATGCAGCGTTCCCAGCTGGCTGGCCAGTTCTCTCTTGGGTGGTGTTATCTGTTTATTGTGGTTGCCCCTGTGGTTTCACCTCTGTGTGTCATTCTTCACTTGGTCGTGAATGAGGCCTCTTACCAGTTGCTAAATATTCTCAGAACAAGGCCCTGAGCCACTGTCCATTTAATAACAAAAAAAGAAGATTGGCTCTGACATCAAGCCAAGCACGTGAACAGCCCCTCATCTTTCCAATGGATTTAGGTTCTGTACATGTGACGACTCTTCATGCTTGTTTTGTAACACTGGTATTTGTGTGACATTCACAGGAGCTATGCAGTGGTTTGTCCACTGTTTTAAACCAAACTTGGTATTTAAGTTAAATTTCTTCATCCTATCAAGAGATTTTTAAAAAAATTTTTAATAACTGACAAAATAGCAGGGAATCAATTAAATGGTGTTTACCCCATAGGGGATTATTCCTACTTGATGTTTGCTACCTGCTGATGCTAATGTTTTCTTCTCATCATACATTGCAGTGGACAACTGATATCTCACTGGCTCAAAATTAGTGCTTTTTGGACACAACTGGGAGCGGAAGCTGAAGAAAACTCTTCACACCATAACTACCTGTAGAGATGCAGACAAATAACTCCTAGCAGGGATGATTTGCCATTAGGTAAGCAAAGCAGGAGCTTTACAATTCACAAACATTTCCTTTGCATTTTTTTATCTTTGGTAGGTACCCAAGGCAGCCTAACAGGAGTTGCAGGAGGAAAAAATAAAAAAGTAATGCTAGAAAGTGGTCTTTTTATAAAGCACTTAGACAGAAATTCTGGCGTCTTTAAGGCAGTACTATCATGTGGATGTAACTGATGAGAGAAGAGCCAGGGATTGATTGTGCATAAAAAGCTGGAGCTGTTTAACAGAAATGAATAATGCATATAGAAAAAATGCATAGGAAAACTATGCTCAGAGGGTGAACAAACTGCTGACCTACATGCACGCCTGAGTGAAGTGTGATCTGTGTCATATTTTAAATGGAAGAGCAAAACACTGTGTTAAAAAAAAAAAAACCCAACCCAAAATTCCCAACTTTTTATACTCTCTACTACCCTGTCTCTGATACTGTCATAAAAAGATTACAGCCTCTCCTTTCATACAATCCTTACTCAAAGACATTAAGTTTCATCTTTCTTCACTTTCCCCTTTGAGAATAGGCACCTTTTGCCACTAGGAACCCTAAGTTTAGTTCAATACCCATTCAATTTAGACTGAGAAAAAAAGAGACAAAAGTCCTGAGAAATGGAAAAGGAAGCAAGTACAGTCCTTGAATCTGAAGATGCTCTTACTTTGTATACCTTGATTTGGATAAAAAAGCATCAGCTATGGAAAAATGAGTATCTGTCGTGGTTTAACCCCAGCTGGCAATGAAGCCCCACACAGCCACTCACTCACTCCCTCCTGGTGGGATGGGAGAGAGAATTGGAAGGGTAAAAGTGAGAAAAATTGTGGGTTGATGTAAAGACAGCTTAATAAATTAAGCAAAAGCTGTTCACACAAGCAAAATAAAGCAAGGAAATAATTCATGGCTTCCCACGGGCAGGCAGGTGCTCAGCCATCGCCAGGAAAGCAGGGCTCCATCACACAATAACAGTTACTTGGGAAGAACAAACGCCATCACTCCGAATGTCCCCCTTCCTTCTTCTTCCCCCAGCTTTACATGCTGAGTGTGATGTCATATGGTGTGGGATATCCCTTGGGTCAGTTGGGGTCAGCTGTCCCAGCTGTGCCCCCTCCCAGCTCCTTGTGCACCCCCAGCCCACTCGCTGGTGGCGTGGGGTGAGAGGCAGAAAAGGCCTTGACCCTGTGTAAGCCCTGCTCAGCAGTAACTAATGCATCCCTGGGTTATCCAGGCTGTTTCCAGCACAAATCCAAACCATAGCCACACACTAGCTACTGTGAAGAAAGTTAACTCTACCCCAGCCAGAACTAGCACGGTATCTGAGAAAATAAAGGAGATGAATAGCTATTAAAATCCTCTCAGCACCTAAATGGGTATTTCGAAGATTAATCTTCATGAGGAAAAAAAGTTGAAAAAACTGCATTCACCATTGCAAGTGTAAGATTACAAGATGGTTTGACTGCAGTCAGTAAATGCCTACCACATTCTGGTCTCTGCATAGTGTGAGTATATCTGATCAGCTTTGATTCAGAAACACTGGCAGCATTATACCCTGTGCTACACTGTTGTTCATCCAGGTTTTCCTGGCAGCCTCTATCTGTGAGGTCCCATGAAAGGCAGCTATCTTCAGATCAGACTTCTGCCCTAGTACAGTTGTGTGTGTGGTCTAAGCAAGAACCTGTTTTTAAGGGAAAACCTGCTAGCTGCTGTTAGAAACTGTGTGAGTGTGCATTTATTTGCTGTGCTTTGGCTGCAGTATTTCTGTATTGTATTATTTCAGTATTGGTCGATCCCGAAATAATCTAATCCAAGCCAGAAAAGCATCATGACAAGCCACAATGCATGAACGTGTGTTGCACCATCCCTGGGCTTGGAGGCAGGGATGGAGGAGCAGGCGGGACCCTGGACCACCACCTCCCCTTGCCATGAAGGGCTTGGCGGCATCAGAAAAGAGGTCACGACTCGTGTAATGGGTGTAAACATGTAGTGGCTGCAGTTCCAAATCCACATGCCACTTTGCATTCAAAGCACCCGTATTTTGCCTTGGCAATGGTGAAATATATCCTTAATTTGATCCCCCACCGGATGCTGCATTCAGCAGTATTTTAGGCATGTCTTAAAGCACACCCTAATAATAGAGGTTGCAAGTAACAATGACAGAAGTAGCAAAGGAGCACTTGGATGTTATTTAGTGCTATGGTTTTGGTTTACGAACTAGTATGTGCTGCTTGTTTGAGCATGCCAGCAGCTGGTGTTCAAGCGACACAATGTGAGAACTCAGATGTAGGGTTGTCAGAGGCGACTGCAGAACCGCTGTGGTGTGGGCAGGATGTGTTGCTCAGAATAATGTGCTTCAGGCGTCTGTCAACTGGAGATGATAGAGGGAAATGAAGATGAGAGTGCTTTCTGAAAAAGTAAATCTGGGAAGGAAAATAAACCTTTTGAAAAAAAACCTAGCAAATGGTGGGCGGACAGTAAGCTAGAGACTTGGAAGGGTGCAAAAGGAAAAAAGATGGTGGCATGCAGCTGATAGATGTAAGAGAAAGACAAAGGGAGAAAAAAGCCCTGGGAGTCAGGGGAGAAAGGGGAAGAAGAGAAAGACTTCAGAGATTTATGGCCATTATACACTTGAAATTTATTGGTTTGCCATTTGTCAGCTACATCTAGGAAACAGTTTGCCTTTAGGTATTGCCCATTGTAGAAGCAGACTTTTAGGACAGGATTTCTCCCCCCAAAACCATATAAACTAATATCAAAATAAGGACGCTTCATGAGCTCTTTCATTTTGATATGTTTTTTCCACCATGTTTCCACTAACAGCAGTATCTGAATTAAAGGTGCTGGGAGGATTTCATGACTCTGTAGCCATGGAAAGGCAACATTTGGAGCCAGGAATGACTTCTGCAACTCACAGATCAGGGAAAATGCCATTAAGATGCATGCAGGTTGCAGAAAGGCTGACATTTCCTGTGCTAGGAGACCAGGGCAGAAGGTGGCAAAATGACTGGATTGTAATACTGCATTTTAAAAACTTAATTCCTACTCCTTGCTGGCATTTGGCTTAAGGCTTATAACTTTGGGAGCTTGGTCACAGAGTTAGTGTATCGGTTTAAAAAGAGAACAGGTGCGTAGGGGACAGTGGAGGGGAAGAGTGACACATGCCAGGCAAGCCTTGGACAAAAGGAAGTATGTCCGTTCTGGCACATTTCTAACCCTTCCCTGATTGTTGTCCAACTGCCACCACATCAGGATCTTCTTCTCCTGCCTCCCTCACTTCATCACCTCCAAATCCTGATAGTTACAAGTGGGGAATCAATCAGAGACTCTGTTCCTTTCAGCCACAGGTACTGGAGGCCACAGGGGGCTGTGATCTGATTAAGGCATTGTTGAAAACAGCTTTTGCCTTTTATCTGAAACCACTGTCCTTGGACTAAATCAGCGGGAGCAGGCGAACAGTGCATGTACTGCTACATGGGCTCTGAAGGTACAGAAGAATCTACACTTACAAAAAGGAATTTGCCTTTTAAAGTGCATACAGACCTGTGAAGTTGCCTGTCTTGCTATACAGTGCATAGTCAGCAATATTCCCACCCAGTATATTATTCAAATGTGTTGTTTTTTTTTAACTTAAACACCAATTTTTAAACTATGTCCTATAATAAAGCCAGACTTACAAATGGTATAAAATCCTTCACAAATATTTTTTCTGCTCCCAGTGTTCCACATAATTCCAAAACCAGCTGAATTCATTCCTCCAGTTTCAACACACAGGACAGGTTTGTAGAGGGTCTCATTCTGCACCCTTAAGTGAAGTAAAATTTTCACTTCATTGTTATGAATTAAAGCCCATAATTTAATTCAGTGGATATTTGCAAAAGGTCAGATCGATGTCGGTAGTCTCAGCACCGTTCTAGAAACAGCGCTCCTTTATTAATGTGGCAGGCAAAACATTGTTTCTATGGGTTGTGCATGTGTTTAGAATTTTTTTTTAATTTCCTGTCTGTGGACAAGCTGGATGCAAAAAAATAATAGCCAAAGTTGTGTGCTAAGTTGTATGGGTAAACTGTTTCAGGCAATAACTGAGTGCAGAACATGCATCTGGATGCCTGGAACTGAAACTGTATTTCCAATTTAAAATCATTCTGTAAAGAGATCAGATTTCCTGATTAAAAACCTTGAGATGAGTTATATTTAATATCCACATCCACATTCCACACTGTGTTTAAATTTAATCTCTGTCTACTAACAAGTTTTTTAAATTATATTGATTCAGCTAGAAGATAGAAGCATCTCCAACAGGATATTTTCACAAAGCAAAATAAATTATATAACAACTTCTGCTGAGCTCCACAGAGCAACGGGGATGACCTGAGCACCCACACTCACCGTTGCACTGCAGAGGAAAGAGACTGGAGCCCTTGCTCAGTAAAACACCAATAATTACATCACTCACGCACATTACATCACTTTTCTCTGTTAAGTCTGTTTACAAATATGTGTAGCTGGAGAAAACAGTTGCTCCAAAGTTTAGAAAAACTGCTTTCTGACAAAGTCTTTCAGCCTTTGCTCGCTGTGACGGCTGTTTCTGCCTTTCTACATCCAATGGCTTCTATTTCCATGTAGGCAGTTCCACGTCAGGAGTGACTGTGAATATATTTGTGAAATGAATGACTACCATGGGCATCATCATACGTCTTCAGTCCTGCGCCTTTTGTAAAATCACCTCTTTGCCTTTATCCTAAGTGTTTATCCCTGTGCTTCCCAGTGTGACAATTTCTATGTGAGCCTTTGGGCCTCATCTAAGACCCTGCCACTTGCACGTGTGGTTGCTTGCAGCTGCACAGAAGAAAGCCACTTCTTTGTGCTTGTTCTATGGGCTTTATTTAAACCAAAAATACATTCAATTATGCTAATTTAGGTTATTGCCTAAGTGAAGAATACATTCCATCCACAAAGTCACCGATATTTATTTTCATTTTATTTAAAAAAAAAGATTATATATTTTACTTAAAAGCATTATTTTCACATGGACAAGCCCATTCTTCCCACCACAAAATTCTTCTTTTAATTGACTGTGACACCAAAATGATCTCAGCTAAAATAATGTGAAAAAATACTACAAATGTAACTGAAAGATCTTGGTTATGAGGCATAGATATTGAAGTGAAGACTGCAATACATGTATTCAGGTTTGAGGAGAATCTATTAGCGTCTTGGAAATTTTAAGAGATACTCAGAACTGCAGCCGAAAACTGAGCGGAAGCGTTGATGTAAAGGACACCAACATTTACAGGAGAATTTATGACAAATAGAACATCTTCTAAGGCTTTTTATAAAGTCCCGTATCTTCAAAGAGCCCGCTTCATCCTTTGTACTTTTGAAGGGAAAGTGATATAAAGCTCAGACAGTGATAGCATCCATTTCCCATAAAATTCTCACTGAATTTACTGTCAGCTGAAGTGTTTCATTACCTCAGAACTAAATCATGTTCAGCTGATGCCACAGTCACTTTCTGAGACCAGATGGTAGATACTTCAATTTCTGTAGGCCACTCATTGCCGCTTCTGGCACAGCTCAGGGGGGTGCAGATGCATTCATGTGCATGTAAGAACATTTGGAGAGTGAAGCCCCTGTTGTCCTCCCCTCCTCTTCATCACCAACCTCTCCCCGTATTGCAGGGGGCTTTTGCTTTGCACAGCAGGTGAAAGTGGCTAGAAAACCCATGCGGAAACGCTTGTTCATAAAACAGTATATGATAGGATTCACGCAGGCAGAAGTGTAGGACAACAAGTGGATAAAGGAGATAGGAGCTCCTGAGAGACGCTGGTCTGCCGAAGTGGTGTCAAATGCACGCCAGGCATTGACACTGAAGATGGGAGTCCAGCAGAGGAAAAACAAAATCACTATCACCATCAACATGCGGATGACGAGTTTCTTGGCCATTAAGTTGGCAGAAGAGCTGCTGCTTCTCACCCTGTCTATTTTGCTATGGCTAGTAGCAGAGAGCTGTTGCAATGGCATTTTCCTTTTTCTTTTGGTTTTGTTGAGGTAGCATCCATCTCCATCCTCGTATTTGGCACTGCAGGTACTTACTTTTCTTTCTGTACATATAAATTAGTGCTTAAATAGTCGGCAAAATCTCTCTGAACAGTGATTCAAAAGAATGAAGAGTAAAGAATGGAGTCTAAGTCTAAAAAAATAATATAATTCATGGATGAACAACTGCTGCAAAGAAAGCACTGGCCCACTTCTGAGTCAGTTGTGTATCAGCTGCTCTGCAGCCCCTATGTCCCAATATTCTCGTATCTTAACTCTATACAGATTCATGCAAAAGATGTAAGAACACTGTTTGCTTAAGTATTCACTGAAGATAGTTTTCAAAATTATATGCTTCTATCTTAATTTGACAATTTTTATTGTGGTGCTTATTGAGAGAAATTGTTCTCATCCACGGCCAGAAAAAAAAAATCTTGATATTTCTATAATAAGCAAATTAGAAATTTAATGTATCCTGCCAAGAGTCTTTGCAAACAAGCCATAGGTGAGGAATTATTTACTAGTGAATAAGGGAATAGCTTCAATCAACAAATGCATCTGGCAGGTTCATGGCCATAACTGACCATAAAGATCATAATGATAATTTTTGCAAATAGAAAATTCTGCTTTTAGTAGCCTTAAGATGACTGCTTGTATGTTCAACTCTAACTTAAAGAAAACCCCCAAACCTAAATGTTTTGTTACCTCGTGAAGATTTTCTCTGGCTGGCATCAAATTTTATTCCTCTGTAGAGTTCCAAAGAAATTAGGCCATATGCAACCATCATTATAATCCCAGGTATAAGAAAGAGTATGAGTAGCAGGAGAGTGTACCTAAATAATCAAAAGACAAACTGATATCAGGGAACAGCACAAAACCAAAAAACCTCCTTTTTTCCAGGTGAGAAAGCAAGGGGATGCGGGGAGGGGGGACACACACACTGACACAGAACATGTGTGTGTCAAGATTTCAAGATTTTTCTGTAATTTTTTCATGCTAATACAAAGCATCATTTTGACAGCCCTGGAAATTAGAAGCTTCCCACATCTTCTCCTCCTTCTTCCCTCAGAAAAGTACAGCAGGAACAAAGCCATCGTGGCTGCAAAACATCTGTCACCCAACCTCCGCAGGCCCAGAGGAGATGGGCACTCCCATAGTGGTTAAAGGGAGCAGAAGGTCTCTCTGTCCATGTGTGGGGCTCCTTGCTGTACCCAGATGAGCGTCAGGCGCCCTGTAGCTTTGACTGATGTAAAAATTGCCTTGCAGAAGCCAAATGAGCAGCTGCTGGTTCTCAAAGGAGCCCCTGGTACTGGCAGTCACTACTTCAGTGAGATCTGACTTGCTAAGGGTCGTGGCACATGTGGACAGGGACAGAGCAGCCACCACCTGGGCTTTCATGGGGCCATGCAGAGCCCCCGGGGATGGATCCCAGGGCCGGCAACCCCTTTGCTAGAGGAAGCAGCTTTTACTTGATTGCACATCCGTTACTCTCCTAGGCAGCTTCTCTGATGTGATTACGAGTTGGGGAAATAATTCTGTCTAAATGCATTCATAAGCCTACATCTCTTTTGTTCCCTGGGACTTTGGTGCAAACTCACGAAAGTACCTGGGAATCTGCAATGATGCCATGGAGAAGAGAATTTCACCCTGCACCCCCCTTCCTCATACGTACTCATATTGCCAAATACCTGAGACTACTGAAAGCATTAATTCAAATTTACCATGGTTGTGGATACACCATGCTGAAGTGGTGCATACTATAATCTTGTTCCCAGTTCCAACTGGCCTTCAGTATCCAAAAAAATCTTACATCTTCTCAGTGTTTAGTCATCGTGCAAGGACACATTGTCTAATTGCTTCTTGACAGTGCTACTATTTACTTACTCTGCCTGGAAGTGTAGGACATGTAGGACTTGGAGCACTGTCTCTCCCCTCATCTCTCTGTTCTCTATAAGTGACTAGAAGGTTTCAGTTCTCAAGAAGAGCATTTGCAACCTCTCCACATTCTCATATTCTACCCAGAGGACATTCAGACAAACGTGAACAGGCAAGACAGCACGCAGAGGGGCGCTTGTACATGTCTGCATTTCTCAAAGATTAATCAAGGACTTCTCTGAAAATATTTAAGTTTACATATAAATTAGAGAAAGCAGTATTCCTGTGTGAAGAGTGACAAATGCTTTCTTTACAGCAACAGTAGGGGCTTAGCAGACCATAGTGTGGGAATCATTGCCGTGTTGGGTATCATTCCTATGACAAGGCAAAAGTCATACAAGTGTCAAAACATAAGCAGCTCAAAAATATTATTTTCTGTTTGTTTTTACTTCTTAAATAAGCATGATAGAAGTGTAAATGTTTGCTGAAGGTTAATACTTGATTTTCAGTAGGCTTAATGCTACCATGAAATCCTGTTTTCCACCAGATAATTATGCATTTGCTAACAGTCAGTTATGTCTTACCAAGACTGCTGAATGACATCACTTGGCCAAAGGAGCCGACACATATTTGCTGTGGTGTTGTTATACTTGGTAAAAGGTACCAGTTTGCTGTAAATTGGGTATGGTGACATGATAGTAAAGGAAACACACCAGGTAGCAGCAATCACTTTCAAGGCATGAGATTTTGTCTGCCAGACCCTGGACTGCAGAGGTTTGCAAATGGCACTGTATCTCTCCAAAGATATGGCAACCAGGTTGAATGTAGATACACTTACAGAGACACCTGGATATATAAAATAAAGGAAAAGGTTATTCTCTTGTTTCAAAGGTTCATGTTGCTTTCAAATAGTCTTGCTAACTTTCTGTATGCTTATAGAAAATTAAAACTATAGCAAACTATTTGTAAGCTAAAATATTTACAAATATCATACTGATTAAGTCAGGGATGAATGCGTGGGCAATGGGTCTGGGTCTCCAGGCTGATGTTCCTGCTCTGCGCTTCTCTAACTCCAGAAGTCCAAGACAAAAGATTCATTCTGTCAAACCATGAAATTCTGATAATGGGAAGAAGACACTTTTCCTCCTAACTATTCTCACTGCTACTGTGGTTTATCCACTCCACTAATTGCACTGAAATTCAAACAAGCATTTGAAATCAGTGGCATTATGCTGCTAATTACTCTGTTAACACAGCAGTTCATAGTCCCCCTTACATTGCTTGACTGTTATTCTGATTTTCTCATTCAAGAGATTTTCTCATTCAAGATATTAAATATTATCACTTTTTAAATCTGATACTAATGGAGTTACAAAGCAAGAGAAATGAAGTCATGAAGCAGAATCTTTGTCCTTCAAGTGCCCTTAATGTCTTCTGTTCACATATTATAAAATATAACGCAATGTGCATTTCTGTCACTGAGGTGCCCCAGTTTATCACTGAGAGATTGTAATTATTTCTTCTTAATTTTGTCACTAATTTTTCTTTCAGTGAGTGAGCTTTCATTTAATAGTCTTTGTAAATGTTCTAATGTGGGTCAAAATATAAAATGCCAATACCTTTACAGTTTGATTTACACGAATGATCTGTGATTTAAAATAAGTCTCCCTTCATCCTCAAATTAAAACTTGAGCATAGGTGATGCAATGGATGTCAGTGCCTGTTTGTCAGTTGAAGCCTCTGTTAACCTGAACCACTAGTGAGAAATATCCATATTTTGACTCTTAAAATAAAACAACTGTGTAATGAAAAACTTCATGTTCAAAATATTTCACTGGATTTCTTTTTGTAAAGTAATTTACACAGCTTGAAATAAGAGAAAGATGACAATGCTTCAGTAACGTTTTATGATATTTATGGCAACAATTCATTAGAATTGTTTAAACGTGGCCTTTAGTTTTATTGGTTTTATCTACAAAAAGGTGTTGATTTCCCATTCGCACACTTTAGGTGTGTACTTTCACATTACAACAAAGTCCTCAAGGGCACAGGTTGAAAGGGGACCTAAGGTTTCTGTAATTAACGAGGTAGCAAAAACTTTACATAATGGTCTCCTTTTTTCTTTTCTCTTTTTTCTTTTTTTTTTTTTTTTTTTTTTGTTTAGTAAGAAACAAGCAAATGCACAGGAAGTGTTGGAAGTGAGACAAAATCACTTACACAAACATAATACAGGCATTTGGAAACTCCTGGCTCCACAACCAAAGGGGATATGGCAAGGCATATAAAAGTAATGCTTCTTAACATCAGCCTCTAAACCCTGCATCTGTATTTTGTGGTCTTCTGGTGAGCTCTGACCACACCTGGTCTGTTCCCAGAAAGTGCTTGTTCTAACTTCCAGCTCCACAAATGACACCTACTTTGGCCTTTTTTCTTTTTTCATGTATCACTGCTACCAAAAATCTGTGGGCAAAGGCTGCCCTTAGTGAGGACAGTACAAGCCTGTCATTTCTGCCGGGTGATCTGAACGCTGCTAACAACTCTGCCAGTTACAGGCAAGCAAGCCCATGTGCCGGGTTCCTCATTAAAGCTTGATCATGCACCACGCTTCTCGCTTAACCTGATCCAGCAACACACTTCTGTATGTTGTTAAAATTAAGTGGATGCCTCTGTGTTTTGCTGGATCAGCCTGAGGAGACCACAACCACGGAGACTTGCACTACAAAGTTGTTACTTTGTGATTTTGGTAACTGCTCAAGGGCAGATGGAAACAATAACCCTTTTACTGGTCTTTAATGACCTTCTCACCTATCTCATTAGTCAGTCTTCAACATAAGTATAAACTTCCAAGACTTACCCATGAAATAAGTGGCAGTTTTGCAAACAGCACTACCAAAAATAAAATCTTTCAGCAGGTTGGGAATGAGGGTGAATGGCATGCAGAAAAGGCAGAGCATCAGGTCGCTGACTGCTAGTGACAGCAGAAACGTGTTGGTGACCGTTCTCATCCGCTTGTTTCTTATCAGTACTGTAATTACCAGAATGTTCCCCAAAACACTGAGCACAAATATCAAACAATACAGCAGAATCCGAATTATCTGATGCAAATCTGAAAATTGACACAAGGAAAAAGCAGTTATGCAGTATACAGCTCACAAACTAGTATTATATGTTTCGTCCTTTCATAAAAACCAAAAGCCTTTCTGCATTCAGTATTGCTAAGGTTTATATCTTTACACCAATGCAAAATCAGTGGAACTTCTGAAATTCTTAAACTTATTCTGCTCTACACGAATCACGTAACATTAAATATAATATTTGAAGAGGCAAATGCGACTTCTTAAAAGCACAAAGTTCTGTTCACACTACTTAGTGTGCATCACTCACTCACCATGGGAGTTCCTCCTTTATGCAGAAGTAAGAAATGATACAGCAATCAAAAATATTTTACTACATGGATGATTTTTTTCAGCCTCAGAGTGCTGTAATTTCATATTTAATCACTTTCATGCACAGTATCAGATCAGGTAACACCGTTGTTATTGAATTGCTCCAAGAGTGAAAATCATGTTTCTCCAAGTCCTTAGCAGAGCTGTTTACATTTTGTGCCCAATAGTGTTACTGTTTTAGTTTTCCATTGTATCCAAATGTTGTTCTAGTTGAAATTTTAACTTGGAAAACCAGCACATACTAAATTCTTTCCTGCCTGTTTCTCATCCTAACCTATTAGCAAGCAGTTGATTTTGCACTCCCTCACAGAAAAAGCCTTGTGCAGCTGTTTCTTTCCATAGTGTCTCTACTTCCAGCTAGAACTAAAACTGCCTGAAAAAAAATCTATTTTCCTATACATACCTTTAGAAGGATAAGGTGGATCTTCCACGCAGAAAAAGGTGTCATTTTCCAAGATGATATCGCACAGGAAAGCAGTAATATTGGTGCTGTTCCCAAGGAAGCTGGCATCAACTATTTCCATTCTTCAGTATCCACAGATTAGCTTCGATGAAGAAAAGGGTGGGTTTGTAACTATCTGTCCATTCCTTCAGTAAAAAAATACATTTCTGTATGAAATCTTCAGGAGAAATACGAGAGAGGCAGTTGTGCAAGGAAGCTCTCCTAACTCTCCGTCAGGAACACCCGGCACACGGAGTCCTGTTCAGGCTGAAAAAGATTTATTCTAGTGGCACATAAGGCAGTTCAGAAAAGCAACGTATGTGTGCACATACACACTCACACGTATGCATGCACATCCACACACACACATGCATCCCCTCTGGTACTTTTTCAGATCCTCCCTCTTCTGTTACTGGCCTACTGTTGGGATTATAAACAGGCTAGAAAAAGATTACAGCATTAACCCCTTGCAAGATTGCTTCTGCTCACATCTCTGCAATATTTCTCGGAGGGAGTCTGTATTGCCATGGCCAGTAAATCACAACCAGTGAGTGATGAGAGTGATAAATCTGTCTCCCAACCAAAAACATAAAATGGTAAAAGTAGCTGAATAAAAGGGCAGAGAAGAGAAAAACATAGAGAAGATTTTCCATGCCTTACATGAAAATTATTCTTATCTTGACATTTTTTGGAGCAGACTGAAGTCTGGGTATGCTCAGAAAAACAAGAGCTGGTACATTATCTCATTTGGTAAAGTGCTAACTTCATACAAAAGCACTGTACGTGCCTAATCCAAACCCAGTAAGTCAATACAAAGACTCACTAATTTCAACGTTCTTGGATCAAACCTTATGAAAGTATGATATTAGAATTGTTGCTTAGTATAAGCAGAAGCCTACGCATTTTCTCAGTGCAAGGACTTGTATATGACTTGAATACAAACTTGATGAACTGATAAACTGTGGCACATTAGTTACGCATTAGTATAAAACACAACAATCTTGGTTGTTTAAAAGAAACTCTTTCTTCTGAGATCTGCTTTTTGAATACATAAACATCATCCTCTCTGGTGTTTCCATGAAGTCATGGGCTTTTAACTTCCAGTATACAGCTTGTTTATGGCCAAAAATGTAAATTAATATTATAAATTAATCCCTGCTATAAGTCAATGGAAAACAAATTTCACATTTAAAATCTCTCCTAGTTAAATAGGCAGAGTAATAACAGGTTCCTAATAACAGGTTCAGATCCCTTAAAGCTGATATATACAGACTGGAAGGCCCAGATTTCTTTTCCAGTCAAGACAGCCTTGCTCTATAGTGCCATAAACCGGATGGGTATGTAGGAGAGTAGATTGGAAAGATACACCTGAAGATCTGATTTCTGAATTATCCTTTCTTTGGCAGAGTAATTATATTTCTTTTACAGATTTTTTAGTTAAATCTGAGTTAATCTGATTTAAATTGAGTTAATCTGAGTTAAAACGATTTAAGCTGGCAATCAGTGTAACTGTCTCAGCTGAAGAAAACATCCAGTCCAGGAGGACTCAATTCCAGTTTCAAAGGTATAACATACTGGTAGGAAATGAATCCAATAATCTGTTTTATTCTTCCACTCATGAATCTCAACACGGGAGAAAATCATACTGAAGAAATAAAAGTTAAAATTTGTTTCCATTTTTCCAAGTTTGAACATTAGATACCAATGTCTCTGAAACTCCAATTTTCTCTTATCTGCCTAATTCATCTTTATTTTTTATGTTTTCTATGATTAAATTGATGGGTGTTACTAATCAACCCCTCTATTAAATGACAAATATTGCCCATTTCATTAAACATAGATTTTTTTTGTTGTTTTAGTTCTGAATTTATTGATAATTGCTCCAGTATTTCCTGAACATATTTGCTCACAATTTAAATTTATTATAATATCCCCAGCAGCTGAAATGGCAGCCAAGACAAGTCTGGATTTAGTAGTGGTAATGCACAAGAAAAATAATGGATGCTTTTTGGAAAGGACTGCTGACCTTAAGTTGCTTTTTTGCTCTTCTTCATAGACAACTAAAAGATGCAGAGTAGCCTAAGCTTCCAAAACTTCTCAAAAACAACTTCTCTTTTCTTTGAAAATTACTTTCTATAGAAGAAAAATCAGCAACAAAACAACTCAGCCCAAATTTTGCAGCCTATGCCTGGCTTTCTAAGGTGTCCTTTACCCTTGAGATGCTGATCCTGCTTTCCGTATCCGTATGCGACTCACTTCAACAAAATCTTTAAGTTTTAGAACATTTTCTCTGTCATAAAGTAGCATTCTAACGGAATGATTTTGAGCTTTGAGAGACCTTTCTGTATCAAAAGAAGCTATTATAATTATTTATAATTATTCTAATGGTCTGACCTGATGCAAAACACAGGCTGGGTAATTGTGTTTAGCAATTCCTTTACTGAATTAAATAGCCTGTAATGGAGTTCCAGCCTTTCTGTAAGCAAGATGTCAAATTGTTGTTCTGGGCTTATTCTTAATGTGAAAGAGATCTTTCTGGACCCCTGGCACCTTCTATTAGATCTGCGTTAGAGAAATCTGTTTCAGTTATGTTGAATGGCTCGTATTACCAGTATTTCTTCTATTACTTTTTACCATAGATGTGTTGCTATTTGGGGTTGGATTATCTCTCAATTAATTTTTCATCTACTGTTTTTGTACTGGTTATTCCACTACACTTTTGGGGTGAGGCATTAATTGCTGGTGCTCTGATGAGTTATAGCTTGGTTATTCCTGTACCCTGAACAACTATACTATAGTTATACTAAAATATATACTATAGTTTATGTGTGTGTATATATATAACTATACTTTCATTACACTAAAGAGAGAGATTAATTTTTATTTATGTTGTCAGATACAGACTGAAACTGTGCACTTTTCATCATCTGCTGAGCTTCCACACCTGCTAAACTGGATTGCGTAGAGTCTTCCATGAAGTCTCCAGGACCTGGTTAAAAAGAAGAGAAGAAACAGAGTGAATGGAAGTGTGGGGGAGACATACGCAGTGAGTGATCAGGAGGGGAGAAAAGATTAGGGGGATCATTGCGATCAAAGAAATTGCAGCGGGGCTATTGTACTGTATCCTGTATCATGACAGAGAATGAATTCTTACTCTGAAGTCAGCTTCTCTGTACCTGACATGATTCTGTCATATCCGAAGAACATCTGGTTGGTTATTCATTCCTTGTAAACAAGTGGTTGCATACCCTCCATGAGCATTATGGCCCAGGTCTAAAAACTTTTCTAGTTATTCTAAAAAGTCTTTCACAGATGCTATCACATAAAGACAAATCAAGCATTTAAATGATGGCATATTGAGTTTTGGTGTTGTTTTTTTCCTCTGTTCCTTTCCTAATAATTCCTCTAATCCTATTTGCCTTTTTTATGACTATTGAAAATTGAGCTGATGTTTTCACGGAAGAGCCTGCCATAAGTTCAGTAGTCTCTTTCCTGCATAGTAATACCTAGTTTAGAGCCCTACACTGTTCATGAAAAGTTATAATTGTTTTCTACTTTGCAGTGATTTTTATTCTCCCATTTATCAGAAAGAACTTTCTGCAGTTCTTCAAAGTCAGTTTTTGCTTCTCCTCTCCTTGAATGAGTATCAGCAGAAAACTCTATTACCTCACCCCTCTTCCTGTTCTCTGGAGCATTTATGAAAGTGATGAACAGCTGTAGCAAAGCTTCCTCTGGGCCTCCATTCATAATCGCCTTTTACTCCTACTTTTCATTCCTGTTTTTTATTTCCAATCTTTTAATCATGCTGTTCCCTGTTTCCCTCCAGACCAACAGTCTCCTACCTGTCCATGATGTTACATTGCCCCTGAACTCCCCCTTCCATGATTTTCCTAGTTCTTTCTGGCATGCAGATCCATGGCAGCTTTGCTCCCTCAGCCCAGATAAGTCTTCCAGGACTGTTTGTGAACTTTGGTTGCCGTGTGTCAAATCATCCCAGGCCTTGGGAAGCTCCTCCTAGCGAAGCAACAAAGAAACAAACCAAGAAGTGATACAGCAGCCCAATGATGTGGGTTGTGCCCATAGCATGAGTGAATAATATTTTAAGTTAAAGAAACAAAATACAAAGCCTGAAGCATGCATCCAAGGCATTGAAAAACTCAGCGTGTATTCTGTGGAGTTATTAAGATCTTTAGCAGCATGGCCACCACTGAATCACCAGTTACTCATGGCTTACTGGCTCTGAGTCCACATGATGCTCATCGATGCCAGGAACTTGGCTTCCAAGTAATTGCCAGCTGAAGGAGAGAAGGCCTGTTGGGGTTTTTTTCCTGGGAAGAGAAGGAAATCAGACCTTTTCATTCCACTTTTGCGAAGTAGCCCAGAGCCATGTTTGCATTGCAGCTCGCTTTTTATGGATGTGCAAATTCAAATTACATTTGTCAGGCTTATTGTCCTGAATTACATGTGAGCACATGGCTTCATCCCTTGCCATTCATATCATCTCAATGCAAGCTCACTGGTGGTGGCAGCGGCAGAGGCAGGCTGTGCATAAAAAAACCCGCCATGACCATGCCACATGGAAAAGGCTGAACTGGCAGAGAGCAGTGGGCTGTTGTGGAGGACTTGAATAATGTTCTTCACCTCTGGAAGTCCTGGACACAGGTGGTCATCGGTGGTACATACCACTGCATGGTCCCACTAACTTCATTGCTTTCAAGGTCAGCACAACAAACACTATAAAGCCACTGCATGTTTATCACATTAGTCTCAGCTGTATGTGGGAAGGTGTGAAGGACCAGCTTCCCTAGGACGGTAGGAGCCCCTCACCCAGCCCCATCCCAAGGGATGGGCCCACTACAGTGTCAAGGCATGCTTCCTAAACACGTCCTAGAGGGCTGAAGCCAGTGATGCCAGCAGCCGTGGCTGGAGGCTTCCTTCATGTAGTCAGCAGGAACGCAAAGCGCACCAAACTGCCTCAGATGCAGCCTGCTTTGTGGTGCCCCTTGGCTTAGTCACATACTGTGCAGGCAGCAAATGAGTGGAGAGCATAGTGGAGGGAGGCAGAGGGTAGAGCACAGACACGAGGGGTTGAGGAATAAGTACTGAGCCATGATTCACTCCAGAGGGTAGTGATTTCAACCAAATGCAGAATGAGTGACGGAATGCTATCTCATGCAAAGCCCAACAACTGTGTAGTTACAGTTTAAAACAAACTGGATCATCTTGTTCACAAGCTCAGATCATTAAATCTGCAAGGTATGATTTCCTCTACAAAATTTGTGCAGACCATGTATCCAGAGATTTTTATCTGTTATTACCATACCCACCAGTCTTCCTCCTGTGACTGCCAGGCTTACAGACTGGCTTGTAATTCCAAAGGTTTAGGTCCCTTGGAGCCCCTTTTAAACATTGACATTGCATTTGCACAGGTTTGTTTGGTTTTTTTTTCTGGCAACAACACAGTTCTAAGCAAGAGATTACCCATCATGTTTAATAATTTTACTATTTCCTTTAGAAGTTCTGGATGAATACCATCTGGTCCTGGGCTGAGCTGGATTCAGCATCTGCTGGTTAAATTGCCAGACTAAATGGCAAGAATTTGCTATGAACTCTTGACTCCCCTTTTGGAGTGGATTTCTGCATGAAATATATTAAGATGAAAGAGTTTTGGTTTTCTAGGCATTTTTTTTGCACAGATTTACTCAAAAATACAGCCAATAATCTTAATGTTTGGAGAGTTCTGAGTTGCCTTTTTAACAACATTTGTCTCTCCACTACATTTAGCTAACTGCGTGGTGGATCACTCTCTCATACAGATCAGTATCATCTCTTTGTCTCCCTGCAAACTTTAAGAGAGAGGAAAAAAAGGAAGCTGTTTTAATGAAATGTTTGCTAATCACAGTTGTAATTTTATTATTTAGGAGAAACAAAAACCTGAATGTCCCACTTGAAATAAATCATGCATTATTTGGGATGTTGGAAGTTTTAGGCAAGAACTTCCTTTGAGCTGGCTGCTTTATTACCAACACTATTTTATTAATAAAATTTGTTTTGTTAATTAAGAAATAATATAGGTACCATAGTGTACCTGTGTAGATAGCTTAGAGAAAAGGATACAAAAATATTTTTCCCTGTATTTGAAGAAGAGAAGGCCTGCTAATCCACGATAACAAAAGAATTTGCCTTTTTTTTTTTTTTAAATTTTAGTCTTAATCCTTTTTTCCCCTGTAATGTCCAATACTGAACACGCTGGCTTTGCAGCCAAAACAGTTGCTGTGCTCTGACATTTCTTACTATGTGTACAAAGCTTTTCTCATCCAAAACCCACCACATCAATTTACAGTTGTCTTATACTTTTTCCTGAAGAATAAGCATCTGTTCTGTTTTTTCATTAATTTGACAAAGATCTTCACTTAAATTTAAATAGAAACTCCACTGGTAAAATGATTAATTTGGAAAAGCTTATCTTTATCTTGTGTCAAACCTACAAATAACTTTGGTTTTGTTGCCAGGTCTTTTTTGGCCTGGCAAATTAAGCAAAATAACTTAATTAGAAGAAACATATATGGAAAGTCATGGTCTACTTCTGTTCTCACTTGCCAGGGTTATGCTGGCATTAGGCCACTGATTCAGTGGAGTTACTCACACAGATACAGACTACAGGGAGACCTGAATTAGGCCACACTTTCAGAGAACATACAAAATTCTCAGGGACACATTTATCTTAAGCTTTTTCAAGGTGATCTGAGCTTGAGTCCTACCAGTGTCTCACAGCAACTGCAGTTAGGACCAGTTTATGACATACTCATCTGAACTCAATAACATAAAGATTAAATTTACTTCAAAGCACCTTGTTGTGCTGTTAACAATTTCTGAAATAATGTCTGCCAGCTGCAGAGGGGATCAAAGGCAAATGAGGTGCTCTTGCTGCCCCTGCAGTGCATCTCCAGTGGTCACATATGACAGTGCTGTGGCACGTAGCTTAATAAATGCCTGGAAGAATCCACAGTTCTTGATAGATGGCACTCCATCTGATCATATCTCAAGCTATCTTTAAAATTATTTTGGGGGTGACCACTTTTCTTTCTCTTGAAGTGCTAATTCACAGTATTTGAGCTTCTTGGATGTTTGCAGTATCACCCACCTGACCTACCCATGAGACACATTACAGCTGGCCTTGATGCCTTCATGGGCATCTGGTCAGCCTGTCATACCATCTTCCTCAGAAGAGAAGAAATGAGGCCTCCCAGGTGATGGCTGTGACTTTTGTACAACATTCAAGGCTCACTGATAAACAGGACAAATAAAGCATACTGTTTCTGTAAATCTTCAGGTCCAATGTCATAATCATGTTGAAGTTTCTGTGAGCTTTCTGGGTGAAAGAATGAAATTTGGTTTCGCTCCAGAGATTGCTACACAAGTGCTGTATAAAGTTTAGGGAAAACTGCTTTGAAGAAATATGTGTAAATGGTCTGTCCAGTGTAACATAAGATCACATAAAAATCCTACACCCTGTGACAGCCAGTAAGACACTATTAGTGAGGTCTGGGATGAATCATTATCCACTCATTCCTCCCGCATGGTTTATCATGCATGTTGCAACTCACGTTGGCACTTCTTAGCTAATGTTGGCCTATCACTAGGCTCAGCTGCATCTCCTCTCTCCAGAAACCTAGCCCTCTAACTAATTGTTAAAACTGAGGGCAGAAGTTTTAATAATGCTCTCTTGACAACTGAAGCCGACCGTTTTTCTTTTCATGGCTTATCATAACTGATGCATAAGTGCTTATGAGAAATGAATAGAAACATATGAAAGAGGAACGTAGATATTTTTCAAAGGTGCTTGTTTATTTTGTAGACTATACACTGGGTTGTACAGTCCTATTTTTTTCCTCACTTTGTGAATATATTTGTTTGCCAGAAAAAACAGTTCAGGATTCAAGCTAGAGATGCAAGAAAATAGCCCTGCACACCCTTATGTTGTGGGTGCTAGAACCACATGCCAACTTACCAGCATGAACACATAGCCCAGGATGTCACTTCTTCTTTATTATCTCAACACCATCAGGTGTTGATACCATTAACGGGCTCCTTTGAGCATATTTTTGCATACTAGACCAGCACCAGTCAAAGACAAAATCTGTCACGTGTTCTAAGGTACCAGTCACCTGAGACTGTTTTCTGACGTACGGTCATGACACAGTTTTAACAAACAGATAAAAGATCAGGGGCTGCCACCAGAAACAGCCCCCATAGGTTATAATGTCAGCAACAAAATGGTATAACTGTTCTTGACACTAGTCAACTGCTTAATAAAGCTCAACACCAGAACAGACTGCTAAATAAACCCCTACCTGTAACAATCGAGAACTGCAGTCCTGTCTCTTTAAGATTCCAGTTAAGCACATAACAGAGACCCTAATATTTTACCACTAGAGATTTTCATTAGTACACCGCACAGAAGTACACGAAAGAAGCTAGTTCTGTTAACTGCAGTTGGTATGAGTTTCAATTTAAAGATGAAAAAAAAAAAAAGCACAGGAAAGTGAAATATTTGGCACAGGCCACTCAATGAGTGGTGGAAGCAACTGGAAAAGGCAGGCAGTCACTTCAGACTTGGTCCGGTCCTATATTTGTCAGACAGCTCTGCTCTCAAAAGAAGCCATGCTATACTCATAACATTAAGATCACATAGATTTCCATATTTCCGCAGAATTAGGTAAAGAGATGTTAGTTTCACAACACCAACTAAGTCAGTAAGGGACTGGCTGTGTAGTTAGTAGGGAAGAAATAGAGAAAGCCAGCGGATGTATCATTGAGTGATTTGGTACCAGCACATCTGAAGACAGGGCTTTGATTTAAGTTTCCAAAGTTTATGTGTCTTACCGTGTAGGGAGGGAAGTCACTTTGTGTTTCATGACATCTGATCTGACATCTACATTTTTGGAGGAGTATCAGTTTCTGTAACAGAAAATAAATACCTTTAAGGTAATAACTATCGAAATTTGTTCATTGACATCTGAGTTCCTGAGAATCAAATAATCACTGGCTTAAAGGAACCTAAGCTACGGGTAGCAAAGGAAGTATTGTCTCTATTAGAAAACTACTGAAAATTACACTTACATAAGAAAAATTCACTTAATCAACAAGAGTAGCTCTTGAAAGCTTCATTTTTTATAGGAATCATAAACTTTCTGTGAACAACAGTCCTCTGATTTGACATAAATCTGCACAAGTCTGCACAAGAGATCAAACATACAATTTGCTTATATTTTGATGGATTCTCTATTACTCAGTAGCTAAAGAGGAGCACATAACTTCACTTTTTTCAAAGTAACTAACTGGCTAAGTCTCTTATCAACAACTGAATTTTGAGTAGGAATTCTGAGCATGAATTTTGGTTATTGGAGAAAATTCAGACCATGAAGTCAGGGTGAAGAATAATAATAATAAAAAAGTAGAACAGAAAATAAAGTATTTGCAGTAGGGTGTCTGGTTATGAAACAGCTAGCCAAAGAATTCAGAAGAATCTAAAGATTTTAGGAGATATTGCAAAACTTTTCTCCTTTAGAAGACCTTTCTACCATTACTGCTGGTTACAACATAGACAGCTACTGTAGTCTATAAGCCCCTACCAGCAATCCCCACAAAGAAACAATACTCTCTCCTTGAAAGCAATTAACCCAGGAAAGATTTTGATCTAATAAAAAGAAAAGCAAAATATTACGTGATGTCTAGAATATTGCTGGTTTTCCATCATCATGATTTTGTGTGGAAGGGCACTCAGACAGATAGATGATGGGTTGTCCGCTTCAAGTTCTGGGGCTCCTAGAATGAAAGTAAGACTTTAAGTTAGGCATGGCTACGTATTTCGCTGCACACAATTAAGTATTTTATTGTTTGACTCTTCTTTTCCTGTGACAATCTCCAGGCCAGTTTTTTTTTTGTTAACTGGAACTCTGCTAGCTGACAGTTTGGACTAATTATTGAACCAAGTAAGATGAGGTACAGGGAGATCTTCAGGAGTGAAGACAATTTACCTCAGCTGAAGTTCTGTCCTAGGTCTTCATTTCTGGAATGTTTATCTTTATTTGTAAATTAGCCAAATTATCTTTGCATTTTGAACTTCTTTGATAGGCTATATGTTTCTGAGAAACTGAGAGAGGCTGGTCAAGCCCACAGTGATAACAAATACTCTGATTTATTTCAACTATTGTGCTAAGATGTCCGGGAAGTATGTGATAGTATTTCCATACGGCGTCATTTCAAAATACTATTCAAACACTGAAACACAAAAAAGAATAATTTCCAGAGTTTCACCACAAATGGGCAGTTAAAAGATAGTATTATTGGCCTTACTTGCCATGCCTTTGTCTATATAATCCTTAAGAAAACACACTCGGAGGAACAATTGCCATAGTTAGTTTGTACTATTTGCTCGTGTTTATACAATATTACATTGTGCAGGGAGTTAATGTGACTGAAAGCATGTAAGTTTTAAATTAATTTTCATTGTTTAGTCTTTGCTTACATTACAAAACTGTGTTAAAGCTGCCAAGGAGAAGACTCAACTCTCAAAAGAAGGGAGAAACAAAAGTCCAAGGACAAATTCTGCTCTGAATTCTCTATGCTCACTTTTTGATGGAGCAAGGCTCAGTTAAGGTGCTAAGGTAACCCCAAATATCCAGACAAACTTATCAGAAGTTGGATGTTTTGAACATAATCCTTGTATACAGAAAAGTTACATGACACACTATCGATTTTGCTTTAGCAAACATTTGAAAATTTGCAACTAATGTGGATGATTTTTTAAGTAATTTTTTTGTGTGCCTGAAGCCCCTATTTTACATTTGCAATTTCGTGCATACTGGTTTGGCCCTTTCTGTAATCAACTGCACTGGTGTTAAGCGTGCTTTGTACAGACAAGGCAGTGCAAAACAGTCACAGATCATATGAATTGTGGCAATCATGTCACTTCCCAGATATTTTATTTCTTCCCAGTGTTCTCCTTTTATTCTAAAGCATTCATTTTGCAATCCTGCAATGTGGGGAAAATTAATAAATTGAAGTAGGAAAGGTATTTCTTATGAGACCACGACAAAAGGTCAGTGACTATATCTTTACAAGCTTTGCTTATTTAAGTTGCTGGAGCAGTAAAGGGCTTTTTAAATATTTTAAGTGATATGCTAGTGAAATGCTCCCAGATTCTACTCTCACTCACTCTGGTTTTAAACCCAGCAGTACTGGAAGTATAATTTTGCTCAAACCATAATCTTACAGTGATCTTACCTCTTTAAATTTCATTTACATTTCAGTTAGAAAGCCAGAAGTGTCAGCTGCAATTTTATACTTTGTAAACACAGACCTCCCCAAAGTCTTCACTTAATTCTTAATGACTGCTCATAAAAGTTGTTATTAGAAGTCAAATGGGAATGCTCTGGCAAAATGAAAAGTAAAGCACTATTTATTTCATTAGCTGTTAAACTGAGTCATTTCACAGTGGAATATCTTTTTCACAAGACCTTATAAAGAGAAGGCTGGAAATTTAAAATTGGGTTCTGTGGGAAATATTAAAATAAATTCTAAAACATCAGATTATTATATAAATTGATAAATAAATTTTGATTTTCTGTTTTAAGAAGTAGGTGGTAGGTCATATACAATATTATGCAACCTGAAATGATAGAAAACTTCTGTTCTTCTGGTCTGACATGTTACTAGATATCCACGGCCTTCCAGATTTAATGCTGTTTGAGAAGAAACTGGCTGTACAAATTGATATTTCTTTGATGAAATCCAGCTTACTTATCAAGAAGGCAGTGAATTTCATTTGCCTGAATAGTATGAGGGAACGAGAGACAACACAGAGTTTATTTTCTCGCTTACACTTTTCCCATCATCCTGTTCATTACATGGTGGCTGATTTAGTTAGTGACACAATAACAACTTCTTTTCCTCTGTTCCTTCTTCAGTGTATCCTCAGTAGTGCATAGTTACAGAACTGTTTCCCTTCCTATCTGTGTGCGTTTTCTCCTCCTTTAAGCCAACTTAACCAAAACTGTGAATTTGCACATAGCACCTTAAGCCCTGAGCGTTCATCCCTTAGGCCATGCAACTGAGCTGTATTCAGTGCCTTCAACAGGGCTATTATTTCCAGTTCTAAGGAGTAAATAAATGGTTAGGTCTTCCACGACTTGTGCCTCTTGGATCAAGTTATGCAAGCTAGTATCACCTTACTGTATAAGGATATATATTTTTTAAATATTTTGAATTTTATAAAAAAGCATATTAACTCATGTCACAGTTAAAGCTCACTGAAAGTTGAAACTGTTGCATGGCTATGGATATTTGGGGTTTTGGTGTCCCAAACCACTGCATAATGATGCCAAAGCAAAGCGTTTTTTCTGAGTGAATATTTCATTATAAAGTCAATAGGCATAGATACATTTTCTCCTCCAAATTCCTTACAAAACCCACCATATAGGCTATTTTAACTCTTTGCCCCATGCATATTCTTACTGCAAACTTTCACAGTTACATTTGCGGAAAAAAATTCACTGGGTTTTGAAAGTAGCTTCCTTCAAAAATCAGTGTCAACTCCTGCTATTATTCCCCTGTATGTCAGGGGGATATGTGGGGGGACAGGTTTATGTGTCACCTCTTTGATCTAAATCTTTATTATGCTGCCTTTATTATTAATCTAATTTTACCCAAATGAAAAGCCTCCTAAATGAGAGTGGGTCTTTCTGCTGTTGAACAACTCCAGTGGGGTGTTTTAATGCTGTATTTTAGGTTGATCCTATGCACTCTGTTCAGCAGAAATTTACCTTGCTTTACTCTCTATGAGTGCAAGCCTGAATGCAGTTTCAGACAATGACCAGGAAATTTTTATCCACACTGGATACTAGTGTGTATCCATGTATTTTTTAAATCTGGGAGCACCTTTTATCCCATCTGCTGCAGAAAATATGCCCTTTTAGTAAACAGTGGGTAGCAATGTGGGCCACAGATGTCCTTCCTATGAAGATCAAAAGTGATCAATGACAGAAGTCACTTGGGAGGGTAAGGAGGCATCCCACTGAGGAGGATGCGCTATCGCAAGCTATTGATGATCTTCAGCTCAGGCATGTGGACTCCTGGAGCTGGGTCAGGGAAAATCTGGCTTTAACACATTCCACACCTTAGCTGACTAATGTATCGCAATTATTCTTCTGACACTACTTATTCCTCCAATTACACTGCCGTATGACTGCTTACTCACACTGATGATTGATCGCCTCATCTGGGGCAAATCTCTACATTTCTGCTAAACTGTTTTACCAGCTTCATATCTTGCCTCTTCACTTTCTTTTTTTGCAATGAATACAAATAATGCCAACCTTTCTTCAGCCCTTTAGCACTGACCTTTGTGACTGTTTTTTGATTTTGCTTCCTGGTGTTTCTGGGAACATGTTGAAATACAGGCTATAAGATTTAGTCCTGTATCCTGTTAATTAACAAAATAATACAATTTTTTTTACATAGTACCTCTGTCCCTTTTTTGATTTAGCAAATTTGTTGTGCATTGGAAAGATTTCTTTACTGAGCTCTAAACAGTGATGCAAAACAGAAAACCTAACTGCATTTGTGGTGGGTTTTTTTGCTTTTAGTGCACAGATCTTCATCTGAAACCAAGTCATCTGGGTTTGTTTGTGCTCCCTAAAGCTGGGTACAATATTTCAGTGCCATTCTTCCTTTAAGGAGATTTGCATACAAAGTTGTATTTTGGGGGTTAGTGAAAGCAGGGTAGCCTGCTATTCAACAGTGCTGTATCCAGCCTTCAACGCTGTTTTTTACTTATGCTTGCTCTTCTACCTCACTGTTTTAGTCTTTTCAGGTGGTCGCTTTGAATTCTTGTGCATGTTCTTATTATGAACTTGTTTCCACAGTAAAAACCGTTCATTTAGTTGCGTTTCATATATGCACAGCAATTCTGGTAGTAGGCAGCATTAGTGCTCAATGTTTTCAGATAATTTGCTGCAATAATCTATTCCTGTATATAAACAGAGAAACTGTGTTTAGAAATTAGGGCCGAGTTTTACATTTTGACTTACATCTTTTGAACTAATGCAGGACAATGGCAAGTATTTCAATATAGCATTCTTTAGACCTCTGCTACTGCCTGAGATCTATCAGAGGAGACTGTATTCCATAGTTGGTGAAGATATTTATTCAGTGCCTGGTGCTTCCTTTCAATGATGTAAAGCATTTGTCCGTACAAGGGAAAAAAAGCACTATCAGTGGAGATGAAACTATGAGAAACTTATGAAGGTTCTGCCTGTTCTGCTCAGTTCATTCAGCAGTTCCATTTTGTAGTTTATCTTACTAGCACTTCTAGCTGTCTTCTTATCAGAGACCCAAACTACAGTGCTTATTTTAACAGTTGGGCTACCTGGTTATCTTCCACCTACGTAACCACCAAGAAAGAATTTAAAAAAAACCTTACAAGAGCTTCTAGGTCCTCTTGGTTTATTCTTCACTCTTGAGTCTTCTATTTGAAAGTGTAACAAACAAGAAAACCAATCAGCCTCCTAATCCTTCACAATAAAATAAAAAAAATAGAAAAAAGGATAAATCCACTTTGTCATCAAGTCTTAATCTGAGGAATAAAAAGTGCCTAGAATTGATACCCAGGGAGAGATCCTTGTTCTGCACTGAAGTTTATAGTTCTGTGTCTTAATGATTAAGAAGAGGAAGGCTATGATTTGAACACTAAGTAACGTATCCAAGGTGATCTACTGGTTGCTGAAGACTTGCAACACACACTGACATGACTTTGTAATAAATTGTATATATTCCAGGCAGCGAACAAAAGTACAACAGACTATCTTAAAACACTCATTACATTTTCCACAGAAGACAAATTCCTCTACTGCAGTAAGTAGGGACGTGGTTTAGTGGTAGACTTGGCAGTGTTACATTTACAGTTGGACTCAATGATCTTAAAGGTCTTTCCCCACCTAAATGATTCCATGATTCTATTCTAAGTAGGATATGGTACCAAGAAGCTATTTCAGTGGAGTAATACTCAATACTGCATAATAAATAAATAGAAAATCAGAGTTTTATATATTTTTAATAGTAGGTATAGAACTCCACCACACACATTTTTAAAGATATTTTTAAACTTATTTAAAATATTTAATATTTAAGATCTAAAATATATATAATGTATGAAGTGCATCTACTACTCAGTGTATAAACTTTATTTGTGATTCAGCATGTGTTTTTCTTCGAAATGGATCTAAATCAATTGACTCCATTTTTATTTTATGCCCAAGAAATCCTACATTTGCATAATTATATCTTAATAGTCATGGTAATTGTACACACGGGAATTTTATGAACTAGAAGATATGTTACTGCTAAAGCCCACATCACTTGATTAATAACCAAACACATGAAAAATGGACTAAAACTAATCATATTAGAAAAATTAGGGACTTTGTGCATGTTATTTGTTTTACATGCCTGATAGCTCACAGCTGCTGCTATGACTCAGCAATGACATTAAAAATACCAGTGATAGGTATTATGACTTGAGATACATCATCCTCTCTAGGGACACTTATAGTTATCTAAAGCCAAGGCCTGGTAGGAAATTACCTAAAATCAAGCCCTGAAGCAATGTGAAACTCCTAAAATCAAACCGCTAATCCCTGACGTCATTGGTAGTCAAGCCTAGCTCTCAAGTTCAGCTGCATGTTAGATAAAATATATTATTTCTCATGAACAATAGTCTGCAGTAAGAGATGTTTTGTGCCCTGATTAAGTGAAGATACATCATCTAAGCTTCCTACATTCTTCATATTGCACCAGTGGTATTTGGGCAAAAACTCTCATGACTCCATGGGAGCTGATTATTTTCACAAAATATTGAAACTTGCTAAAATATACACCGTAACACTTCGGGCAGTAATTTAAATAGAGCTTAAAATTGATGACGGCGAGTCACTAACAGAAATTTCCTTTTCTTGCATTTTTAGTATTTGCTACAACACTGCTATCAGCTACAACAATATATTGTGGTTCTGATTACACAAGGAAACCAGTGGATATTACAAAGGTAATCTTGCAGGATTAGCCCGTAACTGAGATTAAAGTTTAATATACATTAGTCTAATACAAAGAGTGAGCATGCTGAGCAAAGGACTGAATATGTTCTTCTCTTAAAGAACCTGCTTGGATGAGAAATCCAGAGAGTAGCTGTTTGAACCCGATGCTTCGGTTCACTGGTGAAGTTCTGCAGATGACTTGAGATGGAGGTTCTGGGTTATGGATTTGAAACCCTTGTGACTTAAAATGGTTCTGAGTGGAGAAAGAAGAAACGAAGGTCTGGACAAGAGCAGCTTTTTAGTCATAAAAATACCACCCCCCCAAAAAAAATCCAGTTTGCCTGAAAGGAGATAAACATGCCATGCTCTCCTGTCTGAAGGAAGGCAAATTTGCAGGGTCTGTGGGGACATAAGGGTATGTGTGGTTTTTATGGCTGGTTGGGTTTTTTTTCTTCTTTAATGTCTTATCCCTTTGTTTTGGCAGGAAAATAATGTTGCTTATTTGTTTGTTTGTTTGTTTGTTTGTTTTTAAACCTGGATTTCTGTGGCACTTGTTGGCTGGGACACAGCCATCCTTACACGTGACCCAGTCTGCCACTGGGGAGTGCACACACTGTCATTCTCCAGGCAGTGTCTCATATAACAGAAAAAAAAGGGATTTTGGAGATATACACAACATCTGTGAGATGTTATCAGGGTGAATGCAATGTTTAGCTCCCCCCAGGACAGCATTAACTCCCTATTACTCAGGATGTCAAGGAAAAATAAGTCGCTTTTCTACAGTAGTAAGTGACAATGGTTGCATGCTTAGCCCTATTCCCAGCCATAACTCATTCCCTTACCCTGCCAGCACTGACTGCATGAATGCACCCACCCTCAGCACAGTTAAAGGCGCAGTCTTCCCCCTCCAGCCCCTCCCCAGCCCCATTCCCCCAGCAGAGAAACCAGCCCTAAGAGGAGACTTCATGGCTTGGCATTTCTACCAGCAAGAGAATGAAAGATGAAGGTGGGATGAGGGCAGCATGAGTGTTGCAAATTGCTTTAGGGAAAGAGCTTGAAAGTGCTGGGCTTTTGTTGACTGCTGGGATTTTGGGATTGGGACTGCTGGGATTTTGCTGACCTCCCTCACCCTTTACTCTGTTATACAATGCAACTGCCTCCTTTGGTGAAACCTGCTGACAGTCCTGGTTATTAGGGCAACTAATGCAGTTGTGGGGAAAAAAAGTAAAGGTTCCAGGCACTCAATGCTTCCTTTGAATGGTTTGCCTGCTTTTACACCCCAGGAAATAAACTGGTCTTCAGAATCATTTGGAAGCATTAAAACATACTTTGTCTCATGTGGCCTTAAAAATGACAGTATGATGTATCTGTTGCTTCATTCATATCCTCTCCTCTTCTAAATCTAAAACCCACCAGGGGAAAGAGGGAGAGAATATGGGTGAAATATTTCAGATACTGGCTATGTAATTTTTACTTTCCCTTGCCAAATTCTCAATGTTTTCTAGACCTGCGGTGGCAGGTAAATACAAAACACCTGGGATACTGGTATCAGTTATCACTAACTGCAGTAACTTTCACAAAAAAACAGTAAAGAAAGGTATGACATTGTAGAGCACTGCAGCTGTAAAAGGAGATGAGGGGGAAGAGAGTTGGTGTTCAGAGATGTAGGACAGAGATGGAGAGATAAGACCACACACAAAAAAAAGAAAAAAAACAATAGAAAAACAATGACACCTACACCAAACCTTCTGATAAAACCAGCAAGCTAGCTTTGCTATGTGGTACTGGACATCATAAAACCATTCTACACTGACTGTACTGCAGTTGCTTACTTGCAATTTAAAAATAAATCACAATGAAAAAGCAGTAAGTGTCAAACACTTATCACATGAACCAAGTTAAACCAGTCATGTGATACCAGGGGGAGAGGCTAGAGAGTTGGTTGGGATTTCTGCCAGTGCCTGTTATTTAAGTGATATTTTTTAACAATGACCCTGTATTTCTCAAGCTGCTGTGCAGTAAGCGCCTTGTAAGGAAACAAAAAAGAAGCACGCACTTAAGTGTGAGATTTCTTAACTGGATATGGTAAGGATACCGAAGAAGCAGTTAACAGCACTCAGTGAGATGCTGTAAAGATTTCTTTGTAAAGCCTTGCTTTTTAGCTTTGATTGGCGTTTACAGGAATTGAGTTTTCCTACCCATAGTGGAGACATAACTGACCAGAGAGAAACTCAGCGTATAGGACGAAGGAAACCAGACTGTAAATAGCCTGGAAAAACAGGGAGTGAAGAGTGACAGATGTGCACGTGGAGGGCAACCAAGGCAGATTTGGAGTGCAGGTAGTCAAATGCAGGAAATTACTCATCTGCAGCTGACGTTAGCTTTTTCTCCTGTTTTGCTGACCTATAGTAGATAAGGATGGCTTTTGCAGACCTGCAAAGTCTTATGCATTGCACATGAAACTCTCCTGATGTATCGTTTTCCCACATTCCCCAGGAGTAGGGGAACTCACACTTCTAGCCAGCAAGGTGCCGTGGCTTCTGTCCTGCTCCACAACCTGCCATCTGGCTGGACATGGTGCCTGCAGATCACAGCATGGAAAACAGCCAGACACAGTGCTATGCTACCAGTAGGAACATGCGCAGCCTCTGAGTCCCCACATCTCAAGCAGTCCTGGTAAGTGACATGCTCACCAAATGTGATGTAAGATTGCCATCCCGGTAGCAGTCCAAAAGTTCTCTCAAAAGCTGGATAAGACACTACTGAGGACTACGTCAGGCAAGGGGGTACGGCTTCCTCTCATACTTGCAGCTGCAATGTAAAACCTTGGACTTACAGACACTGAGCTGCAGAAGTTAGCGTCATGCCCTTGTTTTCTGCATGTGCTTGTCTTAGCAGGTCAAGTTCCTACACAAACAAATGATCCTCCTCAACAGAAAAAAACCCACCAAACCAACAGAACTGTTACTGCCTCCACGTGAACTCTTTGCAGAATTTTATTACGAATTAGCATACAAAGCTATTACAATTCATATGCTTGTTCAGTTGGGAACGTAGGCAAATATTTATCACAGAATCACAGAATGGTAGGGATTGGAAGGGACCTCTTCAGATCATCTTGTCCAACACCCCTGCTTGAGCAGGCATACCCAGAGCAGGGGGCACAGGACCATGTCCAGGCGCGTTTTGCATGTCTCCAGGGAAGGAGAATTCACAGCCTCCCTGGGCAGCCTGTTCCACTGCTTTGGCACCCTCGCAGGAAAGATGTTTTTTCTCATATTGAGGTGGAACTTCCTGTGTGCCCATCGCCCCTTGTTCTGTCATTGGGCACCACTGAAAAGAGCCTTGTCACATCATCCTGACACCCACCCTTTAGATATTTATAGGTATTGATGAAATCCCCCCTCAGTCTTCTCTTCTCCAGGCTAAACAAACCCAAGTCTTTCAGTGTTTCCTCATATGGGACATGCTCCAGTCCCCTGATCATCTTGGTAGCTCTCCACTGGACTTGCTCAAGGAGTTCCACATCCTTCTTAAACTGGGGGGCCCAAAACTGGACACAGTACTCTAAATGTGGTCTCACTAGGGCAGAGTAGAGGGGGAGGATAACCTCCCTCGACCTGCTGGCCACACTCCTTTTAATGCAGCCCAGGATATCGTTGGCCTTCTTGGCCACAAGGGCACGTTGCTGGCTCAGGATCAACCTGCTGTCCACCGACACTCCCAGCACTCAACAGAGCTACTTTCCAGTAGTTCCGCCCCCAGCCTGTACTGGTGCCTGGGGTTGCTCCTCCCTAGGTGCAGGACCTTGCACTTGCTCTTGTTGAATTTCATGAGGTTCCCCTTGGCCCAGCTCTCCAGCCTGTCCGGGTCTCATTGGATGGTGGCACAGCCTTCTGGTGTATCAGCCACTCCTCCCAGCTTGGTGTCATCAGCGAACTTGCTGAGGTTACACTCTATCCCATCATCCAGGTCTTTGATGAATATGTTGAAAAGGACCCAGTGCAGACCCCTGGGGAGCACCACTAGTGACAGGCCTCCATCCAGACTCTGCCCCATTGATCACAACCCTCTGAGTTCTGTTGTTGAGCCAGTTCTCAATCCACCTTACTGTCCTCTCATTTAACCCACACTTCCTTAGCTTGCCTACAAGGATGCTATGGGACACAGTGTCGAATACCTTACTGAAGTCAAGGTAAACAACATCACTGCTCTCCCTTCATCGACCCAGCCAGTCACACCATCATAGAACGCTATCAGGTTGGTCAAGCATGATCTTCCCTTGGTGAATCCATGTTGACTGTTTCTGATAATGTTCTTGTCCTCTACATGCCTGGAGATGACCTCCAGGATGAACTGCTCTATCACCTTTCCAGTGTTGGAGGTGAGGCTGACTGGCCTATAGCTCCCTAGCTCCTCCTTCTTGCCCTTTTTGAAGATTGGAGTGACATTTGCTTTCCTCCAGTCCTCAGGCACCTCTCCTGTCCTCCACAACATTTTAAAAATGATGGAGAGTGGCTCAGCAAGAACATCCACCAGCTCCCTCAGCACTTGTGGGTGCATCCCATTGGGGCCCATGAATTTGCTAGGATCCAGTCTGCATAGGTGATCTCTGAACCAATTCTTCTCAACCGATGGTAAGTCTTACTTTCTCTAGATTTGTCCTCTCTTCTCTGTGGCCTGAGATGCCTGAGGGCCAGCCTTAGCAGTAAAGACCAAAGCAAAGAAGGCATTCAGTAACTCTGCCTTCTCTGCACCCTGTATCACTAGGGCCCCTTCCTTGTTCAGCAGTTGGCCCACTGTATCCCCAGTCTTCCTTTTACTGCTGATGTATTTACTTCTTGTTATCCTGTTATCCTTGACATGCATTGCCAGATTTAGTTCCAAGGGGGCCTTGGCCTTCCTTGTTGCATCTCTGCACATCCTGACAACATTCCTATACTCCTCCCAAGTGGCCAGTCCCTTTTTCCACATACTGTGAACCTCCCTCTTCCATTTGAGTTTCTCTAGAAGCTCTTTGCTCATCCATGAGGGTCTCCTGGCTCCTCTGCCTGACTTCTTCCTCCTGGGGATGCCCTGATCTGGAGCTTGGAGGAAGTGGTCCTTGAATACTGTCCAGCTCTCTTGGAACCCCCTGCCTTCCAGAGCCCTAGCCCATGGGATTCCTCCTAGCAGGTCTTTGAAGAGGCCAAAGTTGGCCCTCTTGAAGTCCAAGGTTGTAACCTGACTCATAGCCCTGCTTCTACCTCACAGTATCCTAAACTTGACCATCTCATGGTCTCTGCAGCCAAGGCTACCCCCAAGTCTCACATCCTCAGCCAGCCCTTCCTTGTTTGTTAGGATAAGGTCGAGCAGCACATCTTGCCTCGTTGGCTCCTCCACCACTTGCATCAAAAAGTTGTCCTTGATGCTCTGCAGGAACCTTCTGGATCGTGCATGGCTCGCTGTGTTGCTCTTCCAGCAAATATCAGGGTGGTTGAAGTCCCCCATGAGGACCAGGGCCTGTGATTGCGAGGCTACTTCTAGCTGTCTGCAGAAGGCTTCATCAACTTCCTCTTCTTGATCAGGTGGCCTGTAGCAAACACCCACAACAGTGTCACCCATGTTTGGGTGTCTCTTAATTTTTACCCACAGACTCCCAACTTATTCTCCTTCTGCTCCAAGGCAGAGCTCGATGCATTCCAGTTGGTCCCTCACATAAAGAGCAACTCCCCCACCTTGCCTTGCTGGTCTGTCTTTCCTGAAAAGCCTGTAGCCATCCATGACCACATTCCAGTCATGCAAGCTATCCCACCATGTCTCTGTGACTGCAGTGAGATCATGGCCCTGAGACAGCACACAAGCCTCTAGTTCCTCCTGTTTATTCCCCATGCTGCGTGCATTGGTGTACAGGCATTTCAGAAAGGTGCTGGGGCACACAGGTTTCCCCGGAGGGGCGTACGAGGACCCACTACAGCCATGCAAATCCTTTAGGTGGTTGGTCCCCTGGTTGCCATCGCATGAGGCTGCACAGCACCTTTATCACTGCTCAGGTTGTCCTGTCTTATTCCCCCATTGTGTGTGATGGCGTTAGCATTGCCAGTTTGTCCCCCTCCCCCCAAGTTCCTCAGTTTAAAGCCCTCCTCACTGAGTTTGCCAGCCTGCTGCCAAAGATTCCCTTGCCCCTTCCAGACAGGGGTAGTCCATCCCTGCCTAGTAGGCTATGGTTGTTGAAGACCATCCCGTTGTCATGAAAGCCAAAACCCTCACGTTGACACCAGCCACATAACCAGGAGTTGATTTGTATTATTTGCCTATTTCTAGTTGCCCATTTTTCTCCAACAGTTAGTATGGAGGAGAAGATAACTTGGGCACCAATATTTTTCATTTGCTTTCCCAGAGCTTTATAGTCTTGCTTAGTTGTGCTCAGACTCTGGCTTGCAGAGTCATTTGTGCCCACATGGAAGAGTAGCAGAGGATAGTAATCAGTGCTTTTGACAAGTTGTGGCACCCTCTCAGTGGTGTCTCGGATCTTAGCTCCCAGAAGACAGCAAACCTCTTGTGACTCCCTGTCAGGGCGGCACATGGGTGCCTCAGTGCCTTTTAACAGAGTCACGCACTATGAGCACTCGCCTCTTCTTTTTGCAGTATCTATTCTGTGCTGCTGGTAGAGTTGCACCTTGTGGACCTTGCTCGTGGGTGTCTGCAGTCGCTAAAGCTACAAATCTGTTGTTGGTGGTGATACTGGGAGGTGGGGGCTGAGGCAGAGCCCTGCTTTTGTGGGTCACCAGGGTCCAAGGTGCCTCCTCCTTCTCAGTGGTGTCTGCTACAGAAGCGTGGTTCTGAGTCCGCCTATCTATCTCAGATAGATAGATAGATAGATAGATAGATAGATAGATAGTTCATTAATGAACTCCCAATACACAGAGAAAAAAAATGTGCTCACTGTTGCCCCCAGCTTCATATATGCATGTAAGCACAGAGCTGACAGGTAACTTGATGTAAATCAGAACAGATACTCAAGGCATTGGTAGACAACTGGGCTTTTTATTTCCCCATGCTGTCTATGAATTGAGAAGTGAGTTCTCCTCACTGGTTTGATTTAGCATATGTGATTTTTTTGGGTTTCTCTACAGTTGGTTAAAGAACTTTTATCTCTGATCTTCTATTACTATTCTTATTTAAACTTCATTTTATGCAGAAATGCTCACAGATAAGTCAAAAGAGGTTGCAGAGAGATGAGTTTGGGTGCATTTTTATACCTATTGTGTTGTTTTTTCCAGCAATGTAACTGATGACACCTGTCTTCATTTCCTCACACCTACATCACTCACCTGCAGAGCTTACAGCAGTGAAAAAGGTACAACCTGATGTTTCAGACTCTTGAAACTTTGTTTTACAGAGGTATGGCCATCTTCAGAGCTGAAAATGGGTATTAATGCTCATCTTTGGAGGTCAGTGATCAGATTTTCCATGTTACCTCCTTGAACCCTCTTAGCTTATTTATTATTCTGGGGTTCTCAAAATTAGTATTTTTAAATCAGTTTATTGAGTGATAATTTGATTACACGGTCCTGTTACTGATGCACATCGGAATAGATTTTCCCAGAAGGACTAAGTGGATTAAAGTTCCTTGCATTTACATCGACCAACGAGATGTACGTAGTGCAACGCAGCTACTCTACTTAAATGAGGGCTGTGCTGGCTCCTGGTACTGAGCCTGAATTAATGCCTCACCATGCTGAGCACACAGGTAAAATATTCAAGAGTGCAGTAAAACTTCACCTGACTACAGGACTGCTACTATTCCTCAGGAAACACACAGAAAGGAGCCTTGGGGTTGAATTTGCTGTTCACACCCTCTGGATGTGATACCTCAGGCCTGAAAAAGCAGCTTTTTTAACTGTCTCTCAAGCTTTAATGATATGAATCCTGCTACATCATACAAATACAAAGCCACATAAACCACAGCTAAAGATGTTTTTATGCTAATCTGTCTGCACCAAACTGGGTTTGAAGCCCTTTCGCTGCCACCTCTAGCTGAGAAGCAGTTCAAGAAGATGCTGCCTTGTAGCTACTGATTGCAGGAGCTCAGCTGAGGTGCAACAGCTGACTGTAAGAGAAAGCTTAGTCCTTTCCAAGACAAAGCCAGACAGGTTAATTAAGCCTTTAGTAACGATGATGTAAGATATTATTTAACTCGTTATTGAGACAGACCTCATTGCTGGTTACAGTCCAGCTGGCCTGGCAGGTGGCAGCTAGCGAGTGACAGCAGCTACCAACACCTTTGTAAGGCTGCTGTCAGGAACCGGCCCCTGCCAGGTGAGCGGTTGGACGCGCACCCAGGGCTGAAGCCATCTCGCAGGCTGCGGGGAGGAGGACGCTTTTCTCCGCACGCCCTGCAGAAGCGAAGGGCAGAGGGAGCCGGCTGGGCACCTTTGGGTGCCTCCGACCCCGGCGTGGCCAGCTGCTGGCACGTGGGCTGCCCGGCCGAAGGCCAAGACCCGCACGTAGGCTTCCCTTACACTTATTTCCGAGTTCCTTTCCAGCAGTGACACAACATAAACGCTTATTTAGGAAACAGAAGCGGGGCGTGAGGTGTTTGCCGGAGCCTTAGTTGACCGTTATCCAGCCCAAGACGGCCACGGCCCGCAGACCCGAGGAAGCCTGCCAGGTGCCCGGGGAGAGGCGCCAGCTGAAGGCACCACCGGGGCCGTCTCGGCAGCGTGGGGCCGCCTGGGCCAAGCTCCGAGGGGGCGGCGGGGTCCGCGCCACGCCGTGCGGCACGCTGTCCCTCTCGAGTCACCGTCGGCGGTGAGGAACTCTTCTGTGAGGCACCGCTTTCCTTCCGGACGCCGCGGCGGAGGACCGCCGCCGCTGCCGCAGTTGCCCGGTAACGCCGGTTAGGGAGGCGGGGTGCCGCGGCGAAAGCGGTCCGGTGCGGCCGCCCTCCAGCGGCCAGGGGCGCCGCGCCGCGATGCTGGACCCGGACAGCGGGCTCTCCCTCACCATAGCGCGGATCGTGCAGCGGCTGAAGGGCTCCAGCCTCCACTCCCAGCTGGAGCGACAGGCCCGGGTGAGCCCCGACCTGCCGCTGTGCCCGCAGGCCCGCCTCCCGCTCCCCCTCACCGGGGCTTTGTTCCCGGCCGCCGCCCCCGGCCCGGCCCGTGGGGCCTCCGCCGGGGCAGGGGCCCGGGGCCTCCCTTCCCTCCCTCTCTCCGTCCCTCCCTCCCTCTTCCACGGGGCCCGAAAGCGGGCCGGTTGGTTTCTAGAGCTGTATTTAGAGTTTCACCCCCTGGGACTGAAGGGTTTCGCAGTGAATGTGAAGACCGTCCTCTTGAAACCTCACTGCTTCAAATCGTTCCTGAAACGAAACGCTTTGTCTTCTGACCTCTAATTTGGAAAGCTTTAAGTATCCCCCACTCGTTCCTCCTCCAGAGTGCCCCCGAGAAAATGAGAATTTGCTGAAAGGAAGCGAAAATACATAAGAAACCCACATGAAAGTACATTCTTGCAGCTGCGAAAACAGCTGCTTTTTTATATTTAGTAACTTACCTGAGCTTGAAACCAGGTTTTCATATTTCAGCTGAACTTCATCTAGGATATTTCAGATTAAAATTGTGACAATGGTCATGACCATAATAACATAGTAGTGGTGCTATAACAATTATTGTGCGTTACCAAAATATGTTGGGTTGGGTTTTATAAAATCTTGGGGTTTGGTTTTTGGTTTGGCTTGATTTTGGTTTGGTTTGGTGTCTGTCCCCGACTGTCTGTCCCTGCTCCCCACCCCCGGCCCCCCAAACACTACTTAAAATTGTACAGGCTTTTTTAGGGTAGAATGTCCGTTGTCTGCCTTAGTTTTGTTAGGTTTTTGAATGAAACGTCGTTTTCTTCTCTGAATGTCCCCACAGCTTTCCATAGAAAGTGACATCACTGTGTTCTCATTGTGGTTTTTTGTTGTTTTTAAATTTGCTGATTTGGTCTCTAAGTGCTTTTTTAAATGTCTGCTTTGCTCCTCTTAACTAGCTGCTCTTTAGATATGATTAAGCAAATGTGCATGACTTGAAGGGGGCTGGAATTTTAAAAGAGTTACAGACATTGGGTTCAGCTAAGTGTTGGGGAATTCAGTATCCCAAATTAACAACTCTGTTACTGATTATAATAAAACCTGTCTGTACTCACTTCTGCATTTGTTCTTTTGTGTCTGTCTCCCGTGAGGCCTGATTTCACAGTCATTTGATACTTCGCATGTTTGTTTTGGGACACGAGGAAGCTGGGTGTTGTCAGGACTTGGGGTGTTTAAATGCTGCTGGTGGATGACTATTTTGTACAGCCATTTTGTATAGGTGGACACTCTGAGGACCTTAGCACTACCCTTCCATTGCAGTGTTTGATGTCTGAAAGGGCAGTTAAATGCCTAAATCCCCCCCGACCCTGTAGCACGTCAATTTACTCTATACAAGCAGAACCTCTGCATAACTAAAGCATAAAGATGACCTGTAAAATAAATACAGTGTAATGACCACAGCCAAATCTGTTGTCATAGCTTTGCAGAACAGTGTTTTACAAATTTCTTGGAGAAGAAAAAACCATGTGTATATATAGGTCGGAAGATTATTCTAGTCATATGAAGTACTAAGGGGAAAGAAAATAAACAGGGTAACAAATATGCAGATTGATTCTTGGAGTAGATGTTTGAAGAGTTTGTAATAGAAGATTAAATCAGAGCTATAGTTCAGTGTAGTGATCTGAAGGACTGGAAAGCTTTTTAGGTACATCAGCTAGAGGAATTCTCAGTGTAAAGAGTCATCTTTTGGAGCTTGTAGTTTAAATTAATAGGGCCAAATGTATGCCGTTTGTTAGGGATCTGTATGTTCTCCTTGATCTTGAATTTTTTTTTTTATTGACCATGCATTTATGTTCTGTCATGTACAGTATAGCCTTTGTTTATTTATAACGCTTGTATAGTCATATTATTGCTATAGTATGCAGTTGGAAAGGCCTTGTCAGTGAGTTCTTTATCTTTGCTTCATCCCTTAGTGACTGTACAGAATTCTGAAGGTTTCTGAATTTTGCTATTCTCTGTATTAAATTAATGCTTGGTTTCCCTCCTATTACATGGGTTATTTCTGTAGTTGTGTTGTCAAATGTGAAGTCTTTGCTATTGCTATGCATCACACTAGAACTCCAGTTTATTGATAGGACATGGTGGGTTTTTTGTCTGCTGGTTAACAGTCAGTTTCTGAACAATGCTTATTCTGCACTGGTTCCAATATTGATCTATAGGTGGTCCATTTTTCTATTATTTTTAAGCTGTTTTTTGGGAAGCATACTGTATTTTGAGAAATCTGTTGAGGCACTGTATCAGAATAAAACTTACTTATTGTTTTGGATATTTATACTGTGGTTATATTTTACCTTTACAAAGATTGCTGTTTATCTCTCAGTGTAGAAACTGACATTGCTGATACTCCTTCCTCAAAAATATTTACCGTCTCTGAGAAAACAGGAGTCAGAATGTAAAGTCGGAATAGATTGTGAAGTCCATTATAATATTGCCTGAAATTTTTGAGAGGTCATGTAGTTTCACAAACAGTATTTTAACAAAAACTCTGTTCTGTAAATTCATTTCCTCTTTGAATGTCTAGGAAGGAGAACTCAAAAATGAACAGTTTGTTTCATGAGTTAATAGAATTTTGGGGAAAATGCAATATCCTGACATTATTTGCGAGAGTTGACAGAGTAGCCCTGTGGTTATGAACTGATCACACCAGCGCTATGCTTGGCTGTCACTGAGAGCCCAAGCTAGCGTCAAGGACTGCAGTACACAACCTCTTTGAAATAAGTTTGGCACGGGCACCCAGTGATTTGCTGTCACAGCTTTAGCTCTGGGGATACCAAGATTATCACATTTTTGTCCCGAGGACTGAAATAGAAGTAGGGTCATATGCTTGTTAGTGAGGATTTGGAACATAAACGTTATGTTGATTTTGTAGGTTGAGTTTTGGTATGTTGATAATGTGCCTGCAGTTAATACAAAGAGATTAATGCAGGAAAGGGTATAAATGTGCCTGTCTTTTGCTTTGGAATGTCTTCTGAGCATATTTTGTAGTGTGTTTGAAAGGAAAGAGTAACTGTTACAAAGAGCCAAAATATTAGATTGTAGCTTTTCAACAGGTAGAATTGCAGCTGGGGTTATTGGGTATGGGAGGAGAAATCTGATCTCAGTTTCTCAGGCACACCATTCACTGTGTGGGCTTGTAACCAAATTTGTTTGCTTTTGCCTTAATTGTTCCTTTCCCATTCTGAAATGTAAATGTTTTTAAGGTAAACATTAGTGGTGGTTAGAAAAACTGAGACATGGACATCTTCAATCACAAAATGCAGTTTGAAAAAACTATTTTTTGTGAAATTTTGCTAAAATTCTGTTTTAGGGAAAATCTTTGTCAGTGAACTGACAATAAAAATGGAACAGTTCAGAGACATGAAAAAAGTGTTACCTTTTTAACACATTTTCATCTGCAGACAATTCAGAAACTTTGTTTTTCATCATGTTTGAAGGAAGCCAGGCTTTAGTAATTCATTAAGATGAATCAATCTTAAGTTTTGTTGTCCAGAAACCTCTAATAGCAATCAGTCTGACTCTGAGTTGCCTGGATCCTCTAGTGGCCAGGGGCAAATAACAAGTAAAGTTTTTTTTAAAAAAAGGGGGGAAGGAGGGGCCAAACAAAAGCTTCAGTAGTTTATTCCTAAAGGTCTTTTCTGAGAATGGGGGGTGAAAATAAAATGAAAGATAAAGGTTCTAGATTATGTTTTAAATTGAACAACACAGACTCACAATACAAAGAATTCCTCTGGGCATTTTCTGTGTGGATGATGTCAGATTTGGTTTTTGTAGGTATGTCTGTAGTGGGACAACTTGAAGGAGAACTTGTAGAAAAACGGGATAATGGCAGTCAAAGTAGGCTAAAAGTGGTAACCTGAATGTAAGAATCAGCCCTGACACCCCACCCTACACTGACAATTGAATATTAAGTTTGGGAGTGAGAAAACATTTTAGGAGGTACCTGAAGGCATTATCAAGGTTTGGAGAGGATATATGCTAGGAAATGTCATGATCGGACTTATTGTCTGGAGGAGAGGTTTCTGCCATCACTCTTTGAACAGGCCTGTGACTAATTCCACAAAGATTTAAAGAAAATATTAATTAAAGTGAGAAGTAAGAGTCTTCCCAAGACTTCACATGGGGCTAAGAAGAAGAGCTTGCCTTGGGAGCACTAGGAATGTTGCAGCTGGGGTATTGCCCAACTGTGTGCTTCTAAAGGGAGTACAGATAAATTATTTAAAGATGTTTATGTGGAGTGGATGGTCTGAGGATATTATTTTCATGACATTTTTCTCTGACGCTTAAAAGAAGAAATTGATACTGATCCCTGCTTAAGTAAAAGATGAAATTAAGGAGAATGTTTCTGTGAAATGTAGCATTTATTTAATAAAACTTAGCAAATAAATGTAGACTCATGAGTCATCGTAGATAATTAATGACTCCTTTTCATGCATTGTATTTAACAAAGGGCCCTGATATCAATCCCCTCCTGATAGAGCTTGTACTTTGGTTTAAATGGTTCAGTAGTAACATTTGCAGTGCAGTGAATTTTTAAATTGAATGCGGTTGTGACTACGTTGAACAGATTATGGAGTTCGGAAGCACTGCAAGCTTGATGCACAGTTCTGGTTTTTTGTTTTTTTTTTAGTAATGCAGATTGTGTGTTTTGCCTCGTGTGTATTTTATTTACAGGACTTAATTTTATATTCAAATAAAACCTAGACAATTAATTAAAACATCAAAATTATATTATTAAAAAATATATCTTGCATATGTTGAGGAAGAACATAACATTTGAAGCTATTCATTCCTGTATGAGGCTAATTGAAGCTCTCTGTTTCAACTGCTAGGTTATTTTTACTTGCGTAAGAAAGTTCACAATACTTTTTCCCTTTGTGTAATTGCTGTAGAAATGTATGAGCGTTGGAAAACTGTCAATGTAATCAGGGTTTCATACTTACTGAAATGTGTTTAGTTATGCTCAGAGTGATTCCTCTCCCTGTTACAGAAACGTATAAACCAAAACCAAAATCGCTCCCTTAAATCTGTAGGATTTTAAGTGTTTAGGGAGTGTTCACATTGAAATTGTTGTGGTTGTACTTGAAGTGGTTTTTAACAAGTTGGCTTGATACTGATAAAATCTAGTTATTACAGAAAGGAGTATGTGAGAAAAGGTGAATATTAGCTATCATTAAATTTATTTCTGCTAAAGTTGGACTATATTTGGGGTAGTGTGCTTTATTGTAATTTGGGAAATAACAGCAATAAAAGCTAAAAACATTGTGCACTTGTGCAAAATCATAATGAACAGCAATAAATGCTCTGGCAGTATACATACTTGTCTAAAACAGAAAGGCTCTGAAGAGAAGTTATAGTGGATACCTTGTAAAAATATTTAGATGGTGTAAAGTTATTTGCAGAACCGTTTGCAGCAGGATAAAAATACGCATTCACCTGATGCAGTTCCACATTTCAGTACAGTTGGATCACTTCTCTGCAGTGTTTATTCTTGTTGAGAAAAGAAATAGTTTAACACTGGAGTTATGCTGGAACACTTTGTTCTGTCAAGCCTCCTGTTTGTGGTATGTTGCCTGTCTTCTAGGTAGGTATTTTCCCATACTTCTTTGAGTGCTGTGCCTTGATGGCTCATCTGCCCTCCAGCATGACCAATGCTGCTCCACTCATGGTGACTGAATGCCATTTCCAGATTTAGATGCAAATTTGCAAATAGATTTGTCTCTTTGTGTTCACTTGCTCTACAAATCAATTCACTACACCCACCAACTTTTTCCAACTAGCTCTGTGCAATCCTTTTGCTTGCTTTCAGCCAGATCAATGTTGAATGTCTGGATTTTCTTCCCTTTTGGCATCCAAGTACAGAAAATGTAATCAATTTAGAGTATCACTCATGATGGTGACTGCCCAGATCTCAGCAGGATACCTTACCAAAACCAAAGGCAAAGAAGATGTGCACAGAACATACAAAAGATTGGTAGTGGTACCTGAGCTGCCTTTCAGAAGGTTTGGCAAAATTTTGAAGGTCCCAAAACTGTCCTTTCTCTTCTGTATAGCTGAAGGACAAGAGGGTGTCAACAAATGCTGTAGTGATAGCTTGTTTTATGAAGGAATGTCTAATAGGTGGTTGCTTCTTGATTTGCAAGAAGCTGACCAAGACTGTAGATAAACGTGGACACCCAACACCTGAATCCCAGTGCCCTATCTGTAAGAATATGCACAGTGCCAGTTATACTGTAAGAGAAACTGTTAGGCATTAACTTCTATTAAAAATCATTTGTTATTCCATGCTGAATTACACTGTATTCATCCCTGTCTCCTTTCAGGACTCTGTCTTGGCCTGACTGAGCCTCTGAATAGCATGATTTCTTCCCTTGCCTTCACGGGTTGCTGCATTATATTGCTCACTCTCCTTTACCCTGCTTGTGATAGCCTCCTGATAGTACCAGGTTGTTTTTTTAAAAAGGAAGATACTTGTTCATCGAGATCTATGGATTGAAGTTGGAGAGTCTGTAGTTCTACCGGAGTATATGCTGCATTTTGATCATGCAGGAAATTAATTCAGTTCACCAATACAAATTTCATCAAGGTACATTTTTCCTAATTAACTTTAGCCAGGCATTTTTATCAGAGCAAATCATAGTAATGCTTTTTATATAAATTAAATTTTGTCACCTTGTACAAGAAAAAACCATAGTGGATGAAAATACAAATGATACTTAGGCAGTACTTTGTATCAAGCAGTTTACAACAAACAAACCCTACCAAAATACCTAAATGTGTTTTTGCAACATAGTACAACACAGAAATAAGTTAGACCAGTTAGTCCAAAGGGAAAATACGAGTACGGGGGAGACCTGGTCTAGTATTTTTGGAACATCAGCTCTGCTAAGTCTCCTTGATTCCTCAGTTTAGTGCCCATAAACACCCGTGTAAGTTCCAAAGAGGTACCATTCTGTTAAGTTAGAGCAAAGCAATTCTGAAGGGATTTCCTTTCACTTACCAAAGTAAGTATTTTCTCTGGTTATATTACACAGAGCTAGGGTATGTTGTTCTGTGTTAGAACTGGCTGCAGCTGCTGGCTGGGCCATCTGCCAGATTCTCACCTTTCAGGTATCTAATTTCTGATTTGAAAACTGATAAGCAACCCAGTATGCAATGAGTCCGCAGCAGTTTCTGTGGCTCTGTAGATCTGCATAGCACTGTAGGAATCTATCAATCATAATCCAGAAGTAAGCAAAAGGAAAAACGGAAATGGGAGAGGCTTTGGCAATTGCATCCTGAAATGACAAGAGTGGGGACAGGAACGCATCCATAATTTGGGGGAGAATTTTTGTATTTCTTACATGAAAACTTGTCTCAGTGTAGAGCATTTTGCAGCCAAGAGAAGGAAAAGGACTCAGGAAACAGGCTAAAAATAAAAGTTCTGTTAAAGATTATCATAGGAATATTTGCCGCAGGTGCAACAGGGCTAGGAATAGTGAAATAGAACTTGACTGAATAAACAGGCACGAAGAGCTGGGGGTAACTGGTGGAGATCATGTGCCAACGTAGTCCTTGGAGAAAGTTTTCCCCGAAGTCCTGTCCTGCTGCCTTTTGGACTGCCACCCTGCTGCATACAAGAGAGTCACATGTGTTTTTTGTTCTGCAGCTGGGGAACGGGTTCTATTGGGAACAGCAGCTTACAAGAAAGTCCTCTGTAGTATCTTTTGGGCTGACGGGAAAAATGGAAGGTCATCTGTGTGGACTGAACTCCTTTATCCCCCTAATGCAATATGCTGAATCAATTTCCAGGAAACCACCAAAAAAAGATTATCAGGATGAGTGATCAGGTTCAGACCTTCCTCAGTGAGCCAGAAGCTCACAAATTTTACAAATGTGTGAACAGCAGAGAATTAAAATACTATTCTTGTGATTGCACTTTTCTCACTTTTTGCGCTGTTTGCAGTGTCAAGACAATGAACCCACTTTTTAGTGGATTGTAAAGCTCTTCTTTTTATTGTGATTCATCATCTGTCAATTAATTGTATTTGTTAGAGGTTTTTTTTTTGCGCGTCTAAAAAGGATTTTGAAGCATGCGTACGAGGCCCCACAGGTAAACAGCCAGTGGACTTTGGGATTAAAATTGGCCATATTTAACCCAGAAGACAAAGTTGAACATTTATAAAGTGTGCTCAACAACTTCTGAGGAACAGTAACGCACAATCTGCCCAGTTTGATGCACGTTACTGTATTTAAAATGTATACAGGAGAGGTACAAAACCACTGCCTTGCAGCAGAAAAAAATTAAACTCAGCCTGACGTACATCAGTCCAAAACAGACGTAGGACTCCCCATCAAAGTAGGTTCAGAAGGAATCCTTCATAAGACATTGCTTGAGGCTGTTGTTTAGAGGGATATTTTGCGAGCTGCCCAAGAAGTCCCATGAAAATAATTTTCTCCCTGCCCTTAGTGATGATCCTTTGCTTGCCTTTACCATTGTGCTGAACGGGGTATGTGTCATTTGACATGAGAGTTATGCAACTCACCACACCTTACGGTTTGTGCTTATGATCACCTTTCTTTCTCAGAAAGCATGCTTACAGTCCCTTTGTATTGCAGCTGGTAAACCAAATACAAAAGCCATCCTTAGCTGTAATGGCAAGGTGACTTAAGAGCAGAAGTGCTGATTCTCTGCATTACTCACCGTTCCCCCTTCCAACTAGGGAAAATGGAAAGATTTCCTTAGAATTCCGCATCATGAATTCATCTCGAGCAACTTTTCCAGCAAGGTGTGCAGCACAGCAAATACTGTGTTCTGTAGGTGAACTGTAAGACAAACGATAGGATTGTGGAGCTTGTTAGTTGGGTGTGATGGACCTAAATTAGCATGCCATGCTGTCAACAGTGCGGTTAGGGTTGGCAAACTGCACAAGCTGGTGAAAGTTAGTTTTTAATAGCAGCAAAACTTACTGCAATATGCCTACAGCATATTGCTGAGTAGCTTTTGGTAAGAGATATCTCACATTTCTAGGTAGGTGATGTGTCCATATGCTTCTAACATATGCCTTGAGCTGTCATGGCAGTGGAGTAAGTTGCACACAGATCTCCCAGTGTTATTTTTGAGTTAGCAGCCAGGGTTGCTATTTTCTAAACCTCTAGCTCTGTCCTCTGGTGTTAATCAGCTATTGCCACACTCAGTATTTTAGGAAAATAAGTATTAGAAGTAACTTCACAGGAACTCTTGGATTTCTGATCGTTGTCCTTTTGGACCTTTGTGGTCTATTTGTTTTCTACTCTTGTTCTGACTATGGAAGAAGGAGATGCTATAGCAGCTGCTCCTTCTGTTGCTGAAAAATCTGCAGCAACATCTGCTTGGTAGTGTCGTGGTACGGTTGTAAAACTGGTTGGTGCCTAATAGTCTGTGTTATGTGCATTTCATTACAAGAGTCTTAATAACCTGGTAGTCACAGCTGCAGTGAGGAATGCTTGGTCCACAGTTTTTATTTGAAGTTTGAAGATGGAATTTCATATCTGAAAGAGGTGAACTGTGGGAGGTTAAGTGAGAAGTTATGGAACATATTCAGTTTGATTCTTTCATGTAAAATATAGTGAGTGGCTTCTGGTTATTTACTTGTGTGCCTTATGACCAATCTTTTAATGTGTAGAGTCCAGCATTTGTGCTAAGTGTGTAGGGTACTTGCTCAGAATATTAAGCATATATGTCACTGGATACTCCCTCTTCCTCCTCTCTCCTTCCCCACGTAGAGCTTTTAGCGCTGATATAAAAGCAAAGACATCGAGTCAGGAAAAAGTTGATTTTTTTTTTTTTTTGGCTGCAATTACCCTCGTCAAGTCAGTAGGAAGCAGTTTGCTTTGTGCGTAACCTTAAGCATGTATGCTTCTTTTTCATAACTTAAAATACACAATTTACTTGCTTTTTAGTGCTTGCTTGATGCTTATAAATTTATTAATTTATTTATTTTTTATATTAGGTTAGCCTACACAGACCAGAAATTAAACTGGAATCGCTAAAAGAAGATATTAAGGATTTTCTGAAGACGTCAGGTTTGTAAGACTTCATTGATACATTTGTGGATAGTGTAGATCAATATAAGAATATGTGTGACATACATGTTGAAAATAATAGCTTGTGCAGCTTGCTGTCTAGTTGCTGACAGTAGCCAGAAGCAGATATTCAGTGATTTGAGGTTATTAAATGAGAGAGAGAAAATTAAAAGGGAAAAAAGTTCTTGGATTCCAGCAGCATTTTGAAAAACATACTATGCATGTATTGTGAATAAGTGTGTGAAAAAGTGATTTTGTCATTTTATAAGATACTGGTAATTTTTTTTGAAAGTTCTGAATGATACAGGAGTTCAGTCACTTCTGAAAATGGAAATTAGCATTCATGGAGGTACTCTTGAAAATTTTACCGTTAGCTAAGTCTCCAATTTCCATCGGAAGTTGTAGGCTACGTAACTATAACGTGAAGATTTGATGATAAGTGATATAAGATTTATAATCATTAGGAATGCTGTGCCTATTAATATTTATAGTTGTTTTAATAATACGATGACTTTGAAAAAACAGCATATAATTATTTAACCAAAACTGTGTTGTAATGATTTCATCTGTATATGGAAATAAAGGTTATTCAACCTTTATACAGGTCTCAACTTGCAGTGTTTCCTATCTTAATTAGGTTAAGGTTTCTTCATCTCTTCCTGTCTGTCTGGTGGGTAGACATGAATTGAGGCAGGACAGAAAACTCTCATGACTGTAAAGCAGCCTCTGATTTATGTTCCAGTAGTATTAACTCCTGAAGTTGTTTTCTGGATATTTTTTTATTTTAACAGGTTGGGAAAAGAAGCTTCAGAATGCTGTTTATAGTGAACTCAACGTGTGAGTTTATTTAGTATTTTTATTTAATACGTTCTACTCACATTATTTACTTTTGATTCATTTGTATATATAGATGGAGGATGTGTTACTATTATCTGCAAGATCTGTCATACCAAGGGTGCCTGCTTAATTTCTGCTTTTAAAGTGCCATTATTTCTCTTTCATCTTAGTGAAAATATTGGACTCAAGTACATTTTAAAGATTGAGTGAAACAAATATCACCACGTTTTTTAGTTACTTCAGTAATTTCTTTGTTGTTTTACTTCCAAAGGTACCAACAGTCATCATATAATACTTCTGTAGCTGAGGTAGTTGCTGCAAAGTAATTTTAATTATTTTCAGATGTTTATGACAGCATTGCACATATTTGTTGCATTAATTATTTTTTAAAAATCTTTAAGATATTGGATCTCTAGACTTACCAGATCAGTGCTCATCATCCTTGGGATCTGCTTATAAACCAGCTAAAATTTGTGAAATTCCCTTTTTATAATTGTTTAGCAAACTTTGGGTTAGACTTCTGGGAAGCGTAAGTTACCTTTACATTCTGGCAAGGTGGAAAGGTTAATTTCATAACAGGTATGGCCATAAGTGCAATGGCATAATAAGAAATGTATATGCAGATCTATTTGTGGTAATTTAAATAAGCTTATTAGAGTTACCAGTTTTGAACAATGTGTCTTAGTAGTATGAGCAACTCGATTCAGTAAAATACTTGAATCCTTACTAACAGATATATTTACATCTTCATCGTATCTTTCAATGGAAAAATATTTACCTGTCTTTTGGACTTATGCTTTCTTTGAGGTCATGGAAATAAGCTGGAAACAATAATGAAATTAGCCCTGGAAAATTGAAATTAGCTCAGAATACTGTGATTTCATGAGCATCGTGGAATAGCCAAGAAACAGCATTGCTGAAATCTGTTAGTATTGATCTCATTTTACACATAGGCACAGAGTTGTCCAGAAAAGCTTAGCAGCAAGCATAAGAATGACCTTACCAGTTAAAAATGAGAAGAAATTTGGAGAGGGTTTCCCAAAATCAGATGATAGAATCTGATTGAATATATATTAAAAAAATGAAAATTCAGGCTAACTGTAAGAGGATCTTTGTGTAAATTTTCTTTCCAGAAAGACATTTGAGACAGTTAAAATGGGTGAAGTGTTTGGCAATAACTCATTGGAAATAATCTGCACTACTAGAAGACAAATTTGTGGTTTGTTTTAGGTTTTGGGTTTTTTTAAAAGTTTTATTGCGGCTTTTATATTTTGGCATAATGCAGTTTATGAATGGATACTCAACTTTGCTTAGGTCAACACCACAATGTTCTAATTGCTGTGGACACGATGTGTTCACTATTGATTTTTAAAAGGAAATCCTCAAAAAAAAAAGTTCTCTTTTTAAAAAATATAATATCCTGTATAGTACAAGTTCCAGGGAGTCATAACGATGACGTGATGTGAAGAGGATACACTTCTAAAATACCTGTGTTGTTCATAGGAATGTTTGATTTTATTTTACAAATATGTGAAATTATGAGGAAGTATTATTTGTAATATAAGAAGAACTCATGTTGAAATGTTATTAATACTTACATATCTTTGTGTCTATAGGAAAGGATGAGGAAGAAATACTTCTAAAAATAATGCTTATTTTTAGTTCTTGATCAGCATACACAGTGGTTTTACTAGTGCTGTCATGAAAGAAGTTACATTTAGGTTTACAAATACAGGATTAATTAAGCAAAATAAAAATATGAACATTTAAAATATACTATACTTTCTTTAAGGTTTCCTTCGCCCTGTCATCCTGCAGCACCACCTGAGCATATGAAAGAACCGTTAGCTTATATGAGGAAAGCACAGGTTGGTTGTTACCAATTTTACCATTCACGTCAGATCTTTGATTAGCTATTTGAGATTTATTCTCTATGATGTTATTGTACAATTTCTAGTTTTTTATACCATAGGAAAAATACAAGTTTGTAATTGCATCAAAGTTAATAATAATGTTTTCTATGTGACATTTTACATACGTAGAAAAAATGCTCAAGTAATTCTCCAGCCATGAAGGAAGTAGGATGTAGTGGCAGGTAGGTGAATATTGTAGAATAGAAACAATATGAAATACGTCAAGGAGGAGAATTTGATTTTGTTGGGAAGAAGAAAAAAATGTAGGTAAAGGTCATTTTACTTAAGGTTACAAAAATACTGTTATGAGACGCTGGCAGGCAGTTTGGTAATGAAAGACAACAGGCTGCAGAGACAGCAAGATCTTTGGGAAGAAGAGATTTATTTAGTACTTAGAATTGTGAAAGGAAGATGAAAAGTATAAAGCTAAGGAGCGTAAGGCGTATTGAAGGAGAATAAGAGAAACCAGACAATAAAAGATTAAATGAGGATTTTTGGTATCAGGAAGAAAATATTTTTGCTTCATTAGTTTTATTTTTTCACCAATACATGTCATTTGAAATAAATTTTTAAAATTCACATAAAACCATTAAAAAATGCTTCCAGAATATGATCTAACCAAAATATCTGAGGTAAGGATAAAATTGTGTTTAACTCAGCTGTGCCTGGAAATATAGTGCAGTGTTCTTTTACAAGGTGTTTAACAAATTGTGTTACTTTTTCAGTCATATTGTTGCATATTCCAGTTAAGTCTTATCTTGCTGTCCTGGGTTTCAGTCTTTAGCATTTGGGGACAAAGATTGTATTAAATAAGTTTTCTTCTGTGATGTGAAATGTAATGCCACAATTTACTGCCTGAAAATAATCACTCTTATCAGTTTACTAATGCAAAAACCACAAAGGCGTATCTATGTGTATGTTTGTCTAAACCAGTTTCATTGGTTATTATTTTATAAAGTGTATACAATACTTACAGTAACCAATATTTTAGCTATATGTAGAAAGGACTGTTTTTCTAATAGTTTAGGAATGAGTAGAAGTCCTATCTTTACTGGTTTCAAAATTTCATAGCCCTGTTTCAAAGGGTATTATGCATCCCTATCCTCTGGAGTGGGTTAACCCTGGTAAGCAGCTCAGCCACTCACTGGCTGTCCTGCAGCAGAATGGGGGAGAGAATGAGAAGGGCAAAAGTGAGAAAACTTGTGATAAAGATAGATAAAGACAGTTTAATAGGTAAAGCAAAATCCATGCACACAAGCAAAGCAAAACAAGGAATTCATTCACTGCTTCCCATGGGCAGGCAGGTGCTCAGCCATCCTCAGGAAAGCAGGGCTCCATCACCTGTAACGGTTACTTGGGAAGACAAACGCTATCACTCCAAACACCCCCTTCCCCCTCCCCCCCCCCATCATCTTCCCCCAGCTCTATACACTGAGGATGATGTCCTATGGTATGGCGTAGCCTTTTGGTGAGTTGGGGTCAGCTGTCCCAGCTGTGACCCCTCCCAATTTCTTGTGCATCCCCAGCCCACTCGCTGGTGGGGTGGGATGAGAGGTAGAAAAGGCCTTGATGCTATGTACAGACTGTTCAGCAATAGCCAAAACACTGGTGTGTTATCAACATCATTTTGGTCACAAATCCAAAACACAGGACCATACTAGCTACTCTGAAGAAAATTAACTCTATTCCAGCCAAAACTGGTAGATCCTGTTTCAAATTCTTTCTTGAAATAAAACTCTTCAGTAAAGACATGAATCCTTTTCATAGAGAAATACTGATAAATGGTGATAGCTGTGAAATAGTAATAAATACACACTTAAGGATTTAACATATTATCTAAAATTACTGAGGTATGTGTGAGCATTTGATTTTTAAGATGAACGCTGTTTATCACTGTAGGTAATAGGTCCATAAGGAAACAACCATGATCAGATCAGTTGAATCACAACTAGGTTCAATTGTGTTACTCTCTCTGATTAAAGAGCAATAAACAATGTAAAAAGCTTATGAAGTCAGTGTTGCCATGATTTTGTTTGTTTTGTTTAAAGTGTTTGGAAATAGCTAAGATGCAAATATACATGTTGCTACAACCTTTTGGGAGAGAAAAGTGGAAACTTACCAATTTACTTCGATTAGCTATCAGAAATCTAATCTATGTTTTGAGGGTAGAAGACTGATTTTGTTTTATTTGCAGGTAGATTTTTTCACCTTATTTGTCTTTTAGCATCACAACAGTTGGAAAAGAATATTTTGGTGCTATCAACAAAATTTGTCCTGGCAGAAACATGTGTTCTATATAAGTCATATCCTATCTTTTTTTTCATGCACAGCCACTGTTTAAGATGCTGTTTCCATTGTTACAAGCTCATTGATGTTTTCTTTATCTTTTATTATCTTAATTAATTTTGCTGTACTTCAGAATTCTGGAAAGAAGGATAGTACTCTCTGAAAACCACCTTACTTTTATATCAGTTATTGGAATTACTTTGAATCAGTAATTAAAACCATATTAGTATTTTTCTAGAGTAGATATTAAACTGTTCATAATTAACCCTTTTTTTTTCCTCCCCAAATTGCTTCTGTTTTCTCATTCTTGGGTGGCAGACTGATGTTTTTATACTGTATTCTCTTCCCTACCTCAAAAGAAAAACCACTTTCTATGAAACGATAGAGCAATGAATAGTAATGCTGTAAATCATTCATGTAGTTGTGGTGTTGTCCTGTGTAGAAAAAGTGCTGTCATTAATATTTACATACCTTTGAATGTAGCATAATGTATATTTTCTAATCAAGTGTGCTGGAGGTCTGGGCCTGTGTTTTGGTCCAGATAAATCATTGAGTACAGCTGCTTTAGCCTGTCATTGTTTAGGTCCTGCCTAGACAGAGAAATACTAGGTCTTTTTTTTTGTTTCCTGAAAAAATGGCAGATATAATATTTAGTATCTTTCTTTAAAACATAAGGTTATTTCACATCTCTGATATTTTCTCTCTATTTGATCTGGTTACAGTTTTGGAGAGATAACAAGGCGGGAAGAGGTGAGCTAAGCAGCAGAGTTATTGCTTAAACCCTATGCATCTTAATGCAGACAAAGTATTAGCACTAGATCCTAGGACTGAAAATTTGAACTTTGCTAATTTGTTTTACCTGCCCAGCAGAGGCTGATGTGAGTTGAAATATTCCTGAATCCATTGAACTGCTGTATTGGCTATTTTCATTTCTACATTTTGATGAGACGAAATGATTGCAGACCTCTTCAACTCTTTGTTTTGCTCCCAGAGTTGACTGGGAAAGCCTTTGCTAGGATTAGGACAAGCCTGCTGCGAATAGCAATGAAGAAATGAAACGGACAACATAAAAATAAGAGCAAAAAGAGCTACAAAGAAGCATAAGAAGCTGCGTCTGAAGAATTGTTAGGAAGTATTTCCACAGTCTGATACCTCCCATGAAGCTGTCTTTTAGTTGTATCATATGTAGATTTTACAAAATTCACAACAACCCAAATGCTGTAAATCTCAACAAGAACTTTTATCATTATAGTCCCATAATATATCATTCATAAATTTGCACTGCTATGTTTTAATCCATACAGATCCTTTTTCCAGGTTTTAGCTGTAAGCTAGGAGCTTGTTTCAGGGGTTTGAGAGAAATGTTAAACAAGTAAACTTGAGGAGGAGATAGATGAATAAGAAAGGATGCCCTGTTGTCCAGTTACAAAGCATAAGGAGTAAGAAAATGGGAAAGGAGCAGCCAATTCTGTGTCAGAGTAAGTCTGCCTGGTGCCAGCAGCTGCTTACCACAACAGGAGTGGGAAAGGTGGTGTTCTCCAGAGGGAGGCAACATTAAATTAACTAGCTATCTTCAAAGTAAGCTGAGATGCTCTACTGGCTTTGGAGAATCCATGTTGTTTGAGTTAATAATACTTATTTTTACTTGATTTCTTTAAAGTTTTGTTCCATTATTTCTAAACTTGTCTCCAATGAAAAAATGATAGGTTTATCTGAAATTTGTGCAGTCAGAAACATAACTCTGGTGATCTTTTGCGATACTGTATACCTTCCTGAAGGAACGGGCAGTTCTTAAAACTAGGGTGCTGGAGTACATTTACAAAAATGAGAATTCTGATGTACTACTTCAGGAAATCTTGAGGGTAATTCAGTGTGTTCTACCTGAGTAGCATCAGCTGGTTATCTAAATATACAGGGACCTGAAAAGAGAAACTGTTCTCTGGCGGGCTGCAGTTCAGAATTCTGGGAAGGTAGAAGACCATAATTGTCTGTGTTTTAACCTGTTTGTCCCTTGCTTCATTAGATTCCTTTCCTCCATGCTTCTAGCCAAATCTGTGAAGATCTTACTGAAGTAGAGCTTTGCTAAAGCAAATCCTTTCCTCCCAGTGCTTAAATTTTCCTATGTTCCTCTTTGTTCATTTTCAGATCTTGCATTTTGAAGAAAGTCCATACATAAACAACAGCCTTGATTAGAAAATTACCTTGAAGTACATTTCTATATTTGCTGTTGACATTCTGGTTGTTTTTTTTTGCCCAGCTAGGACCAGATTCCCCATGTTGTACATGCTATATAGTCACACAATCAAAAAAGCATTCTGACCTGTAGGATTATAGTTACGAGCTAGAGAACTCCCCAGTCCTATTTAAAATAAGAGTAACATTACAGCTGATTTCAATAAGAGCGTGGGTACTAGGAACTTTCCAAAGTATAATAGAAATGTTCCTATCCATAGCCTAATTTCCTCCAGAAGAGTTAAATAATCCCTAAAGGACAAAAACCAGCTAAATTATTTTCTTTCTTGAAAAAGACTGGTAGACTCTGAAAAAAATAATATTACAATGTTACATACTCTAATGCTGTGACTGCTAAAGATCTGCTTAAAATGTCTTATTTCAATAGTCAATTCACCTTTCCTAGTTTCTAAATCTCTTTGAGAAAATAGACTTGAGTGCTTGAAGAGTAGATAAAGAAAAATGGTGCTTCTTTGAAAAGTATTCAAGTCAAAGGAAATTTGATAACATTTTTATTATTCCTAAAAGAATTTCTGTTTCTTGCTACAGAAGTTGGAGTACAAGATATTCAGATCTCCTTTAGATCATGTATTGATCTGGTTTCTTGTGTCCTAAATTAAGTTATGCCTCTTATCAGAGGCCAAATGAAAAGTTCATGAGCATCAGAATGAAAGTAGTACCAACACAGTTTCTGTATTTCTCTTCTTTTTGAAATTTACAAGTTTTGATTAGAGAAAATGTACCAAATGAAATCTGTGTCCAGAGACCTTGAATTCTACCACCTGCAGAGTAGGTCTTATTAGGTATACTCTGAAAGAACTTTAGGATTCATTACTGTGGAAAAAACTGTAACTAATCCTGGCTAGTTTATGCAGTTGTGACTTATTTCTGTTTAGTTTATTTGTTGCCCACCCAGTTTCATTTAACTGCAGTGAAATTTATAAATTACTTTGCTACAGGATAAGATAAATTTGATTTGTAATAGACATGTTTGAAATTGTTACCAAATTGCAGTATTGCCTTCCTCAGTTTCAACTATTTTACTGAAGGTTATCACTGTAACCATAGCAATCCTGGAAACATGTTTTCTTAGTGATAAATATCTTCATAAAATTAGTGGAATCATCTTGGAAAATTTATTGTTCCCATCAATGAAATGACTTTATGAACTCTGCCTCTGGCTTTTATTTCAGTCAAGGATCCTGCGTTCTGTTTCTGCTCACTGCAGGTAACTCTGCTGTCCTGAGGAGGGGGGAGGGTGTCTTGCTTGGAGAGGCTGTGTAACCCTCACTTCTGTTTTGACTTGGTTCCTTTTATTTGAACATCTTTTACTGGGCAGAGTCTTGAAGGCTGAATTATGGCACAGTTTACGAGTATCCAGAAGTGATTTATTACTAGTATGTTGCATCCCCAGTGCAATAAGCAGGTTAATGTCTGGTCTGGCAGTTGTCAGTCACACCAAGAATATCAACCTTTGAGTTCCTTGGAACGAGTGGTTCTCTGTTGCAAACCTGCCATCTGCCTCCTTTGTAGCTTTTATATCTTGAGGCATATCCATGCTTCTTTTTTGATTTTTAAACTGCTACTAACACCTCTGCATTCTCTTTATTTCCACTTTCTTATCCTATGTGGCTTGGTAGTCTTCATGCTCTCTCATTTCTCATTTCCTTCAGCCACAAAACCCCACTTCTCAGCAAAACAGGGTACTGTACATGCTCTACACCACCCCTCTGTGAGAGAATAACCAGTTTGTGGCATGGTGTTGTGTAACTGCAGTGTATGGAAGGCATTTGAATATGATGATACAGTTAAATAAAAATATTTTACAGAATATTATAAAAAATACTGCCATTTGGAAAACATTCCTTACAATTAATACTCAGAGATTTTTAGTTTATGCAAGAGAAGGTGAAGGGATGGCTTGATTGTGAGAAGAAATTTCTGGTGAAAGATAGCTATTCCATTTGATGGAAAAGGTAATGAGAGTACCTTGTAAATGGAAGCGAAAATGAAACAATTATAGACATAATTTTAATTTTTTTAACAGAACATTTGAACATCTGCCCTTCCCTTCCCTTGCTTCCTGTCTAATAAACTGCATCCTCTTTCAGACAGAACTTTAAGTTTGAGGAACATGTGGTTAGACAGTAACTAACTGTTGTAGAATTTGTGTCTAGAGCAAATTACAAGTAATAAATAGAGTTAAATTACATTAAGAGGAGCCTTTGCATTCATTTTATTGGGGCCTGACTCATCATCCACAGAAAACTAAATTAATTATAAAACCCACCAGTGCTGGTGTAATCACGGAAGCGAAATCCTAAATCAGTTGACTGGGAAGTCAGTACTAGTTGGCATTAACCTCAGAGGAATTATCCACGGATTAGGCACCATATGGTACGTTTGAAGTCTAATGCAATGGTTGGAAGAATCTGATTGCTCTTTAAGCTGTCCACTTGCTACTGAGGTATTGTCTACTTCTGGTTTTCTCTTTGATTAGAGAACTATTTCCTAAGCTTTATTTTAGAAGAGCTATTTTTCTGAGCATTACGGAATACCAAATTTCTACGTTTTTAACTTCTGAGAACATCTGAGATACCTTTTGTGGAGAAAGACTTGCACTCTCTTCAGGTCACAAAGTGGAGAAGACATTCTCTGTACACAGTTGATTGTTCTGCTTTATAATAATTTGAAAAAATTGTTAAATTTTGACATATAAGGAAGCTTGATCATTAGGCATATGTCACAAATCAGTAGTTGTGAAATACGTGCTTTTTGGAGATCTGAAATGTGAACAACTCATTTTTCTGTTTCTTTATTGTGATGTAAATGATGAAATTGTCTGCTCTATTGTTTCCGTTTAAACAAGGATGTAAATATTCTCTTAACGTTTTTGCAGGTGTCTGTCAATGACTCTTGCTATCCTTTCTTATATATGACTTTTAAAAGCTGCTTATTATTACATGATAAATGCAGTTGGAGGAAAAAGAAATTCCGGGTAGTTTAATGTTTTTGTGCATTTTAGGGAAGCTGGGAGAAGCGAATCCTAAAAAGTTTAAACAGCATGTGCACAGAGCTCAGTATCCCACTAGCACAGAAGGTAACGTATTATTAACTTTCTGTTGCCAAACTGACATTTTTTGGAAATTAAGCCTCTTCTTGCACACTTGTAATGTTCATTTTGCACATGGTTATCAAGAGCTGCAAGGCTGGTATCCAAATAATTTTAATACAGGATAATTTTCACAGATAGTGGCAATGTATGCGTCAGCTCAACCTGGGAAAAGATGAAGTCTGTAGGCAGATATTCCTCTTTGCTGTTGCAGTATTTAGCCTCTTGAGGGAGCAGCACGTTGGAAAGCTAATTGCTATGCTCATTGCCCTTAATAGAACATTTTTGTGTGCAGTCTTGGCTGCATAACTTCTAGCTGCATAGCCTGTACACAATATACTTTGAGTGCTGCAGAAAGCTATAGCTGAACTGGTACTTTAGGAGGCAGAGATACCGGTACATCACTAATTTTGATTGTCATTCATTCAGTTCTCTTTTGGTTTGGTTTTTTATTAATTTAGAAGCTTTTATTTTAAAGATCATGGAATTGGGGAATAATGTTAGAACGTTTTGTTATTTATTTTTCTCCTGTTCTGTATCTATGATAGGTAGCAGAACCTCTATGGTTCATCATATGAGATAAAGGATGCAGTTGTGTTTGTTTGCTTTTCATGACTGTGCCAGGGACGGGAATTTGTCCAACAGCTCTATGGAATGAACAGTCAATCTTCAGTAGTATGAAACTGACTACTAAATAGCATAAAATTCATTAGTAAACACATGAAACTCTTTAGTGGGCTCCTTTTTTCTTTGAACTGGAACTTGGACTTCCTACAGGAGAATATAACTTCAGGCTGGGGATGATTTGTAAGCAAGCTAAGTTTGTGTTGCTAGTGCAAACTATTTTTTAAAGTGTTGTATTGATTTATGTTTTTGAAATAGGCATGTTTTTACTGATTCTGTTAAAAAAAGAAGTGTTACTTTCTTGTGCCTTTCAGAGGCCTGTAAGTGAACAGAAAGAACTGCTTAATAAATGGAATGAAATGGGAACTGATGAACCAGGTAAGGTTAACTAAATTTATGTCCATTAAATTTTTGTACACAGAAAAATAGCATACACATCATATCAGTCAAAGACTGGTGTAATGACTTCAAGGGAAACTGATTTAAATATTTTTTTCTCATTGGTAATGTGTCATTATGCATAAATAAATATTTAATTGTTATTTTGTTTCAAGTTCTTGTTGTAACTTTTGAATCGTCACTGAGAGGTTATGATATAATAATCCTCATTCCAGTGCTTTAGAGGTTTATACAGCTAGGGCAATCCTCTTAGTGTAAACTCAGGCTAATAGAAAGAAAATGTTCAGAACTATGGATAATTGAGCTCAGATATTTTATTAACAAAAGATAAAAATAACACTTGCACAGAATAGTCAGCCATGTTATCCTTTGGGAGAACAAGGCTAAGTGTCGCCTTAGTTCGTATCCAAGTTCCTTAAAAGAAGTAATTTTGCAAAGGTACTAGTTTGTATTGCGGTACCACCTCTGTGATGGCAAACACTTTTCCTGGATTGTATATGACAAGTCCCTGTTTTTTATTTCACAGCAGTACATTTAATTCAACAGTGTATGCTCTTAAAAAAAACCCTTTTTTGTATATTTTATCTGCCCTGTGTCTAAGTATGGTTCAATCTAAAGACTTATGTGGAATAAGTAAAAAGCTTCCTGTGACTACTTTTCACTTACTTGGGGTTTACAAAACTAAGGCACTAACAGTAGCATGATCTTGGAGGATAGGTGGTGGTTGTAGCCATGATATCTTCGATAACGTTATTTTAATCTTTGCTCTAATATGTTATTGAAGTTGCTAGATTGTGTTACAGCTATGGGAAAATGGCATGTTTTTTTCATCTCTTGGTTTTAACATAGCATCATTGATATCTGATTTCAGATTTAAGTCTCTTCCGGCCTGTTTATGCACCTAAAGATTTTCTTGAGGTATGCATTTATGAAACAGTATCTCAGCCATTGACTGGGAAGTGGAAAAAATAATTAAGTGTATTTCAGACAAGTTGTCCTTTATAGCAAGTGAAATTTGGGATGTGTTTTATGAGTCCGTGTTTTGTTTACAAAACAAGATGCTATTGTCTTTTTTTTTTTTTTTTTTTGTACCTTCATTTTTAAATTGTACTTGTGGTAAACTTCGGAGAAAGAGAAGAACAATCACTTTGGAGCTAACTTTTTTCCTCTGAGAGCAATTCTCCAACTGATTTAATAAATTGTTTTACATTTTAAATTGCAGTATGTTAAGCTGATGAATTGCAATATGTGAAGCTGATAGACTGGTGGTAGATAGGAGGCCTGTACGCAGTTGAAACTGTAGGTTATCTATGAAGTCTGAAAAATCAAACATGAAACTGAACTTCGTGGAATTTGGAGGCTTTTGTCTGTAATGAAACCAAGCCATTAAAAAAATGGTGACTGCTGAACCTTTTAAGTCAGAAATGACAGTAGTACTTATCATTTTGTATGGTTCAGGCACAGAACACCTTAGTAAGACAGAACTTGCTTTGCCAGCTGTTGCTAGAATAGGCATGGAGGACAGACACTAAACATTATTGATGACAGTGAACTTATTGGTGACAAATGGGAGATTTTGGATTAAAATGTGATTGAAAATAAAATTTTAAAAATCCGTATCTGACTATCCTGTGAGTTACTCAGGAAACAAATTGATTAGAGCATGATGACAGTGTAGAATTATAGAGTTAAGATGGCCTCCTCATTTACAGAATAAAACTTAGAAGTCTAGTATTGAATTATCAGTCCGAATTAATGCATTAATATTTTGATGTGATTCAGTGCAAGATTAGTGGAATGTCTTTTGTAGTGGTAAAGGAGACAGTATTTATGATTGAAGTGTATATTGTTTCATGGTTATGAATTGTGAATATATTCCTGAATCCAACAATAAACTTGCTATCCATTTTCTTACATTTCTGAAAAGCTCCTTTTGTTCCGTTAGTTATAATAATATTGGAAATTTTTTATTTATTCTGTTTTCCATCACTGTACTAAAAGCCAAGTTGTGTATTTAATCTTGAATCTGTAAATAAATCCATCTTCACCTGCAAGGTCACTTTTTTCTTTCATACTGTTTTCTTTCCAGAGCTTGCAGTCTCTTACATTAATCCTTAAATTTACAAGTCTGACACTGAGTTTATGTGGTATTAGAATTCGTACAAATCTGAGAATTGTAGAGGTAGGATGTGTGGAACTATTTCTTAAGAGCTGGAAACTCATCTTAGGAAGAATCCTTACCAGCTGAACATTATAATATGAAAATCTATACCCATGGAATAACAGTATGTAAGAGGGTGTAAATGTCGTTATAGATCAAAGTTACTTATCTTGACATTATGATTTCCTGTCTCTTAAATTTTATCCTTATGTTAGGTTTTCAATTCTGTACCTTTTTTTTTTTTTTAATTAAACGAAATAAGGTATTTTTCTGTATTGGCATTTAATAAGAAATTATTTTAGTAGCAAATTATGTAGCACTTTGACTGAAAGCTACGTGGGATTGCCAGTGTAAGAATATTGATGAAAATTCTTCCAGAAAAAAAATAATTCTGAAGAATATCCTGGATATTGTAGCCATCAGAAATATACTCTTGGCGTTTGAATGGCTTTAATGCTAAAGTGATTTTTAATTAATCAAGACATTACTATGTAGCCAGCACTTAATCCCATATATCAAAAGTGTTTTCTCCTTTTTTAATTTAATAATTTAGGCTTACTTCTCAAAGTAGAATATGTTTGCTTCCTTAAAAATTTGGCTTCGTTTTGATTTTGAAGATATTGAGATATAATTCGGTAATTTGGACGTATATATATGATAGTTGCAGGAAATGGTTTTATGCTGAACATACTGTTTGTAATACTGATGGTAAGAAGAGTTCTGAATATAACTTTCTGAATATATGCAAGGAATGACAGAGCTACCATTTTTAAGGTACTGATGAATCTTCGAAACCCAAACTATGAAAATGGAGAACAGCCTAGTTTCAGAAATCATCTGGGGCTAATTCAGGTTCCTCTAAAAGTTAAAGATATTCCAGAATTGGTAAGTATATTTTTTTCTTACAAAAAGTTTCTGTAAGAATTATTTTGCCTTGCTAATGAGTGAGGTTCTAAACAATAAGGAAGAATATTAATATCATGATAAATTTCTCCTTTTGAAAGTGAAAATCAATTTAAATATGTAGTTAAAACACAGAGTGTAAAAAAAAAAAAATTATGAAAAGATGTTTTTAATGAAAAGTAAAACATAAACAGCAAATTATCAGCCAGTATGGAATTTTTCATTTTATGCCACACAGCTTTGATTTGTGCCAAAAATATTTTTCTGTACACATCATTCGCTTATTTTTTTCTGTAAAAGAAAAATTTAAATATGTACCTTAATTCTACAGTTGTATTTGACTCTGTACAAGATGAGTAACCTGTCAATCAGCTTCTAATTTTCTTCTCAAAGCAATTTAAAATCCCTTTACTGTCAGATTGTAGATGAAAGGAAATGCTTCGGTACTAGTATTATAGTTTGAAAATGGGAGAGCTGCTCTTAACGTTTCACTGATAAGACTCTTGAAGATTTTAGGCTAGTAGAAAAACTTAGACCTGGGTTGGGAATTAGATATCCGTAACCTAATCTTTCAATCACCACTTTATTACATGCAGATGTAGCTCATAGTTGACATGAAAACTGGGCCTATTCCTAAAACTAAGTAAGAGTTGATGTGAGATTTTTCTCTGTAAAAACCTGAGCTCATATTTAATATAGATACAAACACGTAAAAGAACTATGTTTGGTTTGGAAAATATTCGCATTAAGCCTTTGAGAAGAAATGTCTAGTGATTTAGAAAATTAAACATTGCTAATTACTGTTTTATGGGTTTGTTTCTTTTCAGAAAGAAGACTTCAGTGAACTGGGCTTAAATATAGGACAGCTGGGTATTGATGATTCAGCGCAAGTGCCTCCTGGTTAGCTAATGCTGTGCTTCAGTCACTTAAATAGGACACTAATGAGTAGAATACTTTGCAATTATCAAGTAATTTGTGTATTTTTTCCATGGTAAACCATAAATATTTGTTCTGTAACTATGATTGTAGTGATTTTCTCAGTAAAATATGGCTAATAATAGAAAGCACTGAAAATATGAAGGGTCAGGTTTGGAGAGGATGTAAAATCATTACATTAATTTGAAAATATGTTAATTTCAGTGTGTTTGGAGGACAAAATTGCCTATCTCCAAAAACACAGAAAATATCGGTGAATGTTAAGCCAACTAACAGAAAGGCATATATACAAACATCTTTTAAATAACTATCTTTAAGAAAAGATTACAGAAAATATCCATATATTAATATTCAGTACCTTAAATAGTGCATAATTTCTGTTGGTTTTCCATGTATGCATTTATTCCTGTAAAAACAGGTTTTGAAATGGTCTTTCCATATAAAAGTGGAAAGCATTATCGTAGCAAGTGATTTTTCTTTTTAAATGGAAACTTACCTAATTGAAAGTCTAGGTTCATGCGGTAAAGGGCTACTTTGGTATTTGTGTCCTTCAGACAATAAAAAATTCTGTATTATTATTTCTTAGTTTTTGAAAAAGAACATTGATGCTGATGCAGGTTAATTTTTAGTGGCATTAGCAATAAAAATCAGCTGAATGTAGTGGTGTGTAGTAAAAATATAAAATACGATACTAGCTGGGATATCTTTTTAATTTAATTTTTGCCATTCTTTTTTATTTCTTAATTTTCTAGAGTTCTTTGAAAATGAACATGTGCGAGTTGGACAGAAAGGTATGGATCTAGTTTCATCTAAAATAAACTCTGAGTAGTTAGGAACACATTTAGAAAATTTCTACCTCAATTACATATACCTTTTAGAATTTCAACAATTTAGACAGACTAATGCAAAGCATAGTCAGTAATACCATTGTAATTTAGACAGAGACAGTCAGTAATACCATTGTAATTCAGACAGAGACAGAGAAGCAGGCATTTGCAGTCTACCAGTAAATAGCTCCACAGATATTCCATTAAAAATGAAATAGGAAGCATAAAGACATAACTTTTTGGTGGTAACTTATGCCACTACTGAATTTCATTTTACAGTCAAAAGACTCTGGACTCCTTTCTCTGCACACGCAGTTCTCATTAGTGTAATGGGGTTTACGCCTGTGCGTCAGAACAGTCTTTTCAATAGTTATTCGCAACTGCAGAACTTGCTAAGTATTGTAGTACTTAGACACCATGGAAAATACACTCATTTATCTCTGTATACTGCTTGTCTGAAGAAGTTTCAGGTTTTTTCTAGGTTAAGAAATAACCTACAAAAGAAAGGGAAAGATAGAAGAAATAATAATTTAGTAGCTCAAGTTTGCTTATAGGAGAAACATAAAAGGAATGTTTTAAATCCATCAGTATCTGCTCCTTACTGTCTCTTGTGATTCCTGCTAAACATTCTCATCATCAAAGAAAAAAATAGAGAGGACACCATCCCAAAAGTCCTCCATCCCCCCCGCCCTTTTTTTTCTCAGTAACAAACCAGTGACCTTTCTTTCTTACCTCTCCTTTTGTGGTCTTCATTCTATCCCTCATCCCTATACGCAAAGCCACAAAATCTTGTAAAAATATAAGTTAAGAGCCTTGACCATAAACTGAAATCTTAGTTTATTCAGTGGGAATCCTACTGCATGCTTTGTTGGGTGTTGGTTATGACTTTGGTTGCCACTGATGCATTGATTTTGCTTTTACATTAGATGTATTGCCAAGGTGGGGTAATTTTCTTTATTGTATTTAGCAAAACCCATCTTGTATACAGCAAAACTACTTTTTAATATTTTGTGTCTCAGTTAGAAACAATAAGGTAAACACTCATGGACACTGAGATGACACAGTCTTTCTTTTCTAAAGTTTTGTGGGGAATGTAGGAACGGTTTTTCTTTTTGCCCTCTTCATTTAGGAAAAAAGGATCACACACCCTCTGTGTTAGAGCTCTGCGGGTTAAACAGAAAATTGGTAGGCTGCTCTATTCAGTATTTAAGAAGAGAGGGATGGAGAGGGGAATCAGTTATATAACTTTATAATTCCAAACCTCATCCTTCTAAGTCACACCAGGTGGCTATTTTGAATATTGAATTTAGTTAAGTTTAGAAAAGCAAGTTGTTTCTGAGAGACTTCAGAAGAATCAGAGGATACAGATTTGGAAACTTTTGAGTACCAGCACAACACCTATCTAGTGTCTAGATAATCTCACAGAAGTATTCTCCCAACTCTCTCTCTGTTGTGAAAGACCTTTCAGGTATAAGGGCACAGTTAATCACATAACCTTGATGGGAATCAACACTTCTACCAGATTAGAACAGATAAAGATCATTGTATTTCAAGTTTATAGATTTAAGTAAGGAATGAAATAATCAGCCCTAAGGTATGTACAGTACTGTGTTCAAGATGAAGCCCATGTGACAGAATAGCCTAAAGCGTCACAACAATGACCTGTCTAGGCAAACCTGTCAACAGCAGGCTATTTGTTTTACGTCAATCTGAAGGAAAAACAAAATCTTTTGAGAAAGACAGTCTTCATCCTCCAGAGTACGTATACCAATAATGAGAGAACATGACAGTATACTCTGAAATGGAAAATCCTTGCCCCGCGGTTATCTGTGAAGATACTCAATATAATTAACACAAAAATAGGGGAGACAAAAAAAACCATAGTGAGTGGCAATCTCTATTTGAACTGAGTTACCATTCATAGTTAAACAAGAGTATTTTGTGGCCAGCCTACTAGCTGCAACTAGCCTTGATGTAGTCATAGGTACATACTAAGAGGATACATACTAAGTGCTATTTTGTGACAGAAGGTAGTACAGCCTTGCTGATTAGTATCAATTGCTTTGTTTCCCAGGGAGCTACTTCTAAATCACATTGTGGAAACCAGACCTTTTAGATATTTTCCCATTAGCTAACGCTTACAGTATGGTAAACCAGTTTGTAAAGTTAAAAATTAAAGTACTTGATAATTTAATAAACTTTGGAAGTCTTAAATGACATCAATTCATTACCTGCTTTGTTTCTTAACAGTTTTAGCAGAGCAAGATAGTGCTGCAGCTCAGCAATATGTTCGTCAGGGATGTCCAACAGCACTCCGAGCTGATCTGTGGGCACTCATTCTCAATATTTCTAATCAGCCAGAGGTAAGGAGCAAAGCGCGAGTGAAATATGAAGACTAGGTGAAAACACAAAAGGGCAAGCACTTATCTTCCAGTGATCTTTTTCCAAAATAGACATGCTTTACTGAGTTGTCACAGAAACTGATAAATGTTATATGGGAAATATGCACATGCCTGTAAAAAACTCCGTACTGTGCTGAAGTCTTTTAGGCTCTTCCCTAAATTTTAACAGATATATGAGCAAATTACTGTAGAACAAACTATTCAATTGATCTGGTTGGCTTCTGGGGTTTTCCTATACGGTGCTGACTTTTTTGGAAAGATGTAAAGAGGAACTAGTGACATGTCGATTGTCAGCAGTTTTTCATAGTACCTTATATTTGACACAAGTCCTCAACAATGAAATCTGTTGCAGTATCTGAAGGCACGCTATAGTCAATATAGCTAATAAACCATAAAAAGATTTGTGCATACTTTGACGTAAGGCTTTTATTGCAACAAAATAACATGCATACATATAAACAACATGCATACATGCTCATAAATGTGAGAATTTCATAGTACCTCATGTCCCTTGAGGATGTAGCCATTTTCTTGTAATCCTGGGGCATTTATTAGTAACTACATATCACAATCATAAGCTCTTGCTCTTAAAAACAAATGTAAATCTTGTTCATTGACAGTTTACCGAAGGGGTTGAAGTTATTTGGTCTGGTGTTAGAATTAGTTTATTCCTTTGTGAAAAAAATAAAATAGACTTTTGTTTCTAGTAAATAAAAGATCAAATTTTCTGTAGAAGAAAGAGCTTTTGAAATAATAATGAAATATAATACATCTTACTTAAGATACTCAACACTAGATTTAATTTATCTTAAGTTATCGTGACAGCTTGAATTTTAGAAGTCTTTAATGTTGATGGTTACATTGCATCTGTTCATAATCTGTTAAATGCTGCATGCTCTAAGAACATTTTTATCTTAATGTGGAAAACGAAATAATTGAATAAAAAAGCCAGGTATTCTGTTTTGATGACTGAAAGCTAAGATAATAATCAGAAAAATGATAAAATATTTCATTTAATGTTCATGTAAGGCATGAGTTGTCACAGAAATAGATTTATTAAAATATGATTCCTGAAATTCACATGGACAATTTTCAATAGTTACCTTTTTTAAAGAGGAACTAGCTATGTCTGTCTATTAATATATTTGTAAGCCACATTGTTAGGTCCTTTAAAAGCTAACTCTATTTTATAGTCTGTTTTAATATGTTTTTCTACTCTGCATGAAATGTGAATATTTCAGACCTCAAAAGGTTAGTCTCTGCTGTGAGGGTATTAACTCAATTTGCTGTTAGGTAAGCTAGAGAATGGTACATTAGCTGTTTGATCACAAGTGCTTATGTGTGTGCCTTTACTGTGTAATAAATGGTAATTCAGCTCCCACTTATTGCAAGGATGCATGTGGACCCTTATGTTAGGGCAGCTCATATGTTCTTGTTGACATATTTTACCTTGAGTTAACTTTCTACGCAAATTAGCAAATGATGCTGTCAACTGTAGATGAAAAAGAAAAATAAACTATATATACATACAGTATTCACAGAATCCCAGGTTGGAAGGGACCTCAGGGATCATCTAGTCCAACCTTTCTAGGAAGAGCACAGGCTAGACAAGATGGCCCAGCACCCTGTCCAGCCGAATCTTAAAGGTATCCAATGTGGCCGAGTCAACCACATCCCTGGGGAGATTATTCCAATGGGTGACTGTCCTCACTGTCAAAAATTTCCCTCTGGTGTCCAATCAGAATATCCCCAAGAGCAACTTGTGTCCATTCCCCCTTGTCCTCCCCATGTGACTCCTTGTAAAAAGGGAGTCTCCATCTTCTTTGTAGCCACCCCTTAAGTACTGGTACATGGGGATGAGATCCCCTCTGATCCTCCTTTTCTCAAGGCTGAACAAACCCAGTTCTCCCAGCCTATCCTCATATGACAGGCTTCCCAGTCCTTTGACCATCTTGGTGGCCCTTCTCTGGACCCCTTCCAGCCTGTCCACATCCTTTTTGTATAGCGGGGACCAGAAGTGTACACAGTACTCCAGGTGTGGCCTGACAAGCGCTGAGTAGAACGGGATGATGACTTCTTTCTATCTGCTGGCGATGCCCTTTTTGATGTAACCCAGCATCCTGTTGGCCTTCTTGGCCGCAGCAGCACACTGTTCACTCATGTTGAGCTCCCTGTCCACCAGGACCCCCAGGTCCCTTTCCACAGAGCTGCTCTCCAGCCAGGTGCATCCCAGTCTGTGTTGCACTCCTGGATTATGTTTTCCCAGGTGCATGACCTTACATTTGTCCTTGTTGAACTTCATAAGGTTCTTGCTGGCCCACTCCTCCAGCCTATCCCGATCTCCCTGCAGAGCAGCTCTCCCTTCTGGAGTGTCTACTTCCCCACTCAACTTGGTGTCATCTGCAAAATTCATCAGGCTACACTTGATCCTGTGCAATTGACATTGTCTTTTAGGAGACATTCTACAGGGTCCAGAGCTTTGAGACTGAACGGAGTAGATTGTGTACAGGGAATTATTGGTGAGTCATTAGTTCGTGATGATGCTGAAAGAACTTGAGAAAGATGATGATAAGTGGCAGGAAAATGGTAATGGAAACATAAAGAAAAAGTGGTAAGTAAGGATGGATGAAGTGATGCAGACTCTGAATTTGGCACTACTTTGAGATTCTTGAAATAAAGGATTGGAAAACAGTAAAATACAAAATCCTCCCTCCCTCCCAGCAAAGAACAGAAACTATAAAGTCTGTGGATAAGATATACTGTGTTGGAGAAAATAATCTAAGATGGTGATGTTAGTGCATATGAATGTTTTTCTAGCATGCTAAACTGTAACTGTACCTTTTAATGTAACAGCTATTGGAGCCTTTTATCTTATTTTCCAAGACTGTTTTTGCATAGCGTAGTATAGTGTTTGTTATCCTGAGCTCTATGTTACAGTAGTTTTATGGACTTTGAGTACTATAAACATAAATGCACTAAAGGGACAAGCTTTCTGACTGAGATCTAGCAGACTGCCCAGAGATGAGGTAGGACAGCACATGGGTAGTATAGCGATGTTATAATCTGAATGTCCATAGTTCATTTTAAGGATTGCATTTACTAGTGTTTCACAGAAGTAAGGCTGTAACTACTGCCAGAACTCTAACACCCTGAGATGTTCTTCTTGCATATACTGCTTTCTTTTTTGTAAAGCATAGCAAAGCAGTTTTCAGATACATGTAGCTGTTTTATGATCTTCTTTATTTCATACAGATGTTATTGGTTTATCTAGCACTTCTCTACCTCTTGTGTACTGTTTCTCTGCTGAAGTTGAATTGTGTGGTTGTAGAGATTTCTTGCCGTAATAATTCTGATTTGCAGTTTAGGCTCTATTACATTTACAGATGTAAGAATCTATAACTCATAAGGACTGTGAATTTCCTTTCTTTAATGTAAAACATTATTGAGGGTTTGGTATGGGCAGCAGCATTGTGTATTAGCATCCAATATTGTTTGGAAAATTTTATTCAGTAAAGCTCAGCCTCAGTATAAAGCTAATATACAGCGAAGCAGGGGATGATACTAGCAATCTAGCATCGTAATCATAAAACTGATAAACTGTAAGCTCTATATGCAGCATTATTTAGAAATGCGTAAACACGTTTCCTGGCAATGAATTGTTTGTTAGTTCTCATTTGTAATGGTACATTTTAGAGAAACTGTGTTAAAAGAGCATTATTAAGGTTGCAAAGTCAAACATTTAAAAGCTGAACAGTGTCACGGTTAATATTGTCTGTGCAAACAGTCCAATTTGCTGTGTGTATATATATTTTATCATATACTCTTGAATCACAAAATCACAGTTTTTCCTCTGGGATGTCTGCCTCATTGATTGCACCAAATGGATGGCACACACTGGGAATCTGTTTAATTTTTTTCTTCTGTTCAGTGTGTTACCCTATTTTTTATTCACTGCATGCTATTCAAGCAGTGCTTAAAAAACAAAATTGTTTCTTACCTTATACGCTTTTTCCCCTCCAATTTTTTTTAAGGTAATGGGTTGAAAATCAGTCTTAATTCTGGAAATTTGAGCATGCAGAAATTAGTAACGCTTTGCTTTACTATGCTTTTATTGGATGTAATTCCTAAGTCTAAAACCTTAATAAATAGGTGAGATAGTAAGTTCATAATGGAGCATAATGTAACTCAATGCCTTATCAGTAGGGTTATTTAGATTAGGATCAGTAGCTGAAGATACCCACTGCACCATTCAAACAGCTGAGAAGCCAGTAGCAGTAATGGGCTGTCCTCATCTTTGGCTGGAAAAAGATGTACTTTACAAATAGATTTCACAGGTGTCTGATAAAAGGAGAATAAGGTTTAGATTCTCTTCCAGGATTTGCCAGGAGGGACTTTCTTTAGCTGTTTTGTCCATTACCTCTTTATGTAATCTATTTAGTTTTTTGTTTTGTACTTGTTTCTGGTACTTCTGTTCCCAAATCTACAGCTCACCTAATTAATGCCAGTTGCCATTCTTTAGGCTTCATCCAGTTCCAACAAATCTTAGTGTCTCCTTTCTAGACTCCCCAATGTCAGTCTTTCTTCGTATTCCTAGTTGTATGTGTCACCCACCCATTTCTTGTATTAGATTTGAGAGGCAAGTATAGACAGCGCAATCAAATGACGGGGGTAACCTAAAAATGAATCATGAGCTGCCTATGGTTCAGCAGTGACAGTGCAGCTCATGTACCAGGGATTTTATGACAGGCCACAGGTGGGATGTGCCTGCACAGAGGCTGCTGAGTAATCCAAGCCTTAATTTCAAAGGTGAATCACCAGACTCTGCTTAAACTAGCTTTGCTGGGTACTGCTGAAAGATACTGTTCTCCCTTGCCTGCAAACTAGTCTCAGAGCTCCCTTTTCCTTATGCTCTTGGGAGGACGCAGTATGTATTTTGGGTGGAAATTTTTGTTATGTGGCTTTGTAAGGTCAAGAGGGCTGGGCACTGCAATCCTGAAATGTGTTTTATTCCAGCTTGGAAAGATAAGTATGTTCAGAGGTGTAGAATATAAAAAAATATATATTATTTTGAGAAAATCTGTGGTCTATATAAAAATGCAACACAGTTTCAGAAAGTAAAAAGTTTACAAATCAAGGTTACATTAAGATTTGGCAGACACAGAGGAAAGGTTGAATCAGATGAAAATGGTAAGATTTTGGTTTTATAAATGAAAACATTTTAGGCTAAGAAACCTGCCACGTTTTTGGACACTCTTGAGACTTTGTAGTAGTCAGTTGTCTCATCTGGAGGAAGAAATGCAACCAATAAAACAGTCAAACAAGACTTGAATCTTTTTTGAAGCTTGAGTGAGTGTCTTAAAAACATTTCTCACTGTGTGAGGAAAACTTGATCACTGAGCAAAAGGGTCATGGGTCTTGAAAGCAAATCTGTGACCAATCTTGTTTATGATTCAGATATAAGGAATAAATGTATTAATAGAGCATGAATCACAAGCTTCTTGTCTTACTAAGAGTCATGGGCAAGATCTACTTGTGGTCAAGTTGTATCTAAATAACTGGTGTGATTCCCAAGCCGAGTTTTCATTTTGCATCACAGCAATCACAATTTAAGAGAAAATTAATGACAAGTAATGAAATAAACCATTAATCTTAGAATGGTTGTGATCGGTTTTGCATTGCAAATACCTTCTTAGTAATTTCTGATTTGTTTCCCAAAATTTTTCTCATGAGTTCTAGTTCAGGTGGACATCTTGGCCTTCTGGTCATTTTACTAAATTATTTAACTCTTAAAATACTTAAGTGCTGTTTTACCCTGCTAATCTTTGCAATGTAAATTTGTTACTCATTTTTTCAGGGTGGAGTTTCCAGTTGTGTTTTAAATATTAGTTCATGCTGAAATTGTAACAGTGACAGCAAACGATGCTTTATCTTCTGAGAAACGACCAAGTTGGCCCAGTTATACCTAATAGGTATACCTAGTAGGTTTCATAATAGCGAAAGAGAAACTGTTATTTATGAAAAAAGAAAAGGTGATAAACTGTTTACCCTCTTTCTTTAAAATTGTACTGAAGAAAGTATTCAACTGAATTATAAAGAACTTCCATTCAGTTTCTGTGAGCTGCTGAAGAATCTGAGCAGTTGTTCTCTTTTTTAAGACAGTGCCCTAAACATCAGGTTGCTTATTCTTACCACTTTAACTGCTTGAAATATTTACACCAAATAAAACAAATTGAGGAGGAAAATTGGGAAGGATATATATTTCAGAAATTGTACATCGTGTTGGTTAAGGCTAAGTGATTCAAATATCTGTTCTAACTCAGGCAATATTTGCCCTGTATTCTAATGAGTTCATTGTTTTTTAAAATCAGTACACAAGTCTGAAGGTGAGAAATGGAAAGCTTCTACACTTCAGCTTTATTGTGTTGGGTTTTTTGCTAAAATAAAAAGAAATTTTACAAAATGTTTTAAAGACATGTTGTTCTGGATTAACAAATAGCAAATACCCTCTTCTGATTAAACCTATTTAAATTTCTTTCAGTGCTTTTCTGTTTTTCTTCTGGGGAAGATACTGTTCACTGGCTATACTAAACTGTAACTTTTACATAATTGCAATTAACATGATTCTTTACAATTCCATCAATAATGCAGTTGAATTAAGTCATATGAAGCTAGTAAATATTTTAGAGATTAATAACATAACAATAATAGTTCAATGTGATGCCATAAACAAAACTGCATTGAAACTAGCACTCTAAACTCATTATGTCAATACAGCAGAGCATCATTTATGAACAGATTTCTGTACAAGAAAAAAGTGTTCTTCATACATTCAGTGAAGTCATTCCTTGCATGCCAAATCACTAATTATGAATAAAACAGCGGCAATTTAACATAATACCAGGTTATTCTGACTGTTAAGGTGAATGGACCAGGTACTTAAGTGACTACTTTTTAGTTGCGGTTTTACAATAATTTTAATAATAGCAGGAAAATGGACTCTTGTAAGTAAATGTAAAACATAATTGAATGGCTTCCTAATTGAGGAAGGAAAAAGTTAGCACAAAATTCTGGACTAGTGATAAAGTTAACTTGTGGCTTGGACCCACTGTGTGACCTCCGGTGAAAGTACTTTAGGAAGAAAACTTGTTTCTCCATATGAATTTCAAGTGTGCTGTAAGTGTGTAGCAAAAGATTACTGTCCTTCCTCATACCACTTTCTTTTTCCGCTTCCAGACAGCCTTTAGCAATTGTTCAGGGCGGTTCTAAAGAACTAAAAACTAGGAAGTGACAACAGGAAACCATGAGGTTATTAGAATCTCTTTCCCAATTTACAATAAATCAGTAGTTGCAATATCTAGTACCCCTTGTAGCCATGAGTTTCATTGTACCATTTCTAATGCAGGAGTACTTCCATGTACAACAGAAACAGTAAGTCATGCGATCAGCTCAGCATGAAAAAGAGGGATTTTTTTATTAGCTCCTTCTGTTCCAATATATATACAGTCATTTGGGATGGAAAAAAGAACTGTAGACATTATTCATTTGACAGTGTACACTTAATCAGACTACAGTATGGATGCTTTAAAATTGTGACTTGAATATTTGAGTAGTTCTCTGTAGCTCTTAAGAACAGAGTGATACATTTGTACTGCAATTAATTTACATTTAGTAAGCATTTGTGTCTGATCTTTCATAAATAAATAGTATATTACTTATACCTCCCCTTTTTATTTCTCAGAAAGAAAAATGTAAATATTTTCCCTGTGGTAGTTATGTAGTTATCAGTACTTAATAAATACAGCTTTTGTCCTCATTGCAACCTAACAGTCTGATAATGTATTAATTCTAATAATTTCTAAGTGTACAATATTCACTGCTTCTTAGTTTTGGATTAATACAAAGAACCGTTACAATGTTCCCTAGCCTTCTCTTTACTTTTTTCCATTCTGTCCCTGTGAAAATTTCATCTCCCTTCCCATTTGTTCTTTAAATCCTTACTCCAGACTTAGCTTTCGCCCCCCCCCCAAAGAATTAATCAGTAAATGTTATGTGAAGCTTGGAATAATCAAGCATTTATGTGGTGCCTGTAGAGACACATTGAAATCAAAAGTGTTTTGTGAAGTGGGAGGAGCTTTGGGCCTGTTGATTTTAGTTTATACATTTGTTCCAAATCCATTTGAAACTGTGGTATTCAATATGAAACTGTGGTATTTAATTGTAGGCATAATGATAGCGAGGTATTTAGGGATTTAAGAATTACATGATGATAACGCAATATTTATTTTTTTGTTTCCTTTGTGAGCCCTTTCTAAGAAGGAAGGGACAGAATAAGCAAAAGCAGAGAAGCATTTGTTCGGATACTTCCCCATCATTTCACCCTTGTGTATGTTCTGTAGATACTCAGGAAATAACTGGAATTTAAAAAAAAGGTCTGAGTTATTTGTACTCTTCACAAGATTTTAAAAATATATTTATCATTTCATCTTTTCACAAATTTATACTATTTAGAGATTCATTTTAGATTCAATCAAATATTTGCAGCAACTCACTAATTCTAGAAGATACGACAGAACCTATGAATGGGGAGGTGTGTGAAAGTAGGGGGTAGCAAAGAAAAAAACCATGCTGATTTTGAGCATGGGAAAGGTTTTAGCTGTAGAGACCCAAAGGTTGAAAGATACTGGTCTTTGGTTTGAATTAGTTCCTTCATTCTCATTTTATTAATTATCTAAAGGGGAGGTCATTTTATAAAGTCTTAAATATCTGCCTCATTTCTTAGGGCTTAAGCTAGAATAAACAGTGATAGAATGCTTCAAAAAGTATGCAGCTTATGATTTTTCATGATTTTCATAATTATGATTTTTCATGCTCATTATTTTTCTTGACTTTTTTTTAACTGCTAAATATTGGCTTCATTAGTTTAGATATAAATTGAAGTTGTGTCTCAGACTCATGATGATAATATTTTTAATTTTAGGATATCTTGTATTATGAGCAGCTTAAGTCAAATGTGATTCAGCACGACCTTTTAGTGGACAGCCTGATTTACAAAGTAAGTGATTATCTAAACAGGGATTAAATGATTTATATACTCATCACCCCAGTAACTTGGTTTTTTTTAACAAAGAAAATGTTAGGTAGTTTGGTTTTAAGGAGTTTAAGAAAAATTAGTGTGAATTTATTATTGTAAACTCTCTCCTGTGTCTATGTTGGCTCTTGTGTAAGACATTTGTTTGAGTTGAGCCGTTAAGTTGTAAAGAAACGGTAATTTCATTTGAAGGAATAACTGGTTTTGCGAGGAAGAAAGCATTGGGGTCCAAGCACTTCCATTTCAAGTTTCAGTTGTGAATATTTTAATCATCAAGTTAATATAGCATTTTTAAATTTTAAAATATGGAGTATATACTTAACTACAGCTCTTTCATGATTCAATGGTGAAACATTGTCTTCTACCACTGTATTAAGATTAGCTCCTATGGGAGCCTGAAAAGATGTCTTTCATCTTCAAACGGGTGTATTTTTTGATTACAGGATGTAAAGCTGACAGCAAGCAATGATGACTACTATTTTGTATTTGAGGATTATTTATATCAGGTATGTAACTGTTTTTGTTCTTAGAAAAGCTAGAAAGTATACTCCTGTGGGATTATATAATTTTTGGAGTAAGGACTGCCTTTGTGTTCATGTGTAGGCAGAGTACACAGGGACCCTAGACAGCATCTGTTTGCTGTGTTGCATATACTTTCCCTTCTGAATAACAACACTGTAAATTAATCTTGTACACTTAAACAGATTAAGCAGGACAGGCTTCTAAAAATCCTACTCTGAAGGACCGTCCACAGTGTCTTTCGAATGCAGTAAGCCAGCAAATACGGTCAGCCGTATTCTTCCCCTTTCCAGCTTTGCAATAATAAAATGGTTAATGTCTGTGGCATACAAAAAAATTAAGACTTGAGAAGTATATTCAGTGTTCCAGTTGAAAAAAAAAACCCTAACCAATATTGATTTTCAGTGACCTACAGCAATAAACAGAAAATATATTGTATTGATGTATTTAAATTGAAGACATTGATTCTGAATAAGGTAGTGATATGTATGGTTCTTTTAGGATTGCTCCCATTCCAAAGCTGCTTCTAGCAATGGGAAATCCAGCTAATTTATAAAGAATTATCTTCGCTGCTGCCTGTTGGATGCCTTTAAATAGAGGGACATTACATTTATGAATTTCCTAATGCGCAGTTGATTGCAGTGTCAACATAAATGTCACGCAGCAAACTTACCATTTCCACAGTGCCTTCAGTTTCATTAGTCACATCTGTTAGGTTAGATTTGTTTGATTTTTTTTGTTTTGAAGCTAGGTGAAACTAAACGATTTCTTCTTTGATGGTAATATGTAAAACTGCTAGTAATTTAACTAAGCAAGAAATTGTCCTTAATGCTGCTTAGTCCATACAGGTATAGAAATATGCTTTACTATATTAACATACTATTCAATCGTGTCTACATGTTATATTTTAGCATAATAAGCATTTAAACATTAATACTTAAAATTGTAACCTCGTGAAATTATAGCCTTTTTTATTCAAAATAGTTCCATTATTAAGATCTGTATCTGAATTTGTTTCTGAAATAAAATTTGAAAAGTGGCTACATAATGACAACTCAAACATTGATATTTATTCACTAAAATATTTGCAAGTAGTTTTTCTTGATTTAAGGGTCAAAGATGATCTTCATTATGACAACGTTTTCACATCCCATGATGAAGAGATAATCTCATTCGTATTTCTGCTTCGTTCTAGTATAGACTAGTAAGGCATATTAAGTAGTCATTAACTGACAGTTCCAGCGGACACAGGATTAGAATCTATGAAGGACTATGCACTATTATACAGTATAATCTTTTGTTTTAAGACCATCAGAAATAGCTTTTGTTCATCATTCTTAATAAATAGCACTGTTGAATATCTAATTTTTTATATATCTCTATTAACTAAAAGAATAATCACAGAATGAAAATCATAAAAAGGACTAACTGTCCTTAGTAATTTGAAGGAGAGTCACCAAAAATCTTTGAAAAATAAAGTGTCTGGTTTTACTGAAAGGCTTTGAGGCAAAGAATATGTCAAACTTGTAATTATTAGCTGCTCTAGTTTTGTTTGGTACTTTGTAGTATTCCTCAGACTCTTTTTCTAGAAGAAAGTTATCCATGTATTGCACAAAAATAATATTTAGCTTAAACTGTTCAAGATAAAGAAACTATTTTTTAAAAGGTGTTTGTATCTGAGAAATAGTTTTGTGGTTCAAAAGAGGAAGAAGTTTCAAAATATGACCCACTTTCCATTAAAAAATAATTAAAAAAGCAATGATATTCAGATGTCACAATGTTTCAGTTTTGCATGTTTCCTTTTGACAAATGCTGACGTCTGGAGAATGTTTGCAATAATTAGTTGAAGGAAAAATCCAATCATTTGTATTCACAGTAACTTATGTAGCGAAACATTTCCACCTTTTACACCTTGGCTACAGTTAAAACAAACAAACTCTTAAAAACCTACAAGAGCAGAGAGAGTTTAACGTTTAAAGTCAGCAGGAAGTTGAAGTCTGTCTTACTTCTGCCCTCTTGTGTACGTTCTTGAAAGTGCAGTCCTTCATTGCATGAAAACATGAAAATTTTCAAGTACAGTACTAATTATTCAATATTTTTTTTACAACTGCATATAGGATGGGATTCTTAATTGTTTTTTTTTCTAGGAATTCTTTTAGTATTTAATTTTACACTCAATTGCTGTGAATACTTGATATTTCATTCATGTAAACAATAAAAAGTACAAATATATTTTACAAAATACAATGTGCATTTCAGAACTTATGGATATGAGGTGAACATTATAATCTGTGCTTTTTGAAAGAACTGAAAATCATGCCAGCATTCTGTAAAGCTCCTGGGAATGAAAGCGAATGTAAGGATCAGTCTTCTGGAACCGCACACATGTGAAAAAGTGAATGTTTCATTTGCCTACTCACTTACTAGGACTTCCCCAGGTCATAGCAACTGACTAGAAAAATAACCTAATAGATATCAAAAGCAGACAGTTGCCTGCCCTAGCAGCATGACAGAAACGGATAAACCCATGCCAAGAGGCAAAGAGGAGGGTTGGAGAATAGGGATGTTTTACTGACAACAAATGAATGTGAAGGTAAAATCATAGCAAGTTCAAAGTGAGCCTGGAAATTTGAACAGGAAAGTAAATTAAGTCAGTCAAGAGCTTTCAACCATATTAGTTCTCTTCAGCAGCATCTAATAGGTGCTAACTAAGGCAGGTCCTTAAATATGTCTGACGTTGCTTTGTTGATCCAGTAAGTCAGCTGATTTTCATATGCTGTCTTGCACAGGTATTACTCTGTTTTTCCCGAGATACATCTGTATTGGAGCACTTCACTTATAGTAGTGCCACCCCACCCAAATCATATATACGAGGTAAAAGGAATTGTTTTATAAAAGATTGTATAGAATTTGTTGACTGCTATAGTAATACAGTATGTAAATTTTCTTTACGTTCGTTACACCTACAATTAAAGGAATGGTAATAAAAACCTCATGTATCCAGTTGACTTCAGCACAGATTCTGTTATGACAGTTTAGAAGCTGATCACATGAAGGCCAGATTGCAATGTTGTTCTTTTGCTGTAGTTTTCTGTCTGTAATTCTCCAGTGTTTTACCAAAATAAATTAAACACACAGCTATGACAACATGATAAAATCTTGACAACATTTATCTTCACCAGAGTCAGAACTTTAAATACGCAATGTTGCCCTCTACAGCTTCAGTAAATTTAGCAACTGGAAGTGGTGGTTAGATGTTATCTGCCCAAAGCAGTGAGTTTTGCAGATACTTTTAGACAGGACCAGAACGTGCTGCTGAAGAACTCTGGGCTCTGTTTGAAGGTCTGGAAGAGCAGAGCTCTACCAAGCAGGCTTATACTGGGTTTTTTTCAAATCATGGCACCTTCCAGAGTGTTAGCTTACTTTTGGATGTTCTTTGGCTTAAGTTCTCATGTGAGTCTTTATTTTTCTTAACAACCTTAAATTTATGCGTTCAGTCCACTTGCCTCCTCTGCCAACTTCTGATGCCATATCTCCGGGCTCTGTTTCCTTGCTTCTTAGATCCCCACCTGCCTTGGCTTTACCCAGAGGTTCCTAATATTGTCTTCTTGAATCATTCAGCCATACAATCACTTTTTTTTCTACGTACCTTTCCCATTTCCTTCCTTGGTCCCTCGTGCCAGTGTATTTAGCCAAATGTGATCCCCGTACCAAGTACATTTTTTGAACAGGACCTCTGCTGACAGTTTTCCTCTTGCTGCTTCTTATGTCACTCGAGGCAGTGTTTGGTTTTGAATTTTTTTTCTTCCTCCTTTATTACTTTGTAGGTCTTTTCTCTCTCTCTCTAACTGAATTAGGGAGTTTTCTTTACCTACTTAAAACAAGCAAAAGACTCACCTGAGAGCAGAACAGCAGTGGGATCTGTGGTCTCACTTCAGGCACAGAGCCATGGCAGCCTGGAAACACAGCTCTGTGGAACATTCTGCTTGTTCTTAGACAAATCTGGGGGATGAAATTGCTGAAATCTAAATCTCTGCTGAACCTGTGCAGTGTAAATCTGAAGGGCTTGTAGGTCCTATTTTTGGCTAATTTTCCAAGAGATGTGCTTTATGCTAAAAATACTCTCCTTCCAGATCACAACTCTCTGCTGCACAGCAAGCAAACTATTGAAAGGAAAAGTAAAAAGTATCTTTTAATTTAACAAAACAACTCATTTCTGTAATTGGAAAATATTGCATTTTATTTTCCTGGGGTAGTAGACAAGAGCTTTGCATGTTAATTTAGAATTTAATTTAGTCAATTCTTGCTACAGGAAAAGAGCTAAGTCGGGATTCCATTTACCCTGACAAAAGTTCCCCGTGCTAAATTCTTCTGTGTAAAGTGAACTAAATATACAGAGGACCTAAAAGTTCTCTGAATATTCTATAAATTTTCATTTAAGTAAATACACTTTCTAGTTGAATTTGAATTTTCTCATTTTAAAACTAATTACAGCTTTTAATTAGTTGTAATTATGCTTAAAACACTTTTTAATATTTCTAAATAAATTGTTAATTTTTAAATAGTGGATTTTAAATTATTAGGTTCTATAGTTAAAATATGGTCAACTAATAACATGTTCATTTTGCAAGGCAGGAAAAAAGTTACATGGTCAGTCTATACTATCAGTGATTGTCTTGACTTAAGTAATCTTTTGTATCCAACAGATTTTTTTTTTTTTTTTTTGTTATATCAAAAATATACCATCCATCTTTCTCTCTGTTGCAGGCTTAATGAAGCCTTGAGTATTTTTCATCTGTTCCTACACCTTTTTAAAAGCCTTTCCTGTCCCTAGGTCACTCTGCCACAGCACGGCAGACTTACACCCTTAACCTTATCCCCTCTTAGAGCTTCACTGTCTTCAAGGTCTCCAGCAAATCCTTTAGAGGTCCTATGACACACCCAAATAAAATGTCTTTCAGCATTTGCATTGCTGAAATCTTCCTCCTCTTTTTTGCTGTTTGTCATCCTCCCTTATGGGTGCCGCATGTTAGTTTTAGATTTGACGCTGTACCTGCCCTATTGCATTGTTTGCTTGTTTTAGACAATATCAAATGATCAATAATGTAACTAGTTGCGATTTTTACATTTGTGATTTAGAATCTACCATTTAATTTCAGTCTTTACACCTTTTAACAGTTTAATCACATTTTAATTGTGGTTTGATGATTCACAGGAAAACTTGGAATAGAAGAGTATGCTGTTTTCTATCCTCCAAATGGTAAGAATTATACTACTGCCTCCTCTAGTGGTAGATTGGAAAGATACAGGATTTTTTTCTCAAATACATGATAACTTCTTTTTCTATTGCAAATTATGTTTCACTGTTATTCTGTGAGATTCATTAATTTAAAGGAGTAAGCTGGACTGAAGCTATTCCAAAACCACGTTCAGCCTGGTGTTAGTAGTCACATACGGAGTCTGTCTGTGTGTGTAGGAAGGAGAAGGAAAACAACTTCTGGTGCTGCAGCTTGTATTCCAGTCTTGTATCACCACTTAGAGGATCTGAATGATACATGCTGAAACTGTCTGACCCCCAGCTTTTCAGTACTGAACAAACCATGCTTTAAAGTCTTTTCCTTCCAAAATCTGTGTGAATTTAAAAAATTCAGACTTAATCTATATAATTTTATGTTAATATCATCGCTGCTGGTGTTGTTACTTCAGTTATTAAAATTATTTTCTTCAGATCTTACTTTGACTATTTCAGTCCCTGTCTGTTGAATCCATTCCCTGTTTTTGTGCTGCATTTGTATCTTAAGTTCAAGCTCTTGGCTCTTGTTTTCAAGGCCTTATGTCACCAGTCTTAAATCTGTGTCTCTGGCCTTGTCTTTTACGTCTTCTGTGTTCCAGTAGTGTCAGTTGTAGCACATACTTTTGTTCCCCCTTCTTCCATTGTTGCCTCCACAGTTCTTTTCAGCTTTGTAGCCATAAAGCATTGTCCTTATGACCTTTTGCCAAAGCAGCTCCCTCTGACTGGTCCTATGTGAAAATGAATGAGAGCTAAGATCAGCTGGAAAGGAGGCGAGAACTGTCCTGATACAACGGCCAAGTCCTCTAAATGTTTTGTCTGAATACTACATGAGTTAGCAGAGGTCTTGGCTTGCTTTTTCCTGCTCCCTCTTTGTCAGTGCATGACATCTATGGGTTGTCATTTATCTGAAATTAGGTTCTGATTTCAGTAAAGCTTATACGTAACTTCATGGAAACAGAGCTCTACTTGGCTTTCTAGGAACTATACCATGTGTTTAAGCACGTAGGTGGTTGTACTGAAGTAAGTGATACAATTCCTGTACGTAAATATTTACAAGATTGAGATGTAAGACTACAGGTGCTATAAAAAAGAAATATTTTATTTCTATGGTATGCAGAATACAATTTAGAAACTTGGGGGGAAAATACTTTTTTTTTACATGGATAAAAAGAGATAGAAAAGA